>NW_005841954.1:3118559-3206201 GCF_000455745.1 Alligator sinensis
AGACAGTTAGCACTGGGTGAGAGGTCCTGGTCCAATTCAATCTCTAATATGCTATGGAAGAAGGGATAGATAGATCTGGTGAAAGTACAAGAAACTCACTGATTAATCTGAAAAAGAACCAGCATAATTCTAATTAGCTAAATATAGATAATTTATCTTTACTTGTCAGAGGTAACATGACCTCAAAATGCAGCAAAAAGCAAAATTGATAATACCAACCAATATCTCTCCAAGTCCACGTTCCACATGCTTTTCTCTGTCATTTGCGTAAATCTAACTATTCATGTTCTAAAATTTAAAAGTCTTATACTGTTTTCATTGACTATGCAATCTTAAGGTTAATGGAAACCATAAATCTCATGTGTACAGCAATGGCTTTCAGCAATACCTAGTCACATCTCTTTAGTTTCTTTACCTCATATTCCTTTACAAAAAACTTTTAAAACTGTCCGGTGATTTCTAAATTAATCCCTTGACTAGCAATCCTAACATGTCCCACTTCTATCACCGAAGTGAATGAGGAGAAATCGCAGCATCGCAGACAAAAGGTACAGCTTCCAAAGCAATGCTCTAAAATCTAGCTAAGTAAAGACAACCCCATACAGTAAAGTAGTTTATGATTTATATGAAACATTTTACAAACAAGATTTATATTTGTAATACAATGGGATGAAAGAATTAAACTATATTCTTCCCTTATCTAAAACCTTTCGCTTCCCTTGAAACTAAACTACTTAACTTCAAAATAAAGATCTGCTTTGGTCTAGCTATTTTATATCAGTGGGTATGATTTAAATTAGAATTCTAAATTACATCAATTTGTTTCTTTCTAAATTGAAGTCTGAATGTCCCTATAGACCAAATTCTGCATTCAAATGACTGTTCAAGATAACTACTGAAGTCAACCTGGTACGCTCTACAGAACATATCTGCTTACTTCATTCTACAACTGATACTAGCAGCTATGGGACATCATATTTTCGGCAGGAAAATTTGACTAGTGTGTGGCTGTGCTTCTGGATCATGACAGGACACAAAAGAAGTGATTCAGTCACTCCTCAACTACTAAGTTACCTATTGCTAAAACATCATCATCTGTTATTCTACCTGATGGCAAACCTGAGATTCACATTACAAATCAGTTCTCTTTCCTAATACCTCTATTTTTATTTACTGATTTTTAAAAATATGAGTGTGAAGGGAGAGCACAGTATTTACTCATATAACAGCTAAAAGTATTCAGTAAAACAATGGGGAAACTACTTCAAGTTACAAGGAAACCTAGATTAAAACACTGTGGAACATACTACATAGAAACCGTACCTAGTTTTCAGGAGACCCAAAATAAACTCAGCTGCTCTCACTCAATACCGTACAGTTCCTGATATGTAAAATATGCCAAAAGACCAACTCTGAATTTAAGTACAATGACAAATAATTTCTAAAAGAATACAAAATGAGAAGTTCAGGAAAACATCTCATCTTAATTTACTTATAATTTTCCTTAAACCAGGTCTTACACTTAGTTTCAAATAAATCACCTTGTTTTGCTGGATTCATTTTTAATACTTAATCAATATGACAGTGAACAGTTTGTGTAAAAACGTTACATTGGGCTCTACTAGGTCAGAGCCCTTGCCTTAGTGAGACATGACAGCATGGCAGCAGTAATCTATATCTGTGAAATACTTTTCAATCTTTCTTGGCAACTGGTTTTGCAACAAATAAATGTAAGTGCCAAATTAACCATCATGGATGTTATTGTCAGGCAATACCACAGATTTTCTCTCACTTGTTCTTACACAGGGTCTAGTAGAAGAGGTTTTTTGGGATTTTTTGTCCCCCTCCCCTAACATTTGGATTCAGTTCTGACTTAGTGTTTTATGGTTCTAAATATGCTTTCCTTTTTTTTTCTGTTTTATGATAAGGACGTTGAACTTAACTGGATTTTTTTTAGGCTGCAATAGGATTAAAGATTAATGCTATAAGGTATTTAAAAGCTACATTTAAATGTCTACTGCCATGTGATTTTTTTTGGTTGAAAAAAAAAAAAAAAATCAAATGAACCCAACCTTATTTCATAGACCCCAGGTAATGGCAAGAATTACAACTATTCATATGAGTCATGATTAAACTTTTCATGAATAGTTTTACCTTTAAGATGTCTAAAGCACATAAAATTATATTTTTGAAGAACATATTTAACTTGCCTTTTATCCCATTAATATAAACTGCCTTTTCCAAACTGTAGTTGTAAGAGGCATTTTAAAGGGAAAAAAGGAACTAACAGACTACTTTAAAGAGTAATTATAGCTGACAGGGGTAATAATGTTAATCCATCAAATAAAAGTGAGAAAATTGCAAATGGAAGAATATTCCTACAGGAATAAACACTGATGTCGTGATCTTCAGCATTTTTTCCAACTCAATTTACTTTCTTCTCTTCTTTTCTCTATTTTATGTCACACTGAGTTGAGACACGATTTTGAGGATAGATGTAAAATGCATTTACTTATATTTTTCTATGCAAGACTGCAAGCATAATTGGGTTTTTTTTTTAATTAATTAAAATTAAATTAGAAGTTCTATCTATGCATGCACCTAAATGTCCAATTGGATACTATTATACAACTCAAAATCTAATTTGTTTCTCTTTTTAATAAGCTGCATAGTATGCATGCTAAACAAGAGCCCTCAAGTACCTTTTATTCTCAGTTTAAGTATTCGCCCTGTCCCCCAAGACTTTAAATAGTAATATTTCTCCAAAGTAATCTCCATAGTTACATGTTTGCACAAGGTATGGTGCGTTTGTAAGGGAAAGTAGCTTTTGGAACTAGATCATACGTACACAAGGATTCTGACTGGCTGCATGCCTCTAGTTTACCATTAACAAATAGACAAGTAATCAACAGGAACATTTTAAAAGCAATAAATGTTCTGTACTATAGCCTATCAGTGCCTGCATAAGTATATCCCATTTGACTCCTTCCAAAGAACCACAAGTCTACAGAAGTAATATGTGCTTTAGAACTGCCCAGTACATATGAATAGACTAGTAAATACACCCAGCTACTGGTAATATATATTTGGGGAGAAATGAGTAGAAAGATCCCAGCAGCCTGGACTGGCTCTTCCCCCTACTTGTTTCTCCTCTCTTACAAGGAAACAGAAATAGCTCTGTCTGCTGTTTTTCCCCTTCACGCCTGGCCTAGAAAGGGAAAAAGGAGGACCCTGCTGGCACCCCTCGGAGACTTAGGAGAAGAGATGAAAAAAATTAGGAAGAGCAGAAGTGAGCTGAATACAAGAACTGATGGGATGACTTGAGGGTGGGGGGAAGGGTTAATATCACTATCCAGGAGATAGGTAGATATGAATTTGAGTTTGTGCAAAACTACTCAAATCTCAAAACTCAGGAAGATGGATGTGGGTCTCTCTTTCTGGCCATAGACAGACATGGTTGATGTGCTCCAAGTGCCTTTGAAGTGCTCAACTAGCAATAGTACAGACAAGCATGGCCAACAAATCACTTCAAAAATAGCTCTTGAAAAAGAGGAATATTTTTAAAGTGCTTCCTGTAATGTCCTCTGACATCTCATAGTGCTCCACTACCCACACATCTCCCTCCAGGAGGAGATGGAAAGAAACAGGGGAAGCCAATGAGCACTCTCACATGCACTGGGCTGTTTTTGGGAACCTCTGGAAACAGAAGGCCAAGGCATTCATGGATACCTGTTCTGTAGGGGAACAACATGCATGTCTGTATGGTACTGAAGTGCACCACTGTGTGCACACACACACACACACACCAAGTTGGACCAGAGTTCAAAAACAGTAAAGGGGGAGAAGGGACACCCCCAAAAAAACATTCACACTAATAACCATTCAGACTTTTGGGGTCTGACTCGATATTTGATCTCTTCAGGTTAGCAATTTTGCAAAACCATTACCACCAAAACAAAGGGAAACCATTTTTAATAGCAATTTATATGTTACTATTTAGAAAGAAGCTTTCAAAGCCATCTCTCAACAAACTGAATGTATCCTGCTCTTCATCATCACAATCTCTTAAATTTTGACCATCTCTCAGTATTTTAATATAGCTGCTGTCCACAACAGACTTAAAGGCTTTTAAGTGCCCTGTCCTGCTTTATCTAGTCCTGCACTTTGTGGTTTCTATTTCATAACAAGAGCCTACCATAAGTTATGCAATTTTTGGTTATTGTTAATATTCTCTGTCGCATGTTATTTTGCATAAAATGCATCCTTTCTTAAGCATTCAGTATTGCTTGATCTGTTTTTACAAGCATATGATCTATCGAGGAATTAAAAATCTTTCTGGCAGGTAAAAATAGGTATTTTGTTAGATTATTTCTGGCTACAAGCAGATGCACCTACTCCCACAGTGGCTCAGCAGGTGTTTTTCAGCAGCTGGTGCCCTTTGCTGGGTTTCTGTCTAATGTCCCATCAAATTTTCAACCATTTCAGAAATGCAGCTTTACACAGCATACAGACACACTTAGCAGCTGTGTCAAAAGAGAAACACAGGTAATGTTTTCCTTCAAGTTAGATTTATACAATTTGATCTGGTTTTAAAGTTACAGTCATTTTCATACTTAACTGTTTTTTGCCTGAGAGTAGTTTCAGAAATCTAAAATAACTGTAAGAAAATGAGAATTTCATGTTACAGCTTGCACTACACAAGATTTTCCAGAATTCTTCTGTACTCTGTAATTCTCAAACACATTAGATAGTTTACGAAACTCTGAAACCCCCCCCCAAAGAATGCAAGCGAAAGTAATATAAATATGGTTTTGTACTAATTATTCATTGGTACACTGTCCAGAACATATAAGCTTTCTACAAACATGCTAAAGTGAAATCTGCTCAGTACTACCAACAAGTTACTCTTGTCTTTAAAATTTTCGCTACCCATGCTATAAGCAAGCAATAACCCATGTTTATGGAAGTGTTTATAATAATAGGTTTCAAAACCAGGCCTATTACTTGCAATTAGAAACTGTAATAAACCAGAATCTCCATGAATAAGACTGTTTGCAAATGTTCAATTAATAGGAAAAACAGGTGCATTTTCTTTTAAAGGATATCAGAGTGTAACACATTATCATCTTTTTTTTTTAAATGTACTTGAGAAAACATAGTCCTTGCGCAACAAGAAGCATGGGAATTGATTTTGTCGAAAACCCCTCCCCATCCCTAAGATATCCAGTGCATTAAATATGGCTCATTCATACATTATAGACTTCAGACAGCTGCCAAAATAAAGAAAACTGTTTTAGAGCATGCAACAAATTGACCTGTATTGCCAAATCTACATGGCTATTAAGCGTAAGTCATTATGCTTTTGTTTAAGTGCTCAAATGATGGTGACTTGAAAAAAAGAGACAAAGATGGCCATACAAGGCCTGGGGGTGTATGGATCCACCAAATTCATTAAATAGATTAAAATAAAATGTTATAAATTTTAAGCACCAGAAACTAAACAACACTTCCCATTCAAATGCATAGCTAAGTAGGATGAAAACACTGCTTTTAAATTTTTATTCATTTTTAGGGGGTTTCTTTTTAAATCCACCACTACCAGTATTTGCTATCTGAGTCTCGTGTGGTGCTTATCAGCTGGCAGTTTTTAATTGCAGTCAGGTGAGTGTCAACAGTGCACCTCCCAGAGTCTGGCACACACACACAATACTTCTCTTCACTAAGGACACTTTTTATGTCTCATGTGTTTGTTTTGTATAGGAAAAGATCTGCTGGGAAACCATTTTTCATATGATGTATTTTAGTGTGCTTAAGTGGCACTACAGTGGGCTGTACCCTCCTCCATTCAAATTGTGACACTCTCTCTCAATGGATTGAACATGATTTTTATTTTTAAGTAAAAAACAAACAAAAAAGAAACCTGTTTTTAAGCAGTGGGTTGGACTTCACTAGACCTCCTGAGGTCCCTTCCAACCCCAACTTTCTAAGATTCTGTGATTCTAAAACCAAGGGACCACAAACCAAAATCATTCCATAAACCAGGGGTATCAAACGTACAGCCCATGGATCAGATCCAGCCCACAGAACTGTTCCATCTGACACCCTGGTAGTCCAGTGGGCTACCAGAAACTGGGAGGTATGGCCAGTGGAGCATGGCCTGCCTCAGATTTCGGGGCCTGTAGATCCCAGTGGGCATGGCCACCAGCACCAAGGGAGCAAGCGAGGGCCGTTTCCCCTTTGCTGGTGCCATCGCTGCCCAATCCTAGACCCACACTGCCACCCCATCCCTGGCATGCGCTGCCAGCAAAACTTCCAACTGTATTTTCACCTGCCCTTGAATCCATACTTCCACCTGATCCCCAACCTATGCTGCCACTCGATGCCGAACCTATACCCACCATGGCTGCTGCTCGCTCCATGGATCCTGCCCAGGAGGAACGCTTGTGGTCCAGATCTGTTCCACAGCGAGTTTGACACCGCTGCCATAAAACAGGGTGAAGTCTAAATTATCACAGCCTATCAGTATTTAGAAGGAAGTAGAAGTTGGGGTATAAAACACAGCAGAAAAATGTCCAAACAGTCAATAGACCAAAAAAAAAATGTTTTTAGTGTGTAGCCTTTACAGAAAGTAAAACAGAATTCTGGCAAACATTCTACCTTTACCATTTTGCAATCCCTCAGGCTGATTTAAGGAAACAAGCAAATATATTGAGATTCGAACAAAAGTTAAATATATATAATCCACTCAGAAATCCTTTAAAAGTGGATATACGGCTGAGGTCTTGAGAGAATCCTAAATACTGCAAACTAATGATCTGTTGCAAAGGTATTTTGAACACTTTTTGACAACAAAATGTGTTGTCACAAGAAAGCCATACAAAAAACTAGAACTCTTGGTTCCTTGTCACAAGAAATGAATTCATCTGGGCCACCTACATATTACTTTAATAATGTTGGTGGTGGTGGTGATAGTGGTAAGAATTTCTGTGTATTTCCCAAATCTGTGCCCAAAAGAGTATTCCTCAGCTGGCCTCGCTATTTTGAGTTTTTGGCAGAAACAACTTATTTTCAAAACTAAGAAATTAACCTTCAATGTTTTTCTGGTAGTAAAGGCTGCAGGTACAAGAATACAAGTGACAGTAAAGTTTGACGAATTTAAGGCCAGCATCTCATTTTAGAGTGCATTACCCCTTGAAGGGAACAACCACAACACATTCAATTCAATTCAACTGCCTACTTGCAAAACAAGTAGCCAGGAGAAACAGTCCATCAACCAACTCCCGTGCAATATAAAACATCTTACCAAGAAAGAAGCAAAATTCAACATCCTGCTTGCCATCAGACACTTTTGAGGTAAACAGACTGTTGCAACTTTTATTTAAGCCTAATTTGCATAAAATGAACTTTTCCACCCAGGGGAACTTATAACATCCTTTAATTCTCTTGTTCGATATGAAGTTTCATTTCTACCTGGGAGAAATTTTACAATCTTTGCATTCTCCTTTGTCCGAGGAAGGGCACGTGAGCCCAAAAGCTTGCAAATAAAGAATTTTTTTTTGCAAATATCCTAGTTGGTCTAATAAAAGATATCACCTCTACCAAGAGTTCTGACAGCATCATGTAAATGAATTTTAAAGAATACTCTAGTTTTAGAGGTAAGAAAATCTGACCAATAAGGGGGGATGCACATGGATTACAATGCTGATCTCAAAAGAGCCACATCTACATGAGGCAGAGAAAATTTGGCAAAAACGGTTTTGATTTCTCATGCTGCGATTTAGAAAGGTTTCCTGTAATTAGATTAGTGTCAACCCCATCTTATTTGCTCAGACACACACAGATTGTAACCTTCAAATCCCATGTGTGTGTCTCAGTCCTAACCACCAGGTGCCACAACACTTCAAAGCTGCTTAAAAATGGACTGGACAAGACATTCAATATACCAGAGAAAATAACCATGGACTGGCAAATGAATGCACAGTATTTTAAAAGGCATTGTCATATTCAATTTATATGGCTCAACACACACCTGGAATCTAAGTCTCTGAATGAACACAAATAAATAATTCTGCATGTAAAAAGCTAATAAAAGCATGCAGGTCCAGTAGGTTTTGGTATGCTGGGTGTGAGGTGAAAGAACAATGGTTCTCTCAAACCCTAATCAAAACAATCTTTGAAAGAAATTGCCAGCACAGAAATATAATTATTCATAATTTAAGTGCATGACTTATATTTCTAGAGTAGTTAAGCCCTACCTTCAGTGTGCACAGGTTGTTCTGTCCTTTCTTTTAGCATATCTTTGCTTTAAGTTAAGGCCTGTTCAAAAGCAAGAGGTCATTGAATAATTCTCAGATGTCAACATTACCAGTTCTTCTTGCGTCTCTTGATATCACCATTTTACAAACACCTTAAAGTGTAGCCTGTCATTGCTGACAGTATTCTGGTCTCTGTCATATCTGCCTCTGCTGAAATTGTTCACATTTTCAGGAACAAGTTATTATAAGTAACCTTCCTCAGGTCACTCGATGCTGGAAAGCTTGTACAACAGCTCTCTCAACTATACAGTTGATCCGTTAAAATACTGCAAAAATATCCTTGTCCCTCATATGTTTCCTGGGCTATTATGGCTACAACAATACTCCAGTCCTACTACAGGTAACCTATCATTGAGGTAAGCTACTACAGGCTAGCTTTAATTCACTCTGGGCTAAGGGCATAGAAACAGGTAACCACCACAAGATGGTGAGCAAGCTGCAAGTCTCTGGCCTTGTTTAACTTGAGGTAACTTGTACATGTACTATGTCCCAGGTCTTAGACTAGTTTCTGTCCCTTCTTAAAACTTCTAACTATTCACAGACCCTCTTTAAAACTCACATGAAGACCTTCAGTGCTTCACAGCTAGGATAATTTGCTTCTTTTTTCCCCATTTATAAAACCTTTCCTAGTCTCTGTACCTTTTCGCTACATTACAAAATCTTCTGGACATGCTTATTTTTCTCCCCTCTCATTTACTTTGATATTTTTTTCATTTAAAAATACTACATAAATTGAATATATTGGGATACTAGTTAAAAAAAAAAAAAAAAAAAAAATCAAGCAGCTTGCTGAAAAAGCACCCATAACTTCATTAAAATAGAAAATTTATATGGAAAAACTCTGCTTTGCAAAAAAAAAAAAAAAAAAAAAAGGCTCTTAAGAGTTAAGTTTTGTTTAGGTTTTCAATGCAAGTCTTGCACAGAAATTAGAAATCAATGGGAAGGTATTTTAGGTGACTATATAGAAAGAACATCTGTTCATATTGAGGATGCCGTTAGTGTTGTAAGTTCTAAGTGTTAGCTGTAAAGCTAGTAGAACCACAATCAAAAAATAAACATTGTAAAAATAACTTGTTGTGCAACCTTTTAGCATCTTCCTGAAAACAAAATTTCAGAAAACACTAATGGACCACAAATATAATTTGTACTGTATTGTATATTGCTGACAAAGTGATGCAAAAGCCTCTGTGAGGGGCAAGGATTCTTTGGGGATGATATCATTTATTGGACCAACTATATAGCTGTCGTAAAGTTAGATACACACTGCAATGAAAAGTATTCTTCAAATGTTTTGTATTCAAAAGCAAAAAAACCTGAAATGTTGGTGTGTTCTTCCTCAAAGGATGGGTTATAAAGCATACCCTTCTACTGGAGATTATTATTGCCTTCAAACTTGCTATCCTTAAGATAAATAAGCAATTCAATAAGATAACTAGTGATTCAACTTCATCTTAAAATACTTCAGTCTTCTTCTAACAAATAGACCACAACCTTTATTAGGATTTATCCCTTCTAATACTCCATGAAGGTCGTGACTATGCTGTGGTCAGAGCACAAAGTCCGCTGCATATTCTGTGACAGCCCCTTGACTTCAATCATTAGTTTAGCAGCTGGCACAGAGACCGTTTTTATTAACAATTATACTAAATAAAAGAGCTTGATAATTGTAAAATAATCATGTCACAAGTGTCAGAAGACAGTTAAAAATGTGACAGGAAAACTCAAAGAACCCCAGTACACTTTCATACGTTAAGAGAAGAATTTCTTTCTGTCTTCTAAAAATGGAACAACAATAAGCAAAGTGACAGCTGGCACTTTCTGTAACACTGCTGACTCTATGATTTTAGGAGCAATAGCGCAGTAACACATCCCTATTTACTTTAAATTACAGATATTTTAAGGACCCACATTTTACATTTAAAGGTCATTTGGCAAGGCAACAAAACTATTTCCCACTTAATTGTAAAGCAGCTTCTAATGAAAGTTACATAGGGCATTTTACTTGTTGCACATGCAGCAGGCAATATAAAATGGACAAAAGTCCTGTTTTGAGGTAAAATGTATATATTTACTTCTACAGTATTTGCTTGCATTCAAATCCTTATCAGTATTCACTAAGATCTTGTACAAGAAACTACCACAGAAAAAATATTGGCCAAGACTGAATTAAAAATCATTTGTATGGGATTTTATCCTTCAAGAAAGTATTAAATATTGCATATGGTATTAAAAGCAAAACAAAAAATACTTCTAGATTATTAATTCCAAAAAAAATGAAATAAACAGAAATAGCTTATTTATAAGAAAGTTCAAACTGACATACAAATAAGCAAATTATTCAAACTGAAATATAATAGTTACTAACAATTAAGGGAATAAACAGTGGCTGATATGAATACAAAGTGCCATCTAAAATGAACACTTAAAAAAAAAAACGTACCTTGGAAAAGTGATATTTTATCTGCATGACCTAAATGTGTCTATCCACACAAATATACTGCAGTTTTAAATAGAAAGATGAATTGCTATATTGCATCAAAATACATCAGAGAAAAGAAGGCTATTACATTTACATTTCTAAAAATGCATATACATAGCTGACACAAGTTGGAATTTTATATTCCATCTATGTACATCCAGACATACAAAAGATAGATGCAAAAATGCATTCTATTCCAGAAAGAAAGCAATATGTTAATTTAAAAGTTGATCAGAATACTGTAGCTATAACATACACAAACATTTCAAAGTTAAGAAATGTTAACATTCTACAACAGCTAAATATATGAATACTGGAAAACACACAGTTAAAGTTCTTACTCTTTTTTTAACTATTATTTTCCTGATTACTCTTCCATTATCAACAGGCTACCCAGTAGACTTTTTCTATGTCCTATTGGAAAGGAATTAAACTAATTCTATACTGAAGTATAGAATGTACAGTTTAGTAGAATCTACATTGTTCAAGCAATACATCATAATTGCTTTTGTATCTGTAAAATTGCTAACATTCTATAGCATTACAAGATGCAAGTAATAAGTAATACATTGTTAAAAAATGTGTTCAGCTTGGAATTTTATTGTTGAACTATATAAATAGTGTTTGTGTTATATCAAATACAGGAAACACTCAAATTCCATACATCAAGAATGTGCTGGATACATCAAGGGAAGTTAAAAATCAGACCTATAGAGTCAAAACCTATAGTGAGAAAAAGACTGAAGTTTTGCTGTACATGGAGCATGGAATCATTAAAACAATACAGTGAGCAGAAAAAAAAGATAGATCTTAGTGATACAGTCCAAGAACCTGTGTGGAACACAGCAGCAAAACAGTATGAATGACAAACATCTCATAATAAAACTGTAGAGGATATGAAGACCGGGGATTTGATTACTAGCCACCAATATAGCTCACAGGGTTTATTTTCTAGAGCGATAACCCAACAAGTAAGTAAATGTGTAATTCACTCTTTAAATAGAACCCATATGAGTCAACAGGATTATTCACCAGCTCATTTACATGCACTTATAGGACTACAGTTTTATGGATGGGAGTGATAGTAGCTTTAGGATGCAATCCAAACACAAACCTAGAGTCTTTTTTTTGTAATGGTTTTGAGTTACAACTTTTAAGTTTACTAACTTGATTTCCTGACTTTCAAACTGCTGTTAAATCTACAATATTCTAATATTTTGTTTCAACTTTGACATCCATTTACAAACTCAGCTCTTACCTTCTATTTATTTCAGAATTTATTTTTGGATTAACATAGCCCTTTATGATCTTTATTAATACATAACATGTAAATACAGATTAAAATTCTTCGTGCAAAACTTAAAATTGCTGGATATGCAAATCAAGCAAAATATATATTTTTCTAGTCTTAGTCTAAGTTAACAATTACATGCTTGGTAAACTTTTCTAAGATAAATTTTATTCCTGGCTTTAAATGACAAAAGACTTCCAGAGAAGTAAACATTTTTTTTAACGATCAGCATAACCTCACTGTCAAATATTGCTCGAAAAAAGTGCAAATAAAACCTTTCTCCAAATCAACAGTAGAATAAATAGCAAAATATTCTCAATATGAGAAATGTAATTTATGCAAGAGTGTCTCTACCTTCACCTACCAAGCATACTTGGTAAAATTCTAAAAGCAACAAAACATTACAAAAATCAATACTTTTCTTTTCTTCCTGTAATAACTCCGAAGCATTATGCAAAGAAAAAAAGTCTACTTTTTATTTAGGCCATTAATTAAAGTACTGTAAGTAAAAGGAAATGGAAATGGCATGAAAAAAAAGAAATAAATCCTGTCTTGTGCATCCACTCTAAGTAAAAACCTAGCACCATTTATCAGCAATAATGATTAGTTAGATAAGGCCACTTTTCACTATCCTGAAAGGAAACTTTCACTGACCCAAGTGTATTATCTTAAAGGTACACAAATTACTTAAAAAGGTGCCAAGCAAGTCAAAAATGCACCAATATTATAAGTACAAAAATTAGATTTAAGCAATGCCAAAGCTGTATGTCAAGCAAGCAGGCATATTCAAACCCCTTAATTTCTATGTTCCAGCATAAAAGGGAGAAAATTTAGCCAAGGTATACCAAGCAACATCATGGTCTAACCTCAGACAGTGTTCACATGCAGTTGACAGTGAGGCAAGTTAGATAAGGTACTAGTAGATTTTCCAATCTGTATCACAAATAGCATTTTACCAACTATAGGCCCTAAATAAGACATAACTGACAATCTGCACAAGACTAGCCCAACCAATAGGATGGGCTTTCCGTGAAGAATTCACCTCAACATACAAAGGGTCAAAATCAAAAGAAGCTGGGGAGGACAGGAGTAGCTTTACGGAAGGTACTAGCAAAGTTACTTCACACATCACAACATAGCATGCCATCAAAAAACTAACTATGTTCTCCTGAAAAGGAAGAACAAAATGAAAGGGAGTTAAAAAAAAGAAAGAAAGAAAAAAGTGAGCAATAAACTTCTGCAGTGTTTGTACTGAATCCCAAAATAGGTTTCACTGCTAAGATAAAACCAGATGATGTAAAAGTACGGGTGTAAGATGGTCTCTAGAGCCATAGAAAAGCCACAGCTCAGTTAAGATGGAAAGAGAAAAAAAAATCCACGTAGGCAGGATAGAGAGAAGTAACCTCTACGAGGTGATACTTCTGCTGAAGAATTGGGCTAAAATCCAAAACCAGAGCAGCTGCAACAATGATCCTATAGAAATAAAAAAATAAAATGGAAAGCAGTTAATTACACTGAAGCCAGGCAGGGAAAATGTCCAAACTCCCTTTACTGTACTGATGGAAAGAAAAAATTTAGGAACTCAGGAAAAAAATGAGTTAACATTTCCTTTATCCCCTCTTAAAAATTGTATCTTTTGCTACATCAGCCATTTGACATGGCATCAGCATGTCAAGTGATGAATTTCACATAGATATATACCATGAGATATGTGACACTGAACAAGTCGCACATTGGCCACTTAGGCTAGGGACAGACATTACACAGAGACCCGTTTAAGTGATAAGAAACTAGTTTAAACCTGTAACAGAACGGATGTTCAGTTTACATAAACCAGCTTGAAAATGGCTAAAACTGGCTTGAGATGAACCTTGAACGTAGTATCAGACTCAACTGATTTGGGTCAAACCGGTTTATACAATGTCTGTCCCAGACCCCTTGCTGGGTTTAACGTGTGCAGGTGACCTTAGATCTCTTCAACGCTTTGTATAAGAGGCTTGGTCTGTCCTTGAACATCGCAAAGACGAAGGTTCTCCATCAACCCTCCCCAGGCCAGCTGAACATCCCTCATGCTATCTACATAGACATGGAGGCTCTGGAGTACATGGAACATTTTCTGTATCTTGGCAGCCACCTCTCTCAATGGGCTACCATCGATGAAGAAGTCCAGCACCATGTCAACTGCGCCAGTGCTGTCGCCTTCAAGCTGCAAAAACATGTCTTTGACAATAGAGACCTTTGGAAGTCAAAGAAGGTCCTAGTTTACAAGGCTGTCATGCTGACTACCCTCCTGTACTACAGTGAAACCTGGACCATCTACAGATGCCACATTAAGACCCTTGAGAGCTTTTTCCAGCGGTGCTTGTGGTGAATCCTGAGGATCAAGGGAGGACCACCGGACCAGTACAAGCATCCTCTATGAAAGTGCGTCCACCAGCATCGAAGCCTTGCTCTTGAGAAATTAACTCTGATGGATGAGCCACTGTGCCGGATAACAGCTTCTCTCACCAGATTTTTTTCCCCCAGCTCTCTACTGGCCAATGCTCAAAGGGCAGCCAAAGGAAACGGTATAAAGACACTCTCAAGGTCACCCTCAAGCACGGAAGCATTGACAACAATGGCTGGGAGGAACAAGCTGCTGACCATTTGATGTGGCACCACCTGGTCCACCAAGGTGCACACCACTTCAAGGCCCAACGACTCGATACTGAGGCGGAACAGCGGCAATGGAGGAAGGAGGAGGAGACCAACCCGGGGCTGTGAATCCCACTCCCCCGCGCAACAACATGCCCCCATTGCCAAAGAATGTGTGCATCCAGAATCGAGCTCCTCAGTTACCTGAGGACCCATCAAGCCTGATAGATGTCATCCTCTACTTCCAGGGCCTGCTGCCACCACCAACACTGGGTTTAAGATCAACCAGACTCCCCAAGCACCCCAGCAGGCTCTTTGGGCTGGGCAGGGCTCTCTGCTCCACAGCAAGGCTGGTTCCTCCCCTCTGCTCCCTGGCTAGAGCTTGGCAGAGACTGCAGGCGTCTGCCTGCGTTCCCCTTGCTCCACCCCTCCCCTCCCCACTCCCTGCTAAGCAGGGATTGCTTCTGTTCACTCTGCCTTACACAGACACCTTTCAGCATTAGCTAGCAGACTACATGCTGGCTACAGTCTGTGCTCTGGCAGACGGGACAAATGCAGAATCAACAGGTAGCTTGTAATGTCCCTCTGATGTTTTCTTAATGGGGTGATAAACACTAACTTAGGGGTGATAAACACTGTGTTATCAACTCCCTGCTGCGGGGGCCTGGCTGCACCCCATTCAGCTCAGCACTATGGAAGGGAAGGGAGGGTTGCTTTTGCACCCCCTGGCTTCTAGCCTGACCCACTGCAGGCATGTGTGTCTGCATTTCTGAGATGCCTGTACAGTTACAAACTGATTCAGCTTAGCCAGGTTAGACTAACCTGCAAAGATTGAATCAATTCAGGCTCATGCTTTTTGAATGTCTGTCCCTAGCCCTAGATGCATTATGTTTCTACCAGAAGAACTGCTGCTTTCCTGGAACAAACTAGGGGCATACAAGCATTACTTCAGTTTCTCCCAGAGGACATATGCCCCCTCCAGGAGAAAGATCTTCCAGTTTTCTCCTCCCTTTCAAGGGACTCTTTCACAAGAATGAGTGCTTGTATGTTGCTCTATTCCCCTCCTGGTCCAATCTAGAAGGGCAGTTGAGTGGTGAGAAATGACTGCCCACTCCTCCCCAGATGGAGGACACCCCACTGCTCCCTTCCCACCTGAAGAAGAGGAGTAGACAACAGTCTCCATACATATCCTAGACCAAGATTAATCTGGGCTGGGGAAGGTGCGGGGAACAGGGGAGAATTGACTGCTGTAGGCTGATTGCCTGTACTATTCCCTCTCCTGAAGAGATTTTTAGCGGTGGAAATTTTAAAGAAATTCTAGGAAATGTCCATCACTAGAAACAAAGGACTATTCATAGCCAGTGTTGCTGCATCCTGGTTCTCCTGGTTCTCTGTAAAATGGTGATAATAGATGCTTATTTAAAAAGTTTTAGAGGCAGTCATATAAAACATACAATTAGGTTACAATTATGTATGGGGGGGTGTGACGGCAGCATGCTGCCATCACGGACACAGGGTGAGGCAAGGAAAGGTTGCAGGGCCGACGAAACCCTGGTACAGAACCCTGGAGCGCGTCACTTACCTCCAGGAGACCCGGTGGTGCCGGAGCCGAGACCGCAGCAACAGCCGCAGCCGCAACTACAGCTGCGCGAGCCGGCATTACGCCGGCTATTTAAGCAGCTGTTCCCAGTAAGGGAGACAGCTGGGCCAATTGCGGCGGCCAACATGGCCGCCGTGGGCAAGTTTAAAAGCCCCAACAGCACCCGTGGGGAGGGGGAGCGAGAGAGGGAGAGAGAAGGCAGGCAGCACGTCTGGCGTGCTGAAGATCCTGTTGGGGAAAGGCACCAGCTAGGCTGTGCCATACCCGCACAGGAGGCAGGAGAAGGATCTACGCCTCTAACAGAGGCAGGCAAGGGGAAACTTCTTAGCTTGCCACAGATAGGGAGTGGGGAAGGGCCAGTGCCCCTCCCAGGAGGAGGGAAGCAGGGGGGAACGACGAGGCGCCCTGCACGTATTAGCACTGCCCGTAAGGGAAATAGAGCCGGGGACGGGTGCAGAAGTCCCTGGCAGCCACTGGGCCAGGGAGGTCAGCCCTGGAAGTCTCCCAGCCCAGACGGAATATTATTTCTAGCAAAGTTAGAGAAGAAGGACACCAAGAAATAGCAGAAGGACCGGCGAGACGAGAGGACGGGCTGGCAAAGAGGTACAGCTAAGTCCGGGTCCCTGCATTTGTGAAACCAATGGCAAGCAAGCCTGCAGAGGACCGCAGGTCACTATCCTACCAGCACATAATCGGTTGGCGAGTGGACGGGGTGTAGGGGTGGCAAAGCCTCATGGAACACTATAGGCAACAGCTGTGAGTACACCCGTGTCGGGGAACCCCTCTGGTAAGAACTCCACTGAAACCCTCTCACAATTATATACCAGCAAAGTCGTGGCAGGCGGGGCGAGGGGAGGGGCTACCTAAACGACGGGTGACACTAGACTTGAGACATCTGTCATCACAGGGGGCCATACAATTATGTTAAGTATCAAAAGAAGATAAACAGACAACTTAAAAAAATAAAATAAATAAAAATCAAAGCAATTCAAACTCCAGAATAAGGAAAGATAATGGTAAGCAAACAGACAGATACACTGCAATAGTCCTAGAAAGATTACTGTCCAATCTGAAGCCAAATGACAAGGGTATATTATGTGCAGCATCACAGAATTCCTCAAAGTGATATACAGTGGGGAAAAAAAGAAAGAGTAGAACATTCACGATACAAATATTTAAAATGACATCTATATCTACTAATAATACCATCAAGTAAAATCCAGGACTACAGTTGTCAAATATACATCTTCTCACCACTCAATACAGGTTATGGCTGCACTAGTAAGATCAACGAGGAGCTTTGCTTTATCCACTTCAATAGACAGAGGGTCACACTTTTAAATGTATACAAGGATGGCAAGTATTAATCCTCCTTTCCATTCAAATGTACAGTACAGAAAGATATTATCACTTTTCTATGGCAAAAGAGGAAACTTGAATACCAATTCAATACCCATATTCAGAAAACATAATAAGAATCTTCAGTGAAGAATGTTTAAGAGTTAACACCTTCTTTTAAGAAGGCACCAACTAAAATTAGAATTTAAGTATATCCTTTTATTACCTTGGCTGACAATACCTACTGCCATATTTATGAAGATTTTGACAGCTTAACTATTTAAAAAAAATTGATCCACAAAAGCCATAAAAGGTTAAATTTTCATGTCAGTTTTCAGCGTATTATTTTCCAGCAAATATCTTTATCTAAAGCACAAAAATAAACACGGCCTGTGATTCTGAAAATCTGTTGCAGAAGTACTAATATTCTGACAGACATTTACAACGTTGTCGGGGGGGGTGGAGAGAAGGAGGGAGGGAAATCATCTCAGACAGACAGAATTACAAAATCTCTAAAACTGTATTGAGACTTTAAAACACTTAATACATTTAAAATACATATGCTCTGGAATTTATGAAAGTATTGCAAAAATAGTACTAAACATTTATGTTCCTTTTAATAGAAAGAAATTTGAATTTTCAATTGCATAACAAAATCCTACTGCAGACAGAGTAACTTGTGCAAATCTTCACGTATGTTACATCTCTCTCTCCTTCCAAAATTACGGTATTTAAAATGCATCAAGCATAACTTTAAACTGCAAAGTATATTTGCGTATATATTTTTAAGCTCTGGTACCCACCTGCAGAAACAACCAATTTGTGAAGTCAGTTCAAATTATCTAACCAATTGCAATGATTGCTAATTGTTTTATGAGATTCTAGTACCCCCAACTCTCATTGAAATCATCTTAACTTACAACAAGCCATAGACTATTGAGTAAAGTTGTGTCTGTCATTTAATTGTACTTTACTACTATATAAACCATAACCTAAGGTCCTAAAATGAGATTTTTTTAAGACTATTTTCCAAGGCAAAAACACTTGCGTCTAAAAAATACCACATTTTTCTCCCACTCATATTGCCGTAATACCTAGCAGCCTTCCCTTGGACAGAAATTCTTTAGCTTTATAGTTAAAAATATAGATTCCAAACTCCTAAAAACTTGGTCACCACCTCAACACTTTGCTAGCATAGCTATATCCATTATGAATATTAAAAACCAACCCCTAATTAGCATAGCATGCCAGCAAAAACCGTAATGTAGAAACAGTTATACTGGAAGGAAAAACCCTAGCACAGCTCCCTTCCTGCCTAGCTATCATCATATGGCTGATTTCAATACGCACTGAGGCACAGATGAATTTTAAATACTATGTGTTTAATTAATCTGTTATAAATTATACATTAAGATGCCTAATGCAAGAACTAAGTGTTTGACAGATAACATTCCACTATAAAAAAAATCTAAAATATGAAAACCAACTAAGCACTCCCACAACTTCCTTCCCTTCTAAAGCTGTCCAATTTAAGGGTCTGTCCACTGGTAAATATAAAAATAATGCTGAACAGTGTATCTTCGCATCTTGCCCCCACTCCCTACTGCAGTGCAACAGAACTGGGCACAGAAACGTATTAAAGGACAAATTTTCACTATATTTCTGAATATGCACTCTATTTTTCATCCCTTCATTTTAGGTTTATGAGATTCTTTAGCACTAGAATGCAGAGAAGCACATATACTCAGTTTGCTGAGGTGTTCTTCCTTATAAATTATCTTTTTACAGCCCGAAATGGAACAACTTAAAAATGTGCTCTGAAAATTAGACCACCCTCTCTAATGGTGTATATGGCTTGCTTTCAGGCTGTGAGGTTTTAAAACAGATTCTCAATTTCTGCACTTATACAAGATGAGGAATCCTCCCACACTTGGATCCACACAAAGCAGAGGACCCCACCTATTGTTCCATTGGGTATGGCATTTGGCCCATCCTGGAAATCTGAAGTGGTAGAAAACGGAGATTGTTGAATTGCTGATAAATAAACAAACAAACACATACAAAAATAAATAAATCATTGGAGCTGCTCTGGCTTTTTGTGGTCATCAAGTAGCACACTCCTACTTCTCACTGCTTTGCTTTTTTCTCTACAAACTCTTTGGCTAAGCATGGGCTTTGTTTTCTTCCTGTTTGCTTAATCAATTTAGGTGAGCCATACCCACACAACAAGTAGAAGAGGATTGGTCTGCATTAATACAGAGGACTTTGCCCTCTCCAGCTTAGCATGTACTCTTCTTCCAGGGATGCTGTTAGGGTAAGCAGATAATTTCTCCAATGCAGGACAATAGTGCTGCACATATAGGAGAACATATTTGAGTGTTCCCCTTAACTCTCCTCCTGTTTCAGTAACCAGTTTCCACACAAGTGTGAAGGGCAGAAAGGACAAAGTGCCGTAACACACTAAATCCCTGATAGCTGACACACAAGAACTCCCTTTCCTGCATCTCAGAGAAACGATTATTTGTGCCTATAAGTTACAGGGTATCAGGTAGGTTCTGGAACCAATTTGCAGAAAGATTTAAATGTTTCAGAAGGATTTTTCTAAAGGGGAGAAAAGGACAGGTAGACTGAAACTTGCCATTTACTTTGCAGTTGGGGTTTCCAAGACTAACCCAAGATCACCAATAATAAGTCTGATCTATCATGTTCCTACAGAAGAGTAAACCCTAACAACTAACTTGGTAAAGGCGATTCCACCAAGGAGAGCACACAAAGCAATAGCAAACTTTTCCTGTGCCTGAAAAAGGGTGTTTGTAACAGAAAGCTTACAAAGAACGATTTTTTCAACTATTTAGTTGGTCTAATAAAAGATGTCACATTTACCCAAAGAACCTTGTCTTGCTAAGGATGAAACATTCCTGAAAAAAGGAAAGAAGGTAACAGAACACACACATATCTTGATTGATCCTATCACTGAAATTATTTATTTAAATATAAATAGAATGCAAGAATCTTTAGTGACTGCCTAATCATCATCATCTGATCATTTTCAAAGGACATCATAGTAGCACCAGATCTTGAAGAATTCAAAGGAGATACTTTAGATACTAGCTAAGGAAGCAAGTTCCATACAGAGATTAAAAAGTGAAAACACTAGTAAGAAACAGAAAAACAGGCATTAGAGGCTCACAACACCAGCAAAGCAGAGATGAGAAAATACAACCTTCATACACAACATATCCACATAAAGTCCTTTCCATTTTTCTGCTTAACATAAGCTATTTAAATGCCACAAATTCTTCTGATCTACTGATTAGTAATTTCTGTCATGTTCTTTAACCAAATGTGAGCTCTCAGAACTGGATATTAACCCTCAAATTAATACATAGTTAGCCTAGGAGTAAAAACAAAAAAAACTAGCTGTCCACTAGCAAAATTAAAATTAATACAATTTCAATAAGTTAAAAAGAAGCTCATTGATAATGTGTTTTTATTCTTACATCCAAGAGCTAACTCCCGACTGGCTACTCTGCAGGCTATATCTGCCTTTCAAAACAGTCAAAATACCTTTTCAACATGGCTATTCAGAAATGTGCTTAATCCTACAGAAACGGATTTGCTCATGTCATAGAATCATAGAGCTGGAAGGGACCCCAAAGGATCATAGGGTCCACCCCCCTGCATGAGCAGTAAAGTCATCTGGGGTCAGGTGACCCCAGCCAGGTGACCATCCAGTCTTGTCTTGAAGACAACTAGGGTAGATGATTGCACCACTTCTGGCGGGAGCTTGTTCTACAGTCTGGACGCCCTAGTTGTGAAGAAGGTTTTCCTGATGTTCAGCCTGAAACTATCTTCCAGGAGTTTGTGGCCTTTGTTTCTAGTTTTCCCCCAGGGCACCCTGGTGAACAGTTGTGGCCTAGTGAAGAACTCTGCACTACAGTGGAACTGTTCACGTTTGTAGACATCAGCTCTGCAGGTTTAACGTGCCATGCCGTAACAAACAAATGTGCAATAAACTTTTCATAAACTTTCATACACTAAGGCTGGAAGGGACCTGGGAAGATCATCAAGTCCAGACCCCTAACCCAAGGGCAGGAAGTCAGCTAGGGTCAAAGGATCCCAGCCAGATAAGCATCCAAATGCTTCTTAAAGGAGTCCAGAGTAGATGCTTGCACCACCTCTGGAGGGAGTCTATTCCAGGCCTTGGGGACTCGGACAGTTAACTGTTCCTCTTACTCTTGAAGCTATGAGTTGACAAGGACCAAGTTAACAAACAGCCCCAGCAAAAAAATAAGCATTTCAGTACTAAAAAGGAAACATAAGAGAAATACTACAGGGAAGCAAAATCATGACATGCTCAAAAGAAAGAGAAACAGTAACTTTAAGATACCATATCCCACAATTAAAATATTTAACTAGTGTTTTACCAAGAAAAAATGGTACATCTTTGATCAATTCTACCTTACATGTTTTCTACAAAACTTTTGAGATGACCAAAATAAAACCAGACAGCTCAAAAATGAAACCATTGTTCAGAGATTTAAAGTTGCCCTACTTAAAAAAAATAAAAAGTTTTAGACAAATATACCAATCAACGTGTATGAGAAAATAGCTTCACTTTCAGCTTGAGATTTATCTAAAAGGGGGATATCTATCTTGTGACTATGGAGCTTACCTTTTGACCTTTTAGCCAAAAAATAAATATTTGCCCCAGCCAGATCACAATTTATTCTATTGCTTATAAAATTTGTGAATAGCTGGGGTCCAAGTCATGGAGAAACTTCCTTTTTTCCTTGATTCCTAGTACCAAATTCCCCAAGACCAAAAAGCATACACAAGTAGGCTTGTGCTCAAGTTCAGGGGCCTTTACATCACTGTTCAATATTTTCCTCTTCATTTTGTCTTCCCGGCATTTAGTTCCCTGCATATTTCTGATGGCAGTAGTGATGACTTACTTTTATCCTTTCAGTGTGGGTTACTTGCACAAATGATGTCTTTAATTTGGAAATAGCACTCAGCTGCTAGATCAGAAGGTGCTGTGTACATGACTGAGTAAAAATCAAACAAAGTATTGATCTCTTTTTGAACAATCCTTCTTACCTACTGCTGACCTATGAGAGAAAATCAAAAGCCGGTGATATGTGACTGATTGTCCTCTGTAATGGAATCATATGGGGCAATCACATGAATACTAAGTACTCTTGTGTCTATCTCATACTGTAGCAATGTTAAAATCTTCAGCCTATGCTGATTTTACATCTAGCCACATGCTGTGTACATTGCTTGAAGCTAGTTGTAAGCAGGAGCTAGTATAAAAACACTCATATTACAAATGCTGTGCTTAACAGTGCTGGTGTCTAATTCCTATGTAAACCATTACTTTATGGTACAGTTATATTTTATTGAATACTGTCTGTTATTTTCAAAATAAACCGTCTTTCTAAAGAAAAAAGATAGGTTTTTCACAAATTAAAACCAGTTCATATTAGACAAAAAAGCCTGCTTATATTATTTCCTTATCACCATTTGAAATAAAACAACTTTTAAGTGTTCTTAATTCTATTAAAAGGAGACCAATATTTGAAGGTCTTTGCCAAAATAAAATTTTAGATCTGTAGGTTTTTTTAAAATTCTGTCCTGTACTAGTACATTGTGTAAGAGTGTAAGTGCAAGCATGGAGGACAAACATTAAAAGCAAAAGGATATATGGAATATATAGATCATTTTATATACTGTGTCTCCACTAGTCATCAGAATTGGATGCCTGAGGAGGAACAAGATATCCAATACTCACTACTTCAGGATAATTATTCAAGACTCATTCTACTTCCTTATAGTTATAGACTGGCTGAAGTCTTGAACCACGAAGTTTTATGTCTCTTTGAAAGCTTTTTCTAAGCATTAAATATTGCTTATTCTGTAGACTGTAATTCACACAACTGTGCAACCCTTTGAATCTTGGTAAACTATACATTACAGTGACATGAGGCAATGATTTCCACTTTCTAACTAGGTGTTATGGGTGCAAACAGACACCCATTTGTTCATGCATAAATGTTTTTATGACAGCGCAAGTCATGAATGAACAGATGTCCCTACCCCTTGTCATGTCCAAACTCCCCAAAACTGTTTGCATGACCAAATTATTCACAGCTTATGATGCCTTATAAGGGAAGATACCTATCCACTTATAGTATATCCCAGGAATTCCCTTTAGGGGATTCTCAGAGTGCACATTTCACAGGTTGATGTCCCGCAGGTTGGGCATCTGAAGCCCTGGGAATGGCAGGGGCTCAACCCCACAGGACAACAGCACTGATGACATTTGTTTCTGCTGATCAATTAGACCAGGGTGTACCCCTTCTGATTACACTTCTGGCAAAGTGGAGGGTGGGGGGTAGGGGGGTTGGCCGACCGGAAGCAAAGCAGCACATGGCAGCAGTGGTGCGGGGGGGAGCCATTGCCCTCCCCCCCCTCCCCCAGCAGTGCTCCTGGGAGGCAGCAGTATAGAGTGGTGGGTGGTGGCACTCCATCCCCGCCCACCTGCATGTATCCCCAACCCCTTTCTAGGTACCCCTGGGGGTATGTATACCCCCAATTGACAACCCCTGAATTAGACCAGCTATTCTGGGACACATCCTGGCATAGCTGATGACACAACAGAAATGATGCCTGTTTGTACCAAGTAAAAAATTATTTCCTTTTTATCATTTTTCAGTGTATGTACTTTTCCACATGCACACGTGTGCACACACACACACACACACACACGCACCCACCCACACTCCCACAGAAAGCTACCAAAATTTCCCTAGATGAAAATATAGCTTTCCATTGGGCATCCAATGCTGACCTTACAGGTGACAACATTCTGCAATGTACTGAACACTCAGCCCCAGAGTCAGCCAAGTCCTTGCATATATAAAGCCTACACTTGTTAGAACCTTAGATTATACCCTTCTTTAGAACAGGCACCTTTCACAAGTCTAGCTAGGTTCTTACAGTGTGTTTATTATTATAGCACAAATCTCCTGTATAGAACCATCTCAGTCTCTCTCAGCTACTTTCAAACCCCAAGAAATCAGAAAACAGAAATGAACCAAAACATCATGTAAATTGTTTCTCTAAAGTCGTGTCATTCTATAAACAGACCTAATTCACCAGTCCCACACCTCAGCCTAATACTACGTTACTCTAGCTAATTTGTTTTTCTTTTCATATCTATAATACTTTGCTTCCTGTAATTAAAAATAAGATGTTTCGGTAACAAAAAAACAAAGTGCATGTATGAATACACTCACAGCACAAGAGTACACAGATACATTTGTGAATCTTTATGTGCTCTGCTATTTGAGAATGTATAAAGATAATATTTGTAAATGACATACCGCAATGAAAACCTTTCTTGTTAAATTTTCAACCATGGTATGTCACATTAGCTGAGAGACAACGTAGTATTTAGAACTATTCTCCAAAATGCATCTCTATGCACAAAGTAAAATGTAAGGGTTTTTCAGTGGGGGCTCAAGGAAAAGATGAGCAGTGATCTAGATTCCATAGTCAATGAAAAACTGATAGTCCATTTGAATGCTGCACATAGCTTCATCTGAGATTCCAAAGCACTCTACCAGCCTATAAATAAAGTCTCATAATGCCATTGGGACTCAATTCAAGATTACCCTTTTTGTAATCATGATGCAAAAGAAAGCTAAGTGCTTTGCCAAAAGTCACAAAAGATTGGATGTAGACATTTCTGGACGTTAACAAAAACCAGGAGCACTATTCGTGTACAACTTGTGGTACAAATTGAAACCATGGTTTCCATGGGTAAATAAACTACTATACTGTTATATATGGTTGTCTGACTTGCATGTATTGTTAAGATGCTAAGGATGCCAACACGCATTCACAGGACTCAGATTAGTCTTGAGTGGCTTTACACAGTTAAGGAGTGACACAACTAGGTTTTCACTCCCAGCAAGCAGCAGTGTGGGCAGCCTGAGGTAAGTAACTCGGAAGGGGCTGGGAGACTGACAGGATTGTGGGAGGGCTAGCAGGTAGGGGAGTGTGCATAGGTCTGGAGAGGGGGTTGGCTGATTCATAATGGGGGGGAGAGAGGAGGTGTTCCCACTATGGGGAAGCGGTAGTCAGGGAGGTAAAAAAAAGCCCTGTCAGAATCAAGGAGTAAGAAGAGCACAACCCAAGGGGTTGGCAAGTGCCTGAGCTTCCCCGGCTCTGAGGCTGTGAAGGCAATAGGCATTCCTCTAAGGTGAATTTACTTAGATTGGGTATAAGGCAATCGGGACTCGTAGTAGAGATATCTTTTATTAGACCAGCAAAATTTTTGCAAAAAAGTGTCTTTAATTGCAAGCTTTCGGGCACAAACACACTTCATCAGACATTTGTGCCCAAAAGCTTGCAATTACAGATTTAAAAAAAAAAAAAATCTTGTTGGTCTAATAAAATATATCATCTCCACTACAAGTCCTGATTGTCTTTTCCTCTAGACCAATACGGCTACAACCTGGATACCTTAGATTGGGCATGCCATTCTTAAGGCTACCTAAAGCCCTATGAATGTTTGCACATTCGGCCATTTAAATTGACTTAAACTGAGTTGTTAGAATTTTTTCAGATCTCAAATCATCTAACATTTCTACAACAAGTAGTTTAAGACCAATGAGAAAAGCAAACATTTACACCTTCTTAAATCTTTTACTCACCTCATCTAAATCTTTAATGTAAACTGCTTTTTCCTCAATGCCAATAGGCATTGGATCACTATGGGGAATCTTCACTTCTTCATACATTTTGTTGTTTTCTCTCTGGACAACCTCTGGAAGGAGCATCTCCAAAAAAATTTGAAAGGGAAAAAAATGTTATTACGGAAGGACCACAAAAAAGAGCATTATTCATTATTTCTAAATCAATTTTAAACTATGATTCATCATTTTCCTCATGTATAAATACGTAACAAGAGATAGTATTGATTTTAAAATTAAATGCAGTCCTATCAATTAATTGTATAACAGATCACATCTGAACCCCAAATGGGGGGGGGGGGGGGGGGGAGAGGGGGGAGGGGACATGCGCTCCCATATTTTACTATTCAGAAATTGAACTAGAATAGGATCTAGAAAATATCTGGTCTCCTACTAAAAAATTAATATGTCTAATTACATTTAGGAGGAGTAAATCATTAAGCCTCCATTTTCAGGAGGTATATATTTCAGTAGAATCAATTCAACAGCTGCTGAAAAATAGCTAAGAAAAGAGGGGAAAAAACATCTTTAAAGACTTAAATGTTCACGGAAATGGAAACCAGACAATCAATTGGGAGATAGATTATTGTTTCTACAGTCAAAGTAGAAACAGAATATTTAAAAAGACTCATAACCATCTGCAGAAGCAAAAGTTAGTACATATTGCTTCACCTAGTACTAAAACTTCCAAGGGAACAAAAAAAATCCTACTGCATATTATTTTCTGGGAAAGATGTACTGTTCAGTAAAGGTCATGCACCAAAGGCATACCTTTGCACCCCCAATGAATGCTGATGTTTTCATAGCTTCAGCTCGGGCATCATAAACATGTGGATAATAAATTTTTTCGAAGTCCATATCTCTGTGTCTACTTAGGACAGGCACGTCTTGAGCATTCAAAAGCGCTTGTTCTCTGTAAGCAGAAAAATAACTGAAATAATTCTGCCAATCACAAGCATCTGTCACAACAAACTGAACGTGGTATATTAACATCATGGCAATATTTATTGAGCTCTTTTTCTAAGGAGACAAACTAAGTTGTAGTAAAATAATTGAAGAAGAGGTTTGTATCACCTAAGACAAACGGCAAGATTTTAAAATGTTGCACTTAGATAAAACCAAGCAAAGAAGAACAATATTCTTTTAATATAGCTTTCTTCTCACTTTACGGCACATAACGTGTATCAAATTTTATAGTTATCTGTATTCGAAAATACCAACTCTGCTATATATTCTTCAATGCCAAATGCAATGGCTTATTTGCTTCACCTCCCCCACACTCTACCTTTAGATGACAGCATGGAAAATAGTACTCATTAATCTAAAAAGAAAAAAATAGTTTCAATACATTTAGTACAGACTTCATAAATCTTAAGCTACTGGTGTGTGCACAGCACCTAAGGAAGATAGCTTACCGCCCTAATCTGCATCTCTAACCCATGTGGATGAGACCAAGAAGATTCTAATTAAGCAGATCACTGCTTTCTTATCCCAGAAAATTAGGTTTTCATACCAAAAAAATTCTACACTTGTAATAAAACGTGACTTGAAGTTAGAAACGTCTAATCACCAAAGCTGAACTAAAAGAAAATAAATGATTATGATACATTAAACTAGCAATTACAGCACAAGCATTTTTCAACGTTTGGCATTTATTACCTTTGCATCCGCAGCTCCTTGGGATCAAAGCACATTAGTCCTTCTCCAAAAACTTCTCCATCTTCCCCAACTCGTTTTTCTCGTCTGGCATTTCGTTTTTCTTCCCGACGATATTGTTTCATTAACTGCTTTTCTTGTTCAGACTGAATTGTAACTTGACAACCATAATTAGGTTTAGTGTTTTCTCCTACAAACTTTTTGTACTGTTCTGTAACATAGAAATAAGGATAGGGCTCCATAAATACTAGACATTAACTAGTGTTTTTCTACTTATTTTCAAAGACTTGTTTCAAACATGACAACAGAAACATTTTAAGACTACAAGCTAATGTTCAGAATGCTTGCTATTATTTAGTGTTCCATGTGCTTTCAGAAATACATATACAAGCTCATGCCCCCCGCTCCAAAATGAAGTACAAACATTATGCTTCACTCTGTGCTTTCAACTATATGCTTCTGCATTCCAAAGCATAATAGGGAGGCAAATTATACCACAGTTAGCACTGAAGGGGCATACGGAGGTGTTTTACTTTGTCCCTGGGACAATTACCAGTATTATCTGAAATGAAGCAAGACTGACACAGGTAGTATTCACAGGACCAACAAACAAGTCACCTAACATTCAAATCTGAGTGGAAGCTCTGCTTAAGAGAGGAAGCTGTGACTGCCTGGGAAGAGAGCTTGAAAGCGCTGGACATAGTAGCAGAAGAGAAAGAAAGAGCTAGCAGGAAAAATCAGTAGGATGGGTGGAAAATGTCACAATGCCTCTGCCACTGCCAGCCCTTCCTCTGCCTGTCCCTGTGTACTCTCTGTCCAGGCACGGCCCCCACTGAAGCTTTACCCAGGTTCTGGCCTGCCTTTGCAGTGAGTGCAGCCTGCATGTTCTTGTCAGAGACAGCCAGGCAAGGGAGTGCTTGGAGTCTGAGAGATGCCTCCTGGTGGATTCTCTCAGGAATTGGATAAAGGAGCTGCAGGAGCAGGTGCATAGACTCTGAAACATCCACGAACATGAGGCCTTCACCGACAATGCACAAGACCTACAGCATCATGGAAAAAGAACAGTGAGAAAAATCACTGGAAGAGGCACCTTCTCTGGAAGAGACAGCAGTCTTCTGGATCTGCAGCTGTCCAGCTAGAGAACAGGTATGAGAAGGGGCCTAGCTCAGTAGTAGGGGAGACCATGCCATGCACCCTTATAGAAGACAGGACCGAGACCACCACTATCAAAAGGTGATAGGTGTTGGTGGTGGTTATCAACTCCCTCCTGGAGGACACGGATGCATCCATCTGCCAGCCTGTCTTGTTGGCTCAGAAGTTCTGGTGCCTGCCAGGAGCCTGCATCTGAAATTTCACAGAAAGATTGGCCAGACTCATCTGGTCCTCCAACTACAGTCCCATGTTGCTTATCCATTTAGGCACTGATGATAGTGCCAAGAATGACCCTGAGCAGATCAAAAGTGATTACATGGCTCTGGGTGCAACGGTAAACAGAACGGGGGCCCAGGTGGTGTTCTTGTTGATGCTTCCAAGTTATGGTAAAAGCCTGCCAAGAGGCAGACACATCTTAAGAGATCAAGACATGGCTGCACAGCTAGTATGATCAGTAGGGATTGGGCTTCTTCAACCATGGGTCAGTGTTCCAAGAAGATGGACTGCTAGGAAGAGATGAGGCCCACCTGACGAAAAGAGGGAAGAGTGTCTTTGCATATAGGCTTGCTAATACGGTGAGGGTGGCTTTAAACTAGGTTCACCAGGGGATGCAGGCAAAAGCCCAGAGGTAAGTAAAGAATCTGGAGACCTAGGTAAAAACTCAGTAAGGGGAAGCAATAATGAAAATCTTGGCATTGTTCTCAGGGAGTAGATAGGACAGTCAGAATTTAAGATGTTTATACACCAATACGAGAAGTATGGGGAGAAGAAGGAAAGAATGGGAGGCCCTAGTCGAGATTTAGGACGTAATTGGGATTACAGAGACATGGTGGGATAGTTCACATAACTACAGTATGGTCACAGATGGGTATAGCTTGGTCAGGAAACATAGGCAGGGGACAAAAAGAGGAGGTGGTGCCCTATACCTTGATTTTAGCAAGGCTTTTGATACAGTCTCCCACAGCATTGTCACAGGCAAGCTAAAGAAGTATGGGCTGTATGAAGGGGCTGTAAATTGGATAAAAAACTGGCTGGAGCATTGGGCTCAGAGAGTAGTAATCAATGGCTCTATGTCTAGTGGGCAGCCGGTCTCAAGTGGAGTGCCCCAATGCCTCAAGTGTTGGTCCTGGGGCCGGTTTTGTTCAATGTCTTCATCAACGACCTGGAAGATGGCATAGAGTGCACCCTCAGCACGATGGCAGATGACACCAAGCTGGGGGGGAGGGAGTGGGGAGTAGTAGATACTGCTGGAGGGTAGGGCTAGGATTCAGAGTAACTTAGACAAATTAAAGGATTGGGCCAAAAGAAATCTCATGAAGGTGAACAAGGACAAGAGCAAAGTCCTGCATTGAGGACAGAACAATCCTATGCACTGGTACAGGCTGGGGGGCTGACTGGCTGGGCAGCAGCTCTGCAGAAAAGGACCTGGGAGTTACAGTGGACAATAAGCTGAATATGAGCCAGCAGTGTGCCCTTACTGTCAAAAAGGCTAATGGCATACTGGGCTGCATTGGTAGGTGTGTTGCCAGTTGGTCAAGGGAAGCAATTATACCCCTCTATTCAGCACTACTGAACACAGTACTCCAGATGTTGCCCCAGTTTTAGGCCCCCCACTACAGAAACAATGTGGACAAATTGAAAGGAGTCCAGAGGAGGGCAACAGAAATGGTGAGATGGTTGGCGGACACAATTTATGAGGAAAGACTGAGGGAATTGGGCTTATTTAGTCTAGAGAAGAGGAGATTGAGGGCAGATTTAAAAGCAGCCTTCAACTACCTGAAGGGGGCTTCAAAAGAAGATGGAGCTAGACTGTTCTCAGTGGTGACAGATGACAGAACAAGGAGCAATGGTCTCAACTTGCAGGAAGGGAAGTTTAGGTTAGATATTAGGAAGAATTTTCTCACTAGAAGGGTAGTAAAACACTGGAACAGGCTACCCAGAGAGGTGGTGCAGTCCCATCCTTGGAGGGTTTCAAAACCCGGCTAGACAAAGCTTTGGTTGGGATGATCTAATTGGGGATGGTTCTGCTTTGAGCAGGGGGTTGGACTAGATGACCTCCTGAGCTCCCTTCCAACCCTAGCTTTCTATGATTCTATAATATATTACAGTGATGTACATGTGTTCAAAGTTGCAGTATGAAGTGGAAGGTAGACCCTTTAAAAGTCTCTGGGTAAAGATCAGAGGAGAGAGCAGTGGGGGGCGGGATGTCAGGGTAAGGGCCTGCTTCAAGTCTCCAAATCAAGAGGAGGAGGTGGACAAGGCCTTTTTTAAAACAACTGACTCAAGTTTCCAAATGGCAGGACTTAGTTCTTATAAGGAACATTAATTATTGGAACGTGTGCTGGGAGAAAAAAACAGCAGTGCACAGGCAGTCCAGCAAGTTCCTGGAGTGTTTTGAAGATAACTTTTTGATTCAGATGGAGAGGCCAATAAGATGGGAAGCTTTTTTGACTTACTGCTCACAAACAGGGAGGAATTAGTTGAGTATTTGAAGGTAAAGGGTAACTTGGGTGACAGTGGCCATGAAATGACAAAGAGTTCAAGATCCTAAGGGGAAGAAGGAAGGAGAGCACCAGAATAAGGACACTGGACTTCAAAAAAGCAAACTTTAACAAATTGAGGGACCTGGTGGACAGGATCCCTCAGGAGGCAACTTTTAGGGGAAAAGGAGTTCAGGAGGGCTGACTGTACTTTAAGGAGGCTCTCTTAAGGGCACAGGAGCAAGTTATACCAATGAGACGGAAGAATGTGAAGTGCAACAGAAGTCCAGCCTGAATAGATACTGATCTCTTAAATGAACTGAAACTCAAAAAAAGAATACTACAAAAAGCAGAAACTGGCCATAGTACTAGGGAGGAGTGTAAGAGTATCACATGAACATGCAGAGAGAAAATTAGGAAAGCCAAAGCACAATTTGAGATACAGCTGGAAAGGAACATAAAAGGCAACAAAAAGGGATTCTATAAGTAGGTCAAAAGTAAGAAGAAGACCAGTGATTCCATAGATCCTTTATGGAATGCAGAAGTCAATACAGTCACAGATAATGCAGAGACAGCTGAGTATTTAATGCCTTCTTTACTTAATTTTTCTCAAATAGGGACAGCCACCAAAAGGTGAGTGCAGTAGGCAGCACAGACAAGCAACAGCTTAAAGGCAGAACAGACTGGATTACTCAGAGAAGCTAGATGTTTCAAGTCAGCAGGACAAAGATACTTAAGAAATTGTATGAGGTAATTTCAGAGACAAAAAGTGTCCTTTTTGAGAACTCAGAGGTTAGGGTAAGGTACTGGATAACTGGAAAAAGACAAATATAATGCCCATCTTTAAGGAGGTGAAGAAAGAGAATCTGGGGAAATACAAACATGTCAGCCTAACATCTATACCCAGAAAAATCATGGAGCAGATCCTCAAAGAATCAGCTGTGGAGCACAGAGAAAAGGACAAGGTGATCAAGACCAACAGCATGAATTCACCATGAGCAAGTCATGCCTGGCCAATCTGACCTCCTTCTAAGATAATGTGAGAGGCTCTATGGATGAGGGGAGAGCAGTGGACATGGTATACTTTAACTTTAGCATGGTTTTTGACACTGTATCCCACAACATTCTCATTAACAAGCTAAGGAAATACAGACTAAATCGAAAATACTGTACAGTGGATACACAACTGGTTGGACCATTGTATTCAGTGAATAGGCCTCAATGACTAGTTGGGAGGAGGTATCAAGTGGAGTTTCCCAGGGGTGCATCTTGGGTCTGGCATTGTTAAGCATCTTAATTAATGATTTAGATAATAGGATTGAGCACATACTTAGCAAATTTGAGTATGACACCAATTTGGGTGGAACTGCAGACACTCTGCAAGGCAAAAGGAAAATTGGTCCTCAGATTAACTAAATGAGATTCAGCAATGGCAAGTGCAAAGTCCTACACTTGGGACAGAATAACTGCATACAAAAGTACAGACTGGGGAATGACTGGCTAGACTCCAGTAGTGCAGAGAAGGACCTGGGGGTTACAGTGGACCACAAGCTGAATATGAGCTGAGTGCACTCCTGTTGCAAAAGTGCCAACAGCATCCTGGGTTGTATTAACAGGTGTGTTATTTCCAAATCAAGGGAAGTGACTAGAATTTCCAAGCGACTGGAAGTGACTTTCACTCTATTCAGCACTGGTGATGCCTCACCTTGAATACTGTGAAGTAGTAATTAGGAGACATATTTTAAAGCAGTTGGGAAGAAATGTTAAAACTTGCATCCTCAATACATTACAAACAGAATTCTAGTTCGGATAAATTTAATTCAATTTTATATACTCTATTGGAATATATTCAATATGAACTTCAAGGATTTTTCTGTTCATTTGAAATCCTAGTTCTGTAGAAGACTGCTCACCTTCAACAACTGAACTCAACAGTCTAATTTTGATTGACATGCTGGAAGTTTTGCAGCACATACTGCCCACCTACACTGATTCCATGAACACTGATTCCATGAACCCACCAAGACCCCTGAGCCCCCAAATATCTATAAGAGGCAATGTTTGAAAATTATACTTTGAAAAGTATCACTGGAAAAACATCTCAAAGAAAGCTATTCAGATATCCACATTTAATATTAATCACATGTCTATTGTTTATTGTTTAGATTCACAATTTTCTTGAACTCTCTCTCACTGCATTTGAATTAAATTAAGATTGAACTTCCCAGGGCAGAGACCTGTTGTTTCAGCTGGTCTGAAAAGCACCAGGATTATCCTTTCCCTGCTGCTGTGGAAAGTAAGTTATAGCAGACATTGTAATATAAAACATACCCCAAAACTTCATTTACATCTGGATTAGAAAGCCATAGCCAGTTGTTGAGGAAAGCAGGTTTGAAATATTCTCACACATATATGCAATAAGAAAAACAGTGCTTATTCAAATAACTAGTAAATTGCATAGATCACCTTTACCAAGAAAACCAATTTATGGATGTTCCCAAAATGGAAATCTAGGATTCGTTTTAGGAGATACGTAAATCACAGTTTTTAATACCAGGTGCCTGAACACATCGTTTATGTACCTGGGCTTAGAAGTTAAAGGTTCCTAGAATCTATATTCATTTACCTAAATAAATATCCTGTTTTTTCAAGACTATGGAAGACTCAAGGGTTCTCTTTGAAGTGAATATAGGCTTCTGTGTGTTCAGTATTCTTAGAAGTCATTCAAGGTCTACACCATTTTGGTTTCAAATAGGGAGAGGGGAATTGGGAGACAGAAATTATGCTATAAGCCAACACAGATATTCTAGTAAAATCCTGTGTGTACAGTATTAACTGCAATATTTACTGTCAAGTTAAAAAGAAATGTCTGTCATTCAGGGGAAGTGATTTAACTATGCTGGGAAAAGTGCCTCTCCACTGCCATATCAGCAACTTTCTAGTCTAGATTACATCTCATTTAAATTCTTTGACTTGGACTTAGATCCTAATTTAGGCACTTGCTTTTGAAAATGCTGCCCTCACTGTAAATAGAAGAGTCCCGATTTTCAAAAATTCTGAAGCACTTGTATTTTCTATTGACTCCAATAATATTTGTAAGTGTTTCACACCTGTGCAGGGAAAGGGAGTGGGGAGTGAAACACTACGATGGATGTGACGTACATGTGCAAGGTGGGGAGGAGGAGGAAGAGACTTCAGACTACTATATTTCAGACTATTTTCTTTCTTTCAAAATATTAACTGCAGAGCCTAATTTGAGCAACCTAAATTTGAAAATCCTGGTCAGTCTGTCAACAGCAGCATTACTAGTCATATATCTCTTAAGTTCTTGAAATGAAGACACATATTCTCAGTTTGCAGAAAAGAAAATTGGTAGCCAGGCATGAAGTGACTTCTACAAGATCAACTAGCAGACCAGAATAAAATTCAGGTCTCTGGAGTTTCAGTTCAGTGTCCTAGCCTCTAAGTAACATAGACTCAGAAATCAGACAAGGTCAACAGTTAAGATATGTCACCTTGAATTAACACGTTTTTTCTTCTACCACAACACTACATTAAACCAATAAATTTAAAAAGAAAACAGCAAGTGCTTGGCACACCTAGAATGGAAAATCTATCCATTAAAGGCTTTTTGTGATGTGGATAATGATTTCATGTGATTAATGATGCTCCTTTAGTACTATAGTGAAAAGATTCTTTTCCATGTCACATTAATTTTTTTAGCTTAAAATGTTACTTTTAAAAGCAAATAATCATCAGTCAGTTAGGTTTTACCTTACATCATATTGGCTTCCAAAATAATATAATTACCCACATTTTAATTCTGCAAACCCAAAACTAAATCCCACCCTTTTACTAGTACCATTCTGATAAATTTAAAATGAAAAAACCTATAATTTTATTAAATGTTTGACTGAGCATCCTTAATCTCAGAAAAGTAGTTCAGCTTTCAAATATCATTGACTTACACCCAATAATGAAAGAAAGGTTATCTTATCACTGAAGGACCCATACAATCAGTACCACTTTGTTATTGGCTCAAAAGCATGGTATTAAAAAATATGCAAAAATGAATCTGACAGATTTTGTTAGTGGCATACTAAAAATGAATTCACATTAACTTCTTAAATATTTTCGAGTGAGAAGAAACGTTACTTTATACAACTAAAATCTAACGTACTGTAAAGGTAGGAGAAATAATTAAACACAAAACAAAAATAAAAGCATGAAAGCTAAAATCATTGAGTTTTTCTCCTCTTTTTTTGAGGAGCAATGAAGTCTAAGATAGACTCCCTTATCTGGGCTGCCTCAAGGGGCAAGACATCCTGTTATGAAATCACAAGTACTTAAAAGGAAGACTTGCACTGATGAAGAGCTCAGACAAGAGTGCTGACGCTAACTTCCAAAAAGGTGAATTCCCCAAACAGCAGTACAATCAATTTTTATTTAGAAATGATATTATAAGGCTAGGGACAGAAGTTACATATACACCAATTTAAGTGATCAGAAACAGGTTTAAACCTGTAACGGAACATAAGTTCAGTGCGCACAAATTAGTTTCAAAATGGCTGAAACTGCTTTAAGATAAACCTGGCTGAATGTATTATCAGACTTAACTGATTTGAGTTAAACCAGTTTATGGAACTTCTGTCCCAGACCCCTTCCTGATTTAAGTTAAACCAGAGTCCCCCAGCATCCCAGCATGCCCTGCAGCCCTGGGCTGGGCTGTAATCTCTGCTCTAGAAAGCAGGGCTGGCCCTGTCCCCCTGCTCTCTAGCTGGGGGCATGGCTAGATGCCAGCTGGCATGCCCCCCCGCCTTGCCCCCTGGAGGTGAAGGGAGCAGGAAAAGGGTTTATACCCCCCCCACCCCTCTCTCACTGGGGGACCACAGCTGAGATCTGCCTGACCAAGGTGTAGCAGCCCATCTGGCATTCACCCCCCTCAGCACTCCAGCGACAGAAGCAGGGGCATAGCCAGAGCTGGCCATCATGGCACCACCATCTACCTGCCTTGCCTGCAGCTACAGGGCTGGGGCTGCAGTGCTGAGCCAGGCCAGCCCACAGGCACTGCTGAGGGTGAACACACAGCGGTCAGTCCAGGCTAGGCTGTGGGGGCCAGGCCCTAAGCTTGTGCTGGGGGACATGGGCAGCGGCTGGCCAAGTAGCAGGCTGCCCGGGCTGGCTCGGAGGCACTGGCAGACCTGGAGCCCAGCAGCCACCCACCATGGGGACTCGCATCTCCCAACGCACCCCTGTCCTGTGCAGCACCCACCAGTTGTAGCTGCACCACAGGCTGTGTGCTGGCTAGGACCAGCAGAGTTCTTCTGCCTCCCTTGCCTCCAGCTGCCACCATGCAGTTCTGGGTGGGTGGGTGGAGGCTTTAGCCTGGCAGCTACTGACCAGCGCATAGAGCTCTGGCTCCAGCTGCTTCCCACTTGAATCTTCCTTACAGAAGCTGCTCATCACACTGGATGGGCAGAAGGAAGCCAGAGCTCCAGGCACTGGGAAGAAGCCGCTGGGCTAAGGCTTCCACCCATGCGGAGTGGCGCTGGGAAGTGGGGTAGGAACAGGAGCTGCAGCTGAAGGTGAGGAGAACGGAACATCCCTTCCAAGCCCAGCAATCATGCAGCTTTCCCTCGCCTCCAGCAGCTACTCCACCCTCATGCTCCTGCCCCCGTTGTGCTGCTCCAGGCAGTAGGGAGGGGCTAGATTTAGGTCAGCAGCTTCTGCTTAGAGCAGAGCTAAAGCTCAGAGCAGTGTGGCAGGGCAAGGAGTGGGAAGGGGAGAAACCGCTGAAGGCAGGAGGAAGCTGTGTGCTGTCTAAGCTTGGCAGAACTGTCCTGCTCCGCTCACCTCCAGTTGTGGCTTCTGCCCTGCCACACAGTGCCACTCCGTGGGGATGGAATCTTTAGCCCAGTGGCTTCTGTCCAGAGCCTGGAGTTCTGGCTCCAGCTCTAGCTGCCTTCCACCCACCCAGCATTATGAACAGCTCTGCGGGGTGGGGTGGGGAGCAGGTGGAAAATAGCTGGAGCTGGAGCCAGAGCTCCGTGCCCTGGGCAGAAGCCGCCAGGCTAAAGCTTCCACCTGCCCACCCAGAGCCACATAGCAGCAGCAGCAGCTGGAGGCAAGGGAAGCAAAAGAGCCCCACCAGCCCTGGCCAGCTCACAGCTTGTTGTGCAGCTGCAGCCAGCAGGTACTGCACAGGACAGGGGCATGGTGGAGGCTGTGAGATCCTGCAGAGGGTGGCTGCTAGGCTCTGGGCCTGCCAGTGCCTCTGAGTCAGCCATTGCAGCTCGCTACTTTGCCAGCCACTGTCCGTGTCCCCCGGCACAAGCCAAGGGCCAGCCCCTACAATCCCAGTCCCAGGCCTGGGCAGATAGCATGGCTGGGCCAGCCAGCTCTGGCCAGGTCCCCACCCCTACCACTGCCACCATGTGAGCAGTGGGGAAAGCCAGGCATACACTGGCTGGGGTCCCCATGCCTAATAGGGGATACCGAGGAGTTTAATCCTCCTCGACCCCCTTTCAGCTGAGGCACTGCCTGGCCGGTGCCTTGTAATTGCTGAGGAAGGGAAGGGAGGGCTGCTCTAGTGCTCTCCTGGCTTCTAGCCTGAGCCACTGTAGGCATGTGTCTACATTTCCAGAATTAAAAGTGAATGTTTGTTTACTTGCAAATTGGTTCAATTGTAGTATGAATTTTTGCATATTAGTTATTATGCTTAAATGATAATACTTTTATAAACAACTAAAACTCCATTTTGTGCTTGCTTCCTGCTTTACATAAGTAAATGAACTTCATATGCCCTGTGTACGTGAGTGTCTGTGTGAGAGGGTAATGGCGAAAGAATGGTAACTATTTGCATGAAAACAGAAGAAGGTTAACTGATTGTGTGAGCAACAAGATGCTGATGTATAAGTTACCATACAGTAAACTAATTAAGCTAATTCATGGATGGCTGAAGAACTTGTCTGCTATCAAGTGCAAAGGAGATAGAGAGAAGAAGGAATTTTGTATATCCTGCCATTTGAACTACACAATGCTTCAAGGACATAATGCCTCAAGGCAGAGATACCAACGGAGATACCAACTTTACTGGAATGACCTAAGTTGAGATAACCAGAAGAAAAAACTTTTTAATTAAAAACTGAGCATGGAAAAACCCCAATGCTGAACAAAGACTTGAAATCCCTATAAAAGTGAGATGCAGACAAGCCAAGATGGGGAATCCACGCTTTCCAAACTCCTGGAACACAGGCACATCTGTTCTTCTCCCACTCCCATCACCCTCAATGAGCTTGGATGGGCCATCCAGTGCTAACATTGAGTAACTTCTGCTGGTAACTATAACATCTTACTGGAGTGGTTTTGTCTGTATGTCTGTTTCTATGTATGCTTGTGTATGTCTGTTTGTATGACTGGTGTGTCCAAGCTTATATATCTACTTCAAGTAATCAATAAACACTGCATTTTGCCTTATCCCCATGTTTAAGGTCTCACTCTTGATTTGAACAATTGACAATTTAAAATAACACAATCTACACAGGTTAGACTAACCTGCAAGGATTGAATCAATTTAGGCTCAGGCTTTTTGAATGTCTGTCCCTAGCCCTGGGGACTGGAGATGGAGTATGTAAGCTTTGTAATAATGATTAGAGACATCTTCATTGCTTAAGCAGATAAAAATGGCTATACAATCTTAGAAAAGCCTTGTTTTCAAGGGTCAGATCTGGCCCCTAGAACCCAGCCACAGAGCCATGAAGGCTCCCCACAGGTATGTGGGGAATCCCATGGCCTTGTATGCTAGATCAGGAATACAGAGCAGCACAGGGCCTAATCCCAGTAGTGTGGGGCCCAGCAGCAGTAGCGCAAGTCTTGAAGGCCCCCACCCCACTGTGCAGGCTTGGGTGGAGGGCCCTGGAGCCTGATTCTGGCACTCGGGGGAAGCACAGGGCCTGACCCTGGCATGCAGGGTCTGATCTGGCCCATGGACCAGCTCTGTCTCATTCATCTGGTCTGCGGGGCCAAAAGGTTGAGGACCACTTTTATCCTGCTGTGACACTTAGAAGCTAAAAGTAGGGGCCTAGACCTAAATTGCAGCAAGATAAAGGGATTTTCATGGGCTGCTTGCAGAACCAATTTCACAATCTTTTCATTGGTGAGCTATATACATATATAGATCCTTTATTTGACTTGTCGGGTTTTCTTTTTTGGAGTTGGGTTTTTTGTTTGTTTGTTTGTTTTTTAAAGATTCAGACTTGGCAACACGCTTTTTTTCCGCACATATGGGTGAGGGCAGGGGCAGGAGCACATGCTTATAATGAAAACTTTTTCATGGAATAAATACATTTTCTTTGAAAAAAAAGCTTTATAAGGCATCTGGTTCAACACCTTATACTCTCACCAGATTGGGGGAATGGGGGGAGGGAAATCAATAGTTTCTTACCTTGTAGAGTCTGTAACTTGTAATCATTTGGACAGGACAGAGATCTTTCCACAATCGTTGACCTGTTCTGTAAAAGCTTCTCTATGAGTTCAAAACCCTCAGGGCCCAGCAGTTCAAATAACTATAGGAAAAAAGGAAAAGAAAAAAAAAACCAAAGAAAAGAAAAAGAAGAATCATTATCCTACAGCATTCTCTTGAAAAATTAGCACAAAACTAAGAACAACTACAATAAATTTGGTCTTTGGTAGTATCGTATTTGCTGTAGATTTAGATGAATGTGCTCATTCAGTTCCAGGTAATTTGGTCCAAAATGTATCACATCTACTATTTGCAGAGTGTCTATATAAAACTGTTTTCATTTGACAATGTTAAAAAACAAGGCAGAAATAGAATTATTATACCTATTAGGCCTCTTCCATTGGGAACTACTAAGTTGTAAGGTAATAGTTTTACTTATATGGGTCTGCAAGGGTGGAGGGTTTTTTTCCTTTTTTTTTTTCTTTTAAAGAGCTGGAGTACAGAATTAACAAATCCTCTCTCTTAGGTTATCAGACAAAGAGTTCATCCATATCAAGATAGTGTAAAAGCAAGATGATCCTAATCACAATCAGGGGACTCATCTTTTTTATGTGGAGCATGTAGTCAATTTCTTAAGAAGAAAACACCAAGTCCTTGATAAGCCTATTTGGCACAAAGACTGACATGTTGTCTGAACACACTATTTTGATATTTGTCAATTTAATCTTTTTTAATTTCTTGACCAAACCTATTGTCTTTTTACCCTCCTCTCTATCCAGAAGTAGAGTTTCATCCTCAATGTTGAAGGAAATATTTTTCATGTAAGCCAATTTGTGTTTATTTAAATTGTTTGCCCAATTCTTCAAAATGTTAAATCACCTTATTTTTTATGGCAGAAAAATATTCACTAAAATTCCCTCCTCTTTCAGTATGACTGAGTCGGGTAGTTCCCTCTCTCATTCAAACTGTGACTCAAGATGTCAATTAAGAATAAAGATTTATAATATTATAAATTACAATCTAGTTAATATGAACAATTGTTATCTATCTACAAATTGTTATAGGAACAAGGAGATAAATTTTGAAATCACTTATTTCTAGGATATTTCACTCCTACTTTCCTCTTCCTAGATTTAGCATGCAAGCTCTTTGATGGATATTTTTTGCTTAAGCCTATAACTATCTGACTATCGTCTCCTGGGAAATACTGAGAATAACTTTATGCTTCACCTTCATGTACTTGTAAACAAGGTTTGAACCATGCCAAGTTATACAAGGGAGTATTTTTTAAGTGCTAACCATACTTCATAATCTAAGATGTCATTTTAAAAAAGAAAGAAGAAAAAATAAGAATAACTCTAAGGAAAAAACTGAAAACTTCAAATTAACACAATAATGTCTATATGTCTGCAGTTAGCCTGGAGGTAATAGCTCTCAGAAGTGCGAACTTTTCCATTCACCTCAAAAAGAAATTAAGTGAAATACCCAATAATAATCATATAAATGTCAATTTTTATCTCTTTTATTGTTGATCCAAGCAGTATGAAAAGAGAGGAAAAAACACATTAACAGCATACTCTACTTCAATGATATTTCACTTTGGTGCCAAAGTAGATATTACTTGGGAGTATGAGTTAAATTCACCTCCCCAGCCCCCAGTCTGGTCTAAGAACTCAAAACACCAGAAGGGCACTCACCAAAGGAGCACAAGGCCACTAGGCATCCAAGCTCTAGGAGCCCAACAGAACCCACAAGGAGGGTTTAAACCCTCCTGTGGGCATGTCAAGCAGCAGACACAAATCACTAGGGGTGTTCAAAATGGTCCGTATTTGATCCGGATTCAGCCTGAATCAGGGACAGTGATTCAATTAATTGATTTGGATCACTGTCCCCAATTCAATTTGGCTGAATCTGAATATTCGATGCTGATTCAGAGGACTTGGCCACAGACACAGCTTTAAATGTTTTTTCTACATATCTCGAGGTACCAGACGCAGCTCATGAATGTTCCAGGTCTGTCACTGAGCACACACTGGGGGCCCCCCACGTCCCCCCCCAGCTCAGTGATTGGTCATAGGGGGACCCCAGGTGCCCCCCCCCGACCCAGGAGGCACTAGTTGGTAAGCCGGGGGAGGGAGGGGGGGCGGGAGGGTAGCACTCTCACTGGCGGACCCAGAAGTGTTTCTGGTCCGCTTCCAGGTCTGTCACCGAACACACATCGGGGCCCCCCGCATCTTCCTCCCCTGGCTCAGCAATCAGCCGCGGGGGGACCCCGTGCGCCCCCCCAGATCCAGGAGGCACTAGTTGCCAAGCCGGGGGGAGCACACTACCTGGTGGACCCAGAAGTGCTTCTGGTCCACTTCCGGGTTTGCTGCTGAGTGCGCTGGGGAGCCCCCCGTGCTCCTGTGGGACGCTCCATCTGCCCCACCATCAAAGTATTCATGAGCTGCTTGGTACCTTGAGGTATGTAGAAAAAACATGTAAAGCTGTGTCTATATCTGAACACCAAATCCTTCCAAATTGATCTAGAGGGTTCCGATTCAACTTGGAGAGATTCAAGGGTCTCCTAATTTGATGTGGATTTGGAGATTTGGCCACCAAATCAGGCCAATTCTCCACCAAATTGAATCAGGGACCAAAGCATCATGCGGCCCTACGAATCATACCTTGGACATCTGGTCAATCTACTGTGAATGACATCCTATTTTGAAATTTCAAGTAGGCTGAGCATGGCTTGCTTCTTTCCATTTATGACATGCTTGCTTCCTGTTAAACTCCCTAGTAACTATGAAGAACAAAAGGACTGCATGGAATCTTCCAACACTAAAAAGGCTGGAGTCCAAGGAATTCAAGAACAGAAAAGGAGAAGAATAGAGCAACAGGCTGGTCAAAAATTTGCACGATCAACTGTCCAAATACCTACAAGATACTTGGAGGAAGGAATACAGTCCCAATTCAATGTTATACAAAGACCTAGAGTTCTATTTGACTCCTCATTAAGCCTGAAAATCTGGCCGCTCTGATACCTACATTAGGGCCTTGTTACACAGGACAGGACAGGACAGGACAGGACAGGACAGGACAGGACAGGACATCATATTTAGATCACAGTAAGCGTTAATATAATGTAGAAAAGTTTCCTGAACAGTTGTACATTAATGCTTCTACAATCTAAATATACATTGTAGTACTGCACCAGAGTCTTGAAGCAGGTCCAGTGTGATTTCAGGACTGAAACCAAAAAAAGAAGCTGAGTTTCAGTCTTAGCCCAGGGACCCACCAGAGCTGGTAGGAGACTCCCATGTGGTCTGGGGCCAGAACCCCCAATCAGTGGATTATGTGTCCTGGCCCTGGGACTACAATTGATTATATCATCTCCATGGAACACTCCCACATTAACGCAACACACGTTACCCAATGATTGGGAGACACTCCTCACTCAAAAAGGTATAAAATAAAGAGAACACTTAGCACATGCTTGAATGCTAGCTTCTCAAATGCAGTTAACATGTGCTAAGTGTAACATGCAACAACCCCCTTTGTCTTGCTCAGGCTGGTTTCTACTACTATAATTTACTGTTTTTGAAATTTAATTGTGAACACTATGCTCAGGCTATAACTAATTCAAACTGGCTTCTCAACTTTCTTACAGTTTATGCCCTATGAGCATATCAAGATCTTTGCTTAAGTTCCTCCCCTGGTTCCCAGTCTGCTTCTAATATTAGCTGAGACTTTAATCCTAATTTCAAAGTAATTAAACATCAGCTACAATAAAGATCTCATTTCAATGCATGGACCACAACAGCTGTTGCATTCCTCTGAGACAACATAGAGCACACTGCCTCTGAAGGAGTTTGGAGAGGTGTGAACAAAAATGTTATCAGTTGAGTGTTTTCACCTATGCAACAAACTTCAGGAGGAAAACAATCCTTTCAAAAGACCTCTCCACTGAGAATGATGCTATCCCTTCCCTCCACCCCAAAAAGTCTATCCTACCCATAAACATGGAATATAATAAAAAATTCATACTAATTTTTAAAAAATCTATTCCTTGAAGAAAACAATGCCAGAAGCCACAATCTTATTGTGGAAAATACTCTGATTTCATGGTGATTGGTGAAGTTAAAACAACAACAAGACAGAGGAGAAAAAAGGAATTATTCTAAACCCAAAAAAGTTTTACCTCTTCAGTAGAAAATAGAGAACACTATATCATCCAAAAAGAGAAGTTTAATTCTGCCCACCAAATACTGTGAAAAAAAAATGTACACTTGGTCCAATTTTCTTACTACAACCACTTGGAGTAATGCACAATTCACTGGCTGCATCTACACCAGACACTGATTGTGCAGTTGTTACTGTGCAGTCATTTAGTACTCGCATATGTAACTACTAAATTACTGCCGAATAACTGGCGTTCTCCGCACAGCTTCTTGGTGAGGCTGACTGCACAGTAGCTCATTACTACTGCACAGTAAAGTGGCGTCACACTTCATGCCACGCAACACTCCTGTGCAATACTAATGAACAATTGCACAGTAGTAATGAGCTACTGAGCAGTAAGCGTCTCATGTGGATGCAGCCAGTGAGAGTTAACAACACACAGAAGTGCCTTATGGGTCAGACCAATGGTACATTTAGCCCAGTCTCCTGTCTCCGACAGTGGTAGAAGTGGATGTTATAACCGGGAGAACATTGGACAGGATATCTCTAGAGTGCTCTATCCCCTATTAAATACCCTTCCTGGCATCCACCATTTACTGGGTTAGAGATACCAGAGAAAATACCTCCAACCATTCAGTTTAATAGCTATTAATAGATCTTTAATGCAAGGTGACATCAAGGAGGTTCAATCAATGGTCCAGTCCCAGCCAGTTCTTCCTTTAGACTGCTCTTCTGACACACTGGTCTGATGCAAGAGCCTTCTGTTTGCCTAGGTAACCCATTCTCCAAGGTTGCATTGGGGAACTCTAACAGGGAGTTAACAACACAAGTTCCAAAGAAACGGGTCAATCCTCTCTCAGTATTAAGTAGGAGAACTAGAACAACAGTGAATAGCAAGGAGAACACTTACAAGATGTGTTAAAAGCAATATCTCCCTTAGACCAAGGCATTTTCTTGAGCGCTGCACGAGCATCTTTCCATTACTCTCATTTCTATTTATTTAGCATATGTAGTTTCGGTATATCGTTTCAGTCATTTTAAGGTGATGTCATCACCACTGTGAAGAGCTTGAAGGACATCAGGTAGCATTGTAAATGGACACAAGTCAAGAGTGGGACAAGGTTTGAACTTGTCCATAATGGCATTTGTTGTCATTGCAAAGGCCTTACTGGTATAGATTTGAAGCACAGTGACCCTGTTGACAAGTTGAGAAGTGTCCAATAACAGCATGGCCAGTTACATCCTGGTTAACTGACTGTAGGGTCAAACATGATGTGGTGATTGATTGGCACTTTGTGGGGGGGCAAAGCACCAGCATCCTCATCACACTTCCTGCAAGTAGTTGAACCATTCATGAAACTAACGATGCTACCAGCAGACCGAATCAAAAACTGTCATATCTTGGTCAAATCGGCTATAAATGCCAATTATGCTCATTAAGAGGACTGCAGTACCGCTTAGCAGACTATATATACAGTGTCTCAAAAACAGTTCTAGAACTGCCATGAAAGCTAAAGAAAAGCTTAAAATATGATTAGTTATTTATGGAGAGATCTGTCAACCTCAAACAGGGTAAAGTCTTGTCATTCTTTGGTTCTGCAGAAATGGGAAGGGGGGAGTGGAGGGATACGGGAGAATAAGAGTTCAGCCACCACCTTTGTTACGTTATTTCTCTAGGCGACAAGGCTTAGTTTACTACCAGTATCTTCAGTTCTGTTGCCAAAGGCACAGAAAATTCCTATCATAGGTAAAGCTCTGAACACTTTTTTTTATAACCACTAAATTATTCTCCAAAACACATCTCAATGCTTAAAGACACTATTTAAGAATAAAAGCATTATTTAGCTTCACGTATCTCTAATTTCAACTCACCTACTCCTAGTATTCTTTTGAAATAAGCGTTAATATTTAATTCATTTTAGAATACACTTTTACAGCATTACTATGCAAGTAACAGATCTTAAATTTCTTATTCACTGGAATTCATAATGCCCCTTTAAAAAGGATTACCACTTTCTTCCCCCACTCATCCTGTAAACTCCACTTTCGGAAATATTTTCTAAACACAGTAAATAAACACAGAATCATAGAGAAATCAGGCTGGAAGGGACCTCCAGAGGTCATCTAGTCCAATCCCCTGCCTGAGGCAGGATTGTCCCTGGCATCCTATACAAATTCAAAGCATCTCATATAAATTAATAATCTAACCTTCATAAAATTAACATCAAAACCTGACATAAGATATAACACCCTAACTTACCACAGGTAAAGCATGGGAACTACTTCAGCTAGCGTCCTGCTTAAGGTTGTTAATATATGCTCAGAAGATCCCAGGCAGAGGGCCATGCCCCGTTACAGAGAAAGGCAACCAGCCCCACCCAGTCCTTACCAATCTAACCATAGGGTAAAATTCCCTCCCGACCCCAAATATGGCAAATCAGTCTGAACCTCAGCAGAGGGGCCAAGAACCCTCTTGCGAAAAACATGCAGCTTCAAGTTGCAGCAGGAGAATTGGCAAAACCTGGTTAAAATCCCCAACCTTGACTGCAGCCAACATCTAAATCCTCTGAGGAAGGCTTAAAACAAAACCCAAAAAACAATCTCTGACACGTGATGAAAAGTGGGGAGGGAGGGGTGAATTCCAGCTCAGCCCATGTGTCAACCAGCAAAGACAATAAGTGGGAAATACCCATACTAGAACATAGGTGTAACTACGACTAGATCAATGGTCTCCAACCTTTGGCATTTAAAAGCAACACAAGATCTACCGCACACTGCTGCCATTGCCTCCCCCCCCCAGCAGTTAAGTCTGTAGGAAGGGAAGGGGGAAGGGCAGATTGAGGGAGAGGGGAAAAAATTATTTGGGGGCACACCTCCCCAGCAGGTAAGTCGCACCCAGCCGGAACCCCACTCAACTTACCTGCGCTCCTGCCTCTGCGGCACAGTCCCTCACTGTGGGGGCCTTGATCTAGCCCCTGCTCCTTCCCTCCACCATGGACTGACCTGCTGGGCTGAGGCACACAAGTGCATGCACGTGGGCACTCAGCTCCCCACCCCAGCCTCAGATCAACTCTAAGAGGCTCTGAGATCTACCACAAGAGGTTCCAAGATCTACTAGTGTATCAAAATCTACTGGTTGGTGACCCCTGGACTAGATCATCTGTGACCAGTGGCTGTCTAGCTTCTTCTTGAACACTCCTAGTGATAGAGTATACAATTTCCCTAGCAGCCTATTCCACTGCCTCACTGTTCTAATAGTGAAGAATTTTTTCCTGATATCCAATCTAAACCTATTTTTCTGCAACTTCAAGGCATTGGTCTGTGTCCTGCTCTCTGTAGCAAAAGAGAAAAGGTGTTTTCTCTCTTCTTTATGCCAGCCCTCCAAGTATCTGAAGACTGCTATCATGTCCTCTCATAAGCACCTTTTCCTTAAACTTAACATGCCTAGCTCCTTCAGCCTCTCCATATTAACTCAGTTCTAAGACATATTACCATATGAACTCAATTCTAAGACAAGGTATTTCCCCCCATTTAACCTGGGGGAAAAGCCCCTCATCTTAGAACTGAGTATGGGGGCAGTGGAGGGGCAGGCAGCAGCTGTGATTCAAGCTCCAGCCCCTACCCAGGGTCAGGGCTGCAGAGGCAGTTGCTGCCTGCCCACTCCCCCACCACCTCTGTACCCCACCATCTTCTCTCTGCAGCCTCTTCCCCCATCTTCCTCCACCCTACCTCCCCACAAAGCCTCTGCTCCCACACCTGCTCCTCTTCCCCTTCCCCTTGCTCTGCACTGGCAAGCTCTGTCCACACCGCCCAGGGAAGTGGTTTTCAGCCTTGGGGAACTGCAGACTAATGTCTAAGGGTTCTGCAAAAGAAGACTAATCAAAAGTATGTAAATTCCCATATTTACAATTCAAGGGGCACACACCTCCATCCAAATTTTTTAGGGGTCCATAAATGAAAAAAGGTTGATAACACTGGCTTAGGGCACTGAGCAGAGTCCCATAGTAATAGCGTACAACCCACACGGCTGCTACAGGGGGCTGAGCTGAGACCAAGCTCCACGTCCCAGGCTAGAGCAGGGACGGAGCCCGCTGGCACAGAGCAAAGGGCGGGGGGGAGCAGAGGCAGAGGCACAAGCAAGGGACAAGCTACTTGACCTCCCCACACCACCTGCTCAGCCACTGCTTGCTCCCCTGCAGTGGTGGGGGGAGATTAACACGAGAGGTCCATCCAATTATTAGACTATACAATAAAAACTGTAACAAAGTTATTAATTTTCCATGTATAGAATCTAATTATTGGGGAGTGACCATCTTTGATTCAAATAAAAGAATACTTGCTTCCCAAATCCTTTATCATCTTTGTGCCTGTCTCTAGACTTTCTCTAACTTCTCCAAATCCTTTTAAAAATGTGGAGCCCAAAATTGCACACAATAATAATCATACAGTTCAAGAGAAAAAATTACATTTGTGTTAAAAGTCTGATACTGCCATTCTTAACTTTCCTAACAGCACATGAATGATACCGATTGTATTATCCCACACACTTTCCTCGGTTATAGGTCCCAAAAAAACCAATTGAGTGCCCTCAACTCAGCTACAAACTGCACAGCCCAGGTCAACAAGGCTGCAGGGTAGAAAGCATCTGAATGTGAAGGAACTAAATGGAGAGAAAATAGAAAATATACTTCTGGAATTATTCAGTTTACACTGAATGACACCTTTATTCTTTCACATCAGTCGAGAGAAAGTAGAAGAGAGAAGAAGCATGTGCATTCTAATCTAACACGCTGATTGGAATGAGCCAGAATGGTTCAACAATAAATTCCCTCTTCCCACCTATCAATAGTTCTAGCACTTTTGCAAGCAGAAATAGAGTAAATTAGATGCGTTTCTTGTCATAATCATTGCTGCCTACAAAGATGGAGTACACACACTCAGTGAAGTCTTGCCATTTTCAAGCTAAGAAGCTTTGTGTTGGGAAAGTTAGTTGCAACTATAAAGACTATTTTTATTTGTTTGTTTTTTTTATAATTGAATATTTAAACTTATGGTACCTAATGATCCTACCAGCCCCCATTCTCTAGTGTTTTTTGTTTCTCCTTTGCCAATTTTAGCAACTCTTTCAAATCCAGAACTTATGAGGCAAAAAAAGTATTTATTTTTTTCAATTTATAAGTCACCTCTCCCAACAAAGGCTCAGGGAAAGCTTTGGTCGCCCTGAATAATAAGTTATTCATGATGTACTTTGGTGAGAAATGATAATATAGCTTTTATTCTCAGTACTAACACAATTTACAAGTCTTTATTAAATCCATTTAACACTGAAAAGGGGACAGCATTTTAAAATGTGTCTGACTTATTTCCAATTTATATATAGCAGAGTAAACAAAATAAGTTTGTCCTCCAAATGATTTATTTTATTATTATTGTTGTGGGAAAATTTAGTTGCAGTAGCAAATTACCATTTTATTCTGAAGACAGTGATGTTCACAGTTACTCTTAAAGCAGTAAGCTCCACAACCATGGAGCAGCTACTGAGAAAACTGTCTCTTATCTGAGAACAGTAGACTACAAGGTGCTCATCAGGTTACACGGCATTTATACATACTTTTTCGCACTGCAACGCACCAGAGATCCAGCATGTTGGAGCAGACTCGATTAATCGAGTCTGTGCCCCATACATGCTGACACGCACTGCGCTGCATCGCTTGCAGTTGTACAAGTGGCAAAATGAATGTCAGCACAAAGAAAATAGTGACAATGCGCTTTTGAACTAAAACACCTTTGATGTGTTTTAGTTCAAAAGCAGACTACCGCCATTTTCTGCATGCTTATGCACACTTTACCGCTTATACAACTGCATGCATTGCAGCACCAGGCGCTTTTCAAAGATTCCTAAAAGTTGACCATAGTTTCACACTACAAAAACAGAACATTATGGAAACGCCTCCCCTATATTGTCTCACGGGTTAAAAGAAAAAAAAGCCACGGCAACAAAGGTGCCAACAAATTCTGGTACTGCAATGGCAAAACAGCATTTTGGTTAATACAAGCTAAAGGTATCCTAGGAAAAGAATCATGCACAAAGCTATAAAAAAAAAAAGCCAAGCTTAACCCCCTGCACTCCCCTCTCTCCCCCCCCCCCAAAAAAAAACAAAAAAACAAAAAAAACCCACAAACACACACACACGCTTTGTTCTGCAACAATATTGTTTAGGCAGAAAATTCCTTCCCTACCTGAAATCTCATAATCAGGGTACTGAAAAGGTAAGTCACTTAGAGAAACCGTTCAGGCACCTCACTTAAGTACTGGCAGGAATACCAGGCCACTTCACTTTTAACTGTCACCTGTGTCCAGGTCTTCAAGGAAAGGTGGATTAGGGACAACAAAAACTTCACTGTTGTGGCTAGCAGAGTCTATTATTCCTGAAGAATGTAAGTCATGGGAGGCTATAGCTGAGAAAAAAAATCTACTATGTAAGTTGGGCCATGACTAGAAAGGATGAATTTAGAGTAGTGATTCTCAACCAGAGTGCCACAGCATCTTGGAGTGCCTTGAGATCCTTTCTGGAATGTCCCTGGATGCCATGCAATGTTAGCATTGTTAGGTATGCAAACATGATTCACAAGAGAAATCCAATGATGCTAAATAAGATTCCTTAGTATTAAAAAAAAGAATCTAACCTATCGTAATCTGAGTTCTTTGCAACAAAAAAAAATAGCTGTATTATTCTTCCATAGTCAGAGAGAAAACGAAGAGCTGGCATTTTCTGAAGGGGTGTCTCGAGTCTAGTGAGGGGTGCCTTGACCCTGAACACACTAAGAATCATTGATTTAGAGATCAGGAATGACATTTTAGCTGTAAATTATATTTCCAAGATGACCATCTATTTGTGAAATAGACAGTAAAGAGATGCACTCACTGCTATTAGAGCTGTTCAAAGCTTTGGGTGCTGATTAGATTTGGAGGAGATTCGGCCCAATTCGGTGGCTAAATTTCCAAATCCGAATCGAATCAGACCAATAAAAAGGTTCAAATCGATTCCAAGCTCTTGGAATCGATTTGGAAAAGATTCAGAGAGTTTTGGAGATTTGGGCAGTCCCAACTTGCCACCACAGGGAGCTGGACCCAGACTCTGTCTGAATGCCCCTAACCCCTGCTCAGTCTCCCAGCCCCCTCCCCCCCCCACAATAGCTTCCCTGCCCAGCCCCAGCTCCCAGTTCTTTAGGAAAAAAAAAAAGTCCTGTACTCACCAGCTGGTGCAGCAGCTGTCTAAGCTTCTGGGGGCTCAAGGCAGAGCCCACCCCCCATGCAGCGCAGGGCAGTGGGAGGTAATGGGGATTCAGTGAGTGCGGGGCTTTCTTTTCTTTATTTTTTTTTTTAAAGAGCCAGGACCTTGGAAGATTCGGCTCATTCAGCAGCACCTGAATCTCCAAATCAGATTTGGCCGAATTGATTCGGGACAGTGATTTGAATCACCAAATCAAATCACTGTCCCCCACATTCGCTGAACCTGAATCCAAAGCGAATACTAGCCACTTCACACAGGCCTAGTTGCTACGTGTTGCTTAGAATGTTAATTACCATATTCAAAACTGTGGCATTTCTAGGTTATCATTTTTATTCACACGCATAGGCATTCATAACATTTCACAAACCAGCCCAAGAAGTCACAATAATACCAATCACACTGGTCAAATCCATCTGACAAGACATGACACAACTACCTAGTTCCTACAGCACCTGGGAGTTGCTATCTTTAGTGCTCCTACTTAATCAAAGTATTAAGTAAAAATAAGAAGTCCAAAACAAACAACCCTCAGAGAACTGTAGAAGAATAATACAATTGAGATTGTAAAGAAGGTCATGGCAACAGCAAGTATGTTTATCACCATATTAGCTAAGTTGGGTCAAGAATGGCATAATGCTTTTAGGTACTTCTCCTGGTACTGTGATAACCAGGAAAGCCTTGTGTGTTCATTTGAAATAAATGATGTGGAGCTGAGCGGCATACACAAATTGGTTATGCTTGAGCCTATATCTTGCAATAGCTAACAATAGTTCTGTGTAGGTGAAGGAAAAGGATTGAATGGTTTGCAATTTCTCTAGGTACAAAGCAGAAGCATCTAGTCACTGGACAATGAATATCCCAGAAAATCTTATCAGGAGGACTTACATATACACATACCTGGAATCCCCGTTACAGTTTTAAAGCAGAGCACAGAAGCCCATTCTGAATGACAAATCTCATAAGTTTCCAGGGGTATTAGTATGAATGCCTGCTGTCTGTGGTAACTTGGATGACCACTCCTTGCCTCTGTCTGAAACCTCACTAAATGTCCAAGGCCAGCTAAGATGTTCATTTCTACTGGCAAGACTGTCTTATTAGTAGAAAATTAAACCAGGAGCTACAGCATACATACAGTCACACTCTCCACTCAAGGGACACTAGGGGATGCTCCATGGACCATCCCCACCCTTAAGAGAGCCCATAACCTGGCAGCCTGTCATTGACCTGTCTGGAAAGGGGCAGGCTGTCAGCAGGTTGCCCCCCTGGTATTAAATCACCATGGCTGCTTACAGACATTAAAAGAAGACCCAAAAAACGAGGTGCTTTAAACTCCATGTGGCCTCATGCTGAGTCTAGAGCATGTCCAGAAGAGGCAACGTGTTAGCTGGACCCAGCTCACCCAGTGTCTGTATAAATCAGGTGCTTTAGTGGGGCTTTTTTGGCACTTTTATCTAATGTAATCAGCTTTAGCTAAAAATGCCAAAAAGCCCCACTGAACCACCTGATCTATACAGATGCTACAGAGCTGCTCAAACTAACATGCTGCTTCTTCCAGTAAAGCATGGGGGGGAAGGGGGGGATCCCCCCATGTCTGTCAGTGCCCCTTGTGTACAACCTAGACAGGCTGCACATGGGGTGATTTAAGGCTAGAGGCACAGAGAAGTGGGACCCCCACCCTGGGTCCCAGCTCATTGGCTTTTAAAATCACTGCATGTGCCCCCTAGCTGGACAGCACATATAGCATTTCAAGCCCACAGGGCCTTGAACTGGGTTGGGGATAGTTTGCCTGGCACTGGTTCCTGGCCCCCAGGAATCGCCCGTGTCTACAAGAATGCCCAAACTGAGCAACCTTGCCACTACAGCACAGTTATCTCCCATCCTCACTTCCACTGGGAGCCATGCACGGGGGCACAAGATAATGCTTCTCCAGTAGTTGAACTGTTCTTCCATAGCCGGAGGGTCCATGAACCGTTCTTCCATAATTGTTATTCCATTACTGTTCTTCCTGCCTCAAAAGAATACACGCTCCTCCTCATCTCCCTCTGCCAATACGCTGACTGGCAGAACAGGAGGCAGGGTCCCAACGGGGCTCCTTGACAGCTTACCCCTGTGTAGGCTGTCATTGAGACAGTGCCCTCTCTCCCTCCCTCTTCCAAGAGGCATACCAGCATCCAAGTTACATGGGGAGAAGAAATATCTTCCTCACACGTAACCAACCTAACTTGCAAAAGAGCCAGTTCTCTTCCACAAGAAATCTCTTGAATGTCTGTACAGCTCTCTTTTTGTGCCTGGAGAAAGAAAGGCTTTTCCTCTGGCACAAATGGAGCATCTGTACATTACCTAAATTGCTGTAACTGGATAAAGTTAAACTGGAGAAAGCATTTTGCAAAGTCTGATTAATTTGTTTGAAGACAGCAGGAAATTATTGGCACAGATGGCTGTGTCAAATTGCAACTTCTACAGCACCGGTCAAATTAGTGCACTTTTCAGAGTGGGTTAAGAGATGTACTCTTCAAAATGCAGGCCTGACTGTTTCCAATAACAATGATTCCAGATGATCACAATGATTGTTCAGTAACCATAAAAGGTATGATGTGAATCATATTTGCTGTTTCTTATTTCATTCTTGAGATTTCCTGTTATGTGCATGTGCTTAGCACTAGAAGGAAGGTGATAACTGATCAATGAGTCTTGCATATGAGAGATGGATTCTAGCTTCCCAAAAGTTCTGTCCTGAATTTAGAGTATAATTTCTGCTAATCAAATAGATAGTTTGAGGCACTAACTAAGGTTTGCTTCAAATTAAGTCAGGCAATACAGGCTTAAAATCCAATTTACCATGTTCAATAGTCCAGTAAAGCATAAATTAGCAGAAGCCAGTCAGGAAAGACAATAATCTTTTGGTTTCACCACCATTCATATGGGATGTTAAGAATGACACTGCCTATTAAGAAAGGAATTTTTTTGCAAAAATCTTGTTGGTCTAATAAAAGATATCATCTCTACTATGAGTCATGAATGCCTATTAAGTATTTGACAGCCTTTTTCATTCCAACATGGAGTTTCCCTGCTCTCTGTGGCTTCTGCCAGAGGTAATGGAGCAACACGGGAGCTCTCTCAGTGTGGTCGAGTGCTTGATGTGCCTACCACTTTAAGAAGGCAGACCAATTGAGAAGCAGTCAGCAGGTTTGGCAGGGGCCAATTAGAGAAGCACCTCACCAGCAAGGTGAGCCATACAAGCCCAGGGCCTGAGCTGGTCAGGCAGCCTGGTCCTGGGAGCTACAGGGAGAGAACCTCCTGGCCCCCAGCTTGCAACAGGGTTCCTGCCTGAACATATGAGCAGGGAGTAGCTATGTCGGTTTGGGAAGGAACTAAGGGGTGGAAGAGGTTCCGAGGAATCCAGTACAGGGCCCACGAGCCAAGAGAAGGGCTGAGAGGGGGACCTGGGGGTCCAGGAGCACAGAGAGAGAGGCGGAGATGGGACCAGAGGGTCCATGAGCCCAAAAAGGGGCTGCAAGTATAAACAGAGGGCCCACAAGCCCAGAGAGAGGGGCTAACTATGGGAACAGGGAGTCCAAGAGCCCAGAGAGGGACTGAGTGAGGAACCTGGGGATATTAGAGCCCAGAGAGAGGCTGAGCATGTGGAACAAAGTGTGAACTTTAATGAGTGACAACACCTGCAAGGCTTGGGCCATATTGTAGGGGCTAACTGAGCCATACAATTGGCTCTTAAGGCTACAGTTGCCCTGGAGGGGCATAGACAGGGTGACAGGGTCCATTTAGTAGAGTTGAGACTAGTGGGGTCTGGAAAGGACCAGTTCGTGTTATGCACAAACTAAGACTCGCTTCAAGGCCCATGGATAGCATCTCTTCCCTCATCTTTATTAAGAACAAGCTGTGGCAGGAGAGGAATCAAGAGAGAGCTATCTTAGAGTTTAAGCCAAGCAGGAGCCATATGGCCACAAGGGGGCTTCACAGCCACTCTGGAGCTTCATCCTTGCCACACTGAGGATGAAAGGAAAAGAAAACCATTCTGTCCCAGAACATTAATAGGGATAGAAAATGTATAGTCCTAGCATCTCTATATTTCAGCTCCTGCTTGGGGTCTCATTAGTTAATATTATCCTTATAACTACAAGCTAAATGACTATAAAGAACATGACTACATTTTTGTAGAAGACCATGTTGTGAGCACTCAATGAAAGCACATGTGTTCCTCTCCTTTAAAAAGGAAATGGTAGCCTGATAAGAGAGTGAATGTCAGCAATTCTAACCATCTACTATATAATAAAAGGCACACATTTGTGAATGTTGGCACAAGTGACATGCATAACAGCAGTTAGGCCTGGAAGGTTTCCTTTTAACTGTGGATTGGACCTATAAAGCACTTTAGGAGAATAAAACCAACACTTACACGTTATATATAAGATATAGGGGCCCAAACAAAGATACTGAAAATTTTTCTCATCACAAGAACCAATGCCAAACAGATGTTCCTGAGAAGGAAAAAGAATTCCTGTTATATGACTAACCATTATTATGTTTGGAAAGTAAGAGAATAACCACAACCTGGAAAAGGTACAAGTATGGGCATGAAAATAATGCCCCAATTAAAAATAAGCAGAAAATGTATGTTGGCACCTTACAGAGCTTAATTATGGGAATCTCAGCAGCATCATTTCTTATCATGCATGTCTTAAGAAATAATTTCACCCTCTGAATATTTCCTCTTCAACATACAAGTTTTGTCTGCTAGGCTGTTCTGCATCCATGAAGCATCACGTAATTTACAAAACAATTTCAATACCCAGGAATATAAATTACTTAAAGTGAAAGGACAGCATACTTCTCCACTAGGAATAAAATTTTTCATCACATATACTATTCTTTCCTATCAAATAGAGGGGACTGAGCAACAGAAGAAAAACCAAAGTGATGCAAAAGAAAATTTCTCAGAAGATTTTGACAAAGCTGAAATCTTTAAGCTACCTTGCATATATCAGCATTTACCTTGCAAATTCAACTTAAAAGTAAAACACTACAAATGAATCAGTTACAGAAAAGACGAAGAGAAGCAGTTTTACACGCAGTACAACAGACAATCTAAATGCGAGACAATCGCATTGAAATAATATGCAAAGGGATAGCTAAATTCACCCAAGCTATGTAGAAAGGAACAAAAAGTCTGTTTGATTTCCTAATAGGTTTTTCCTCAGGATACATACTTTTTCGGTGTCCTCCTGACATCCACCAAATGGCATAATCTGTCACAGCACAATTTAAAACTATTTGTAACAAAAGTGTCTCCAGTTTCTTCTATAAATTTCCATGAAAATCTTTTGCCATATTTAAGAGAAGAATGCTTACAAATGTAGGAAAGAGTAGTTTTAAGCAAAGGGAGACAATGTTCAGAAATACTTTATTCTACTTGATAGTCATTAATTAGAAATCTGAATAGTCTAAAAATTGAGATGTGCACATTTTTATACAATATATGGCTTCAAGATTGCTTCACCATAATTTTCAACCTACAAACTATGTGAATTAGAAAGATGTTAACTCCAGCTATTAAAACAGAACATCCAAATACCAATCACCTTTTTAAAAAGGAAGCACTAAAAACCTATTTAAGGGAGAGAAAAAAAGATACATACAGGAAACCCTCACTATACGCGGGTTCGGCATTCGCCGTTTCAAATATTCACAAATGCCGAACACGCTTCTTAAATACACTTTAAGCTTGCCGCTGCCATGCTCCTGCCACCAAGCTCCCACTGCCATCAAAGCAGCCGTGCCCCACCCCCCAGCCACCAGGAGCACTGAGTTCATGAATGCAGATGGCCTTATTCGCGGATTTCGCCATTCGCAGGGGATACAAGCGAATGGCGAGGGTCACCTATACTGTTAATGTGATTCATCCTAGTATCCAAGAAATCAGCTGTTTTGATAAACTGAAAAACTCTAAAATCAGCTATCCAATACACTTGCCATTTCAGCCTCTCGCCTCCCTTTAAGAGCATGTACATTAACACAGAAAGCTGTCCAAGGCCATACGGTATGCAAACCTGAGGTCTCCTGCCTGGCAGGATCTCTAGGACCTTGAAAACCTCGGCTCCCCTAAAGCAATAGGCTACCAATTGCTGGCCAGGTAAGTCATCAGAAAGTACGGCTTATTCAGCTGATTTCCCAAGCACGACTAGGTTCCACCACAACTTTGACAAATTCAAACTATCCCCAAGAAAATATTTCCCTGGCATTTTTCTGACCAGGCTTATTGCTAGTATCATATTAATTAAACCAATCTTGCAAGGTTTAAATAGAAATGTTTGTTCATTTTGTTTTGTTTGGTTTAAAGTTTAATTAAAACCTTTTCCTTTCTCCTTACAAAAGCATAAAATGTAATCACTTCAAATTTTTACTAGTGAAAATAAGCTCTAAATAGTATCTCCAGCTGCCTCAAGCATCTAAAACATTTAAGAGGTTATTTTTAAAACAATTTTTAAATTGGTTTGTCATAGCCAATACAAACACACAATTAAGAGAGAACATAACACAAACACTTCATAATAAGATAGGGATCCCTGGAGTCACACGTTAAACAAAAACAAATAATAAAATAAACCATGGTTCTGAATATACTGCTGTTGATTTTAAGTTTGCCATTTGCTGAAGAGCGCCTTGAAAGCAATGATATCCTTGAAGTTCCAAATTTGGGACAAAAATGTACCTTCACAGAACCAGATTTCAGAATTGGTTCTGTTTCAAAACGTTAAAAATTCTCACTGTTGAATTTGAAGCATCTACAAAACAGATTAGGATCTGAATTCAAATTCAGATTCTATAAAGTGATGAAGAAACCATGCTTGCACACCTTATTTTGTTTATTTTCCTGTGCCACAAGACCAGCAGCTGAACCAGAGACTTATTATAATGTATTAGTAACTTTATGAGGAGAAAAATATCAGGTACTTATTAGAGTTGTTATTAACTAGTGAAAATTGGGTGCATTATATGGTGAATAGGCCAAACTTATGTAGCATCTGAAAAAGCAAAATTCCCTCTTACTATTTAGGAAAAATTAAAATGATGAAAGTGCTAGGGAAGAAGAGAAAGCTACCAGATATTTAAAAAATGAACTTGGCACAGTAACAGGAGCTGCTCTGTGCAAAGATATTCTCACTGCTCTCTTAAGTCTTGGGATTTCTTCTGAACACACGGCCTTTCCAGTCCGTTTGTTGGGTTCTTACGGAGGAAAGATGGGAGAACTTACTTAACATAGTGTTCACGTTAAAACTAAAATAGTCTTACCAGAAAATTCAGAGGTCCGGTATGAATTTAAAAAACTGGGAGAAATATTTACTCAGGGTAGTCCTTCAGTGTGGAATTAATTGATGTAGATGATGACCGAGATAAGTACTCACTCCATGCAGATTTCACAAATGGTTGGATAATTTTATGACTAGTAATAAATAAGTAGCTATGATAAATGGAGTAATCCATTATTAAAGGAGTAATGTATAAGCAGCAAAAAGATAATCTTCATTGGTCCGCCATATATTTTTCTCTTCTTACCTTCTCCACTAAATACCGCCTTGTAAGTGAATTGCAGTTGTTTTTTTTTCAAATAGATTTTTCTATCTCAGCAGATATTAGCCACTACTGGAGAAAGAAATATCAACTACAAATAGTCCATTAGACCAGCTTATTTCTAGTAGCAAAGAACTTGGTTATCTGGAAATAAATCACAGTTCAGAAATGCAGGAACTAAACTAACACAGAATACACCAGTTTCCATAGCTGAAGTGTACTAGAAGCTTCTTTAATGGCTGTTCAAGTGACAGTCCATGGGTCACACCCAACCTCTGACCCAGCTGCTACTCCCACCTGCCCCCCCAAATAATTCCAGCTGCAATAGCAGCTGGAGTCTCTGAGCATCCTGCTCCCTCCTCTGAATGCCACCTTCTGCCTCTGCCCCAGGGTCCAGGACAACGTGGCATGCAGCATGGAAGCTGAGAGTGAGTACAGGACCAGGGGGGAAGAAGTCATGCCTACATGAGGAAACAGTTCAGGGGGAGGAAATTGTGCTTGTGCAGTGCAACAGAGGGTGGGCCACCTGAAGCAGTGGTAGAGGAAGGCATACTATACAGGAGCACAGTATAACCCAGGGGTACAGGAGAATGTCTGCACCACCTGGTGGCCTGTGGCTCACCTAATGATGTCCACATGGCCTGTCATTCCCAGGTGCTTAGAAATCAGACAGCACTGATACAATGTATTAAGCTGGTACAACCTGAATGTCTACTCAACCTATTCATCCTCAACGTGTCTTTAGAGCTCATATTTAAAAATTGAGTCCACAGACCCAAGCTAATCGCCTAATTATAACAACACACTGACACTGTTATGCAATATGTTTTTAATAATGTTGTATAAACCCAAATTTGTTAGAATGCCAGAAAGTGTTAACTATCGAGTGCAATCAGCTATCCATATCTGAATACTACTGATCTGGACTGTGTCATATTCACAGTGAAGAACCTTCAGACCAATTTTATTAGATATAAGAGTTCCTGGAAGTGAAGCTTGCATCCATTAAGTAGCTAAAGCCAGAGTTTCTGCAGACTATGACAAAACTGAAAAATACTTGCCAGGAATCTGAAAGATATCCATACTCCTAACAAGCTTTTTTCACTAGTAAAAAATGGCCAATATTTACAAACGGCTTGTGGTACAGTGTCAGTCATTGCTATTTCCCTTTTTATTAGTGTTCCAGACTTTACAAGCTGTAGTCAACTGATATGTCACTCCCAAACTATGTTGAAAATTGCTTATTTCTTTGTACTCTAGCTACTTCACCTCTGCCAGAATGGCACTTTCTTGCATTTGGTTGGGTTTTTTTGCCTTTCAATTTTTTGTGCCACATATGACCACGAATTTTGCAAACCACCAGTTTTTTAAAATGTTCTCATGTTAAAGATGGTCAAGAGGAAGGTAATATGTTCTTGTTATTAATGGTTTTCACATATTAGACAGCCAGTGTCAAAAGGTTCTATGTATCAGATGGAATACCAATATACATTTATAAGTATAATCACCATTAAGAGTATCCCTTGATAAATGCTTTTAATAATGTCTAGCTCTCAGCTTATGACACTGTTCAGAGTGGATGCCAATTTATAGGCATTGATGTAAATTGGAGTTGCCTTTGGATTCCTTACAACACAGATAATGTTAAGCAGGGTAAAAAACCATGTATGAATGTCTGCATCTGCCTTATGTTCTTTTAGGCACAGAATTCTGTGTACTTCATACCTAACTTTCAAATTCTTGGGAGGGAGTGGGGTCTCTCACACAGTATTTTATTATACAACGTGTAATTTAAAAATTCCATCTCAAAAAGAAAAAAAAGCACAAGTATGCATCATTACCTTTTACTGTTCTAACCTTTACCTTCCACAACTTAAAATTTTAAGGCTTGTTGTCATTATTTATGGGTTTCATAGATATTAGGGCTGGAAGGGACCTCGGAAGATCGAGTCCAGCCCCCTGCCCAAAGGGCAGGAAGTCAGCTGGGGTCATAGGATACCAGCAAGATAAGCATCCAGTTTGCTCTTGAAGGTGTTCAATGTAGGCACTTGAACCACCTCCAGTGGCAGGCTGTTCCAGACCTTGGGGGCTCGGACAGTAAAGAAATTCTTCCTTATGTCTAGCCTGAAACGGGCTTGCGGTAGTTTATGACCGTTCGACCTAGTCGTCATCCCTTGGGGTGCTCTGGTGAACAAATGTTCCCGGATACTGGTGGTCCCCCCTGATAAACTTATAGGTGGCCATCAGATCACCCCTGAGCCTGCGCTTTTCCAGGCTAAAGAGCCCCAGGGCTCTCAGGCTGTCATCGTAAGGTCTGCTTCCCTGACCTCTGATCATGCGCGTGGCTCTTCTCTGGGCTCTCTCAAGCTTCTCCACATCCTTTTTGAATTGTGGAGCCCAAAACTGGACGCAGTACTCCAGCTGCAGCCTCACTAAGGCCAAGTACAAGGGGAGAATGACGTCCCGGGATTTGCTTGAGAAGCATCTATGGATGCAAGCCAGCGTTTTGGTCGCTTTACTAGCCGCAGCATCGCACTGCAAGCTCATGTTCATCTTGTGGTCAATGATGACCCCCAAGTCTCTTTCTTCCATAGTGCTAGCCAACATAGCACTGCCGAGCCTATAAGGATGCTGCGGGTTTTTCTTCCCAAGATCTAGTACCTTGCATTTATTGGTGTTGAACACCATCAGATTCTCGTCCACCCACTTGCTGAGCCTGTCCAGGTCAGCCTGGATCACCCGCCTGTCTTCTGGTGTGGATTGCATCTGAATACTCTGTTGATACGGAGCCTTTTTTATTTGTGCTGTAAAGAAGCATACACACTTATGGAATAGCATTAAAATACTAATTAAAATAAGTTGAGAGGCCTGCAGAACACGCATAGTATGCTACCAGTGACATGCTATTACAATTACAAGTTTGGGGACCAAGTATCTATAACTTTATTTACTGAGACAAGTTTCATGCACATTAGAAAGTTGTTTCACAGTGCCCTCAAGCCTCATGCTATCAATATTGAACCCCTGAATATTTCTAACTCTCTCTTTCGTATGGTGTCAGATACCAACTTCCAAATCTATGAACCACTGTCTGGTATTGTCAGTCAATGTATGGATTCCATCAGCCCTGTTTGGGCATTTGTAAAGACTGCAGCTTTCAATAAGTGCTGTGCTGTGCTGTTTGTTGGGCACCACATTCACACAGGGGCCATCCCAGATGTTCATCTTATGAAGTGCTGTTTTGAAGAGTCTATATCCAGATCTCAGCCTGTTCAGCTTGATCCATGCTTCTCTGTCAAAGTCGTGCCCAAAGGGGGATTCATTTAGTGTTGGTATAAACACTGTAGGAATAGGTGTGACCTTTCCTAACCATTTCTGTTAATGGCTGTAGGACTGGTTCAGCATCCTCAATCTCTTCCAGGAGTTTGTGGGTTTCATATATAAATAGTTTACAACTTTTAAGCCTCCATCCATTTGGATTTTCATAATTTCTTGCCTCTATTGCCAGTAATGATGTTAGGGTTGATCTTCTTATATCACTTGGTCTAATGCCTGAGAATACAGGGAGTACATCTGTGTGAGTGTGTAAGTTGCGCAGCCTGTTATAAGTCTCAGTACAATGTGCTGAACAGTGTCAAGCTTTTTCATGTTATAATTTCTGGCCCATACGGGAGCACAATATTCTGCTGAGGCATATACCATTGCAGGTGAAGTGGTTCTGAGCACATTGAAGTTAACACCCCATGTCATGCTGGCTAAACATCTTAAGGCAGCTACCCATGCAGAGACTTTACTACTGGCCTTCTGAATGTGATGTTTATAGGTGAAGGAAGAGTCTAATGCAACTCCTAGGTAGATTAGGGCATGCTCATGGGAATGGATGTGGTGGTGTACTCTGATAATCAGCATGCTCTTGGCTCAATGACTGTCCAGGTGAAAGAGTGATGATACTGATTTATTGATGCTCAACTTTAAAAGCCATTTGTGGAGATAGTCAGTGATAAGTTCCATGTTAGTACTTAGTATCTTCTACAGATTAATTATGGAGGAGCTTGTTGACCTCAACATTCTACAAAACATGATTTGGAGTTTGGAAAAACCTAGTTTTGAGGACCAAGTTTAACCTATCATTTTCCAATTCATACTGGTCTGATGAAAGGATCATCTGTAAAAAGTGTCAGAGGAAGCTGAGAACTGGTCATATAATTAAAAGTTTTTATGAAAGAATACTTTTAGTGGTTATTATACTCAGAAATACATACTGACATTCTGTGAGAAGCTTCACACACAGGATGAGAAGATTTACTCACAAGGAAGAGATTGTATGCAAGGAATTCTGAGGACATCTTTGGTTCTGTTTCAAACTAGGAGAAAAACGGCAGCTGAAAAGCATCTGGAAAGTTCAAATGTAGATTCAGTTATGAAAAGAAGAGCTACAGCTTATATGGGGACTAAGTCTTGGATTCTGCTAGGGAGCACAGAGCCAGCTGGGAGGATGGATGCATTAGGAAATTCAGATTCTGACACATTTAGATAGCAACAAGTAAAACATTATCTAGCTAATGTAAAATGACAGTGCAATATAATTTATGTAATTCTTGATTTCAGAAAACTTATTTTTGACTACTACATTTGATTATATGGACTTCCAGAATACAGAACTGGAACAAACCTTACTAAAAGCTAACAAAACAACACTGCCCATTCAAACTAGTATATGTATAGTAGTATAGTATAGTATTTCATAAAAATTCAGCATCTCCAATATTCAAATCCAAAATCCCACAGAACTGTGAAGAGCTAGTGTCTTGTGTAATCTTTTGCCTAAAGAAATGTCTTTTAGAGTGAAAAATAATTAGGAAAATAAGATGACGCACTTCTCATGTCAGCACATGGTATTTGGCTGATAAATACCATCTTGTGACTTTTATAGTGCCTAAAATCACATAAGGTAACAGTCAAGTAGCACTTTCAATCCAATTTAAGCAGCACTAAAGTTGTCCAAAAGCTCATGCCAGTTTATCCAGTGGATAGGCACCACATGGTTGTAGTTTATAACAATTTGGGGTCACTAGAAAGCAAATTGACAATGTGGTTTCACATTTTTCCTTGTTTCATTTAGCTGTCTTCTGATGTAATTTAGCAAAGATAACAATAAATACTTTCTTAATATTAATTTCTGTATTAGTACTTGCCTTTGTTTCCACATTACATAATCACAGACAGGATAGGAACTGAACTGTGTTTTTTTGAATGCAAAGTTAGATGAGTCACAAAATCACCTCTCGGAAAGATATGGTCTGAATTGCAAGTCTTTAAAAAAACAAAAGCAAATAAAAAAACCCCCAAAGGCAAATCCCATTTAGAAGACCGCAATATGCTTAACAAGCTGAAAGCCAAGATTTTCCTGCCTTGAAAAAAATAGAGGGTTCCTCTTAAATCTTTAAGATGAATCTTATAGCCATGAAAACTCTCCTAACAAAAGATTAGATTTAAAAAAAAAAAAACAAACCTGAAAAAGGACATGAGAAATAGAATATTCATCATGTAAGTAATATTAAAACCATGACATCAAGGGAAGGGAAGGGTATTGCAATGACTTTGCCCCATACATAAATATTATTTTACAGTTAAGAAGAATTGTCTTGTCTCTAACATGGACAGTCAGTCTTTAATTAGATGAGATCCTTCTATAAAATATGGGACATTACATCTCAAGAGCACAGACTAAAATAGTATTGCAACAAGATGCACTGTAGGCACAAGAAGTTTCTTTTAATGTCAAATAGAGGATGAATAGGCAAAACCAAAAAAAGTAGTTTTGGAGATCTATTTCCTGAAATTTGTCTTCCTTCAATGGCATGCTTTTTGGTCCTCTTTTGACAAGAGTGATCCCAAACATTAGACCAGTGATTCTCAACCAGGCTGCCATGGCAACTTGGGGTGTCACAAAATTAATTGATTTCAAATGAGTCATCTATAGTGTTAAAATAGTATTGACCTGATGAAGTCTGAGTTATCTGCAACAAAAAAATTGTTCCATTATTTTTCTGTAGCCAAAATTTGAGTGAAAACTAAGCTAACGTGTTCCAAGGGCAGCCTTGAGTCTAGAAATGGTGATGGCATTAGATACTTTACCGAAACACAACCTGATCCTAAATATAATATACAGCAGCATAGCTAGTAATCTCAGTGCCCTGGGCAGAGATGCTGTCCAGTGTGAGAGAACTGGGGTGTGGAGCATGCTAGGATACTGCTGGTGCTTGATCTAAAAATCAGCACCCAGGGCTGGTTCCTCACTTACCCCATCCTTATTATGCTATTGATACTACCTGGTTAATACCAATACATTAACATGGTTAACTACCTCTCTCAACCATCTGTATTATAAGTAGAGTCACTTTTGTCAAAATGTAAAACAAAACTGACTTTTTAAACGCATCTTTGGCTCAAGTAAAACTTCATGGCCTTAAAGCTAATGAAAGTAAACTTTGCAGCCAACTTTCCAGCAAAAATCTGTTTGAATGCTTAAGTGGGAGAGACTGCAGTACTTAGTGCTTCTCTAGAGGTGATCAACTTGAAAGGACAGACTGTAAGGGTAATCAGAATTCCTGGTGTTATCACTTGTAGATATAGACATAAAAGTTCTGTCTACTTTACAAATCAAATACCAGTACCAGAAAAAGCACATTTCATACTGAGGAGAGTGTCTGTAAATTGCAGTAATGACAATGAAGCAAGAAAGTGGATCATTACCAGTAAAAGTCTACATGCACTTCCTCCCAATTTATTTGGGATGAAAAGTGCTGTTTTATACAATAATACATTTTTATTCATCTTGACTTGCATAAAATGTAAAATAGACATGTATAGAGCATGTAACAAAGAATATTAAAAACTATTTCTGCAGCTGGCTTGCAAAACACAAGTTCTAAAATTTAGTGTCTGAGAAATGATAATTAAATGCTGTTTCACAAAAGTAATGTCACTCAGAAAGCACTTCTTACATTAGTCTTAATTTAGTCAATTGTACAGAAACAATTTTATGAGTGTTCATATTATAAATAAGTTCTTAAATAGCACTAGAAATTTGTTCATGTAAATTAAGACTACATTTATTTTCTGTTAAGAAGTGTCCATGCCAGATCCCTGTTTATTTCAGGAAACTAAATGAATGATTTCTCTGAATAACAAATGCCCATTATTTACAGGTACTTAATTTAGTAGACCAATTTAACAAAGCTGAAGTCAAGGTCACTTTACAACTTAATTAAGACGACTTGCAATGTTAGGGCAATTTATTTCCTGTATACTATAATTAATTAGATGTGGTGTAAGTAAGGTTAAATCTAGGTACTTCGGAGTATTTAAAAGCCCACTTGACATTTTATTTACCATGCGACCACACTAACTGACAAGTTCCCTGAACTTAAGGAAGAACAAATGCTGATAGGCTCTCAAGCAGCAGAACAATTCATTTTTTTTGTCATTTTAGTGCAGGAGATTTATCAACAAAACACAGACCTGTTTTAACACAGAATTGAATGCATTAAAAAAAAATGAAGGACGGTGAAGGTCAAGTACTTTTTTGTTGTTTTTGTTAAATTGTGTTAGACTTAACTCATACCATGTTGGATCTCCTCTTTTCTATTTGATTTTGTAACCAAAACATCACTTCTTAAGAGTGAAAAGAGAAAAAAAAAAAATCAATGAAGATATACTGTTAAATTTACATGTTAGGGTTTTCATTTTTAAATAATTTATACTTTCCATATTATTTATGCTATGCCTCATACGCTGATTTTATAAGTATCATAGAAGGGCAGCATATGATCTAGTAAATAAATATCTGCAACACTCAATAGCCAAGAAGTGAAAGAGTACGTTGCAATTTTAGAAAAGCAAAAAACTACATTCCTTAAATAAACAATAAACCATCTGGATACTTCTGGACAAACTCTTTTATGAAATCTAATTTCTAAAGTATAATTACTATAAATCTTAGAGAGGAGGCCGCTGATGACCAGTGTATCCTCTAACTTTAGAGGAGAGTATACAAATGAGGTATGTCTAGAACAGGAGCAGGTAAACTCCAGTCCACAGGCCGGATTCAGCCTGTGGAGAACTCCATTTCCCAGCAGCCCCTGCCTATGTTGCTGCAGCTGGTTTCCACGGAGACCCCAGGAGGAGTGGGAGCCATTACAGTGCAGGGCTGGGGTTTCCATGGAGACCGTCCCAAGCAGCACTGGCAGGGCACACTGCTGGGCCGGGAACTGCTCTGGGGGTGGGATTTTGTGGAGATGAGAGCGTGGTCCAGAGCCAGGACAGAACTATGATCTGCTGCTTTCACGCCCAGGCAAGGGCATGCAGGCAGCGAATCACAGCTCTGCCCCAGCTGGGGCCTGGGGGGAGGGCATAGACCATGGCGGTGGCAGTTGGGCCACTGCAGTGGGGTAGAGCCACGGCCCGGCACACAAGCAGCTGGCAGAGGGAGGAAGTGAAGGAAGCCTCCCCCCCACCCATCCATTACTCCTCATGCTGCTGGCACCATAGCTGGCACAGGATGCATGGCAGTAGCAGCTGCAGCAACAAGTCACCCTGCCCTGCTCCACCCTCCCACACTGGGACCCATCCACTGGACCACAGAGGTGGCTCCTGCCTGTGCTGGTCCAGCCAGGCTGCAGCCCTATACCTGCTGCCAGCGCACAAATCCTTGGGGGGCGTATGGCCCCCCCATACCCCACACCCACCCCCAGCCCCACCCCCATGCTACCCCGAGCATGCTGGGATGCTCGGGGTAGCAAACATTAGGTCAGGAGTAAGGGGCATCAGCAGGGCTGGGGTGTTGGGGAACTGTGGGTTGGGAGTGAGGGACACTAGCAGGGCCAGGGAGCTGTGGGTCAGGAGTATAGGGCACCAGCAGGGCCAGAGGGCACTTTTCTATTTAAACAATTTACTGGGTCGGGAATGGCCATTACAAATGGGTCTTGGTACAAAAAGGGTTGAGAAACACTTCTCTAACACATAGAAATCTCGACTACTCAACATTTTAAAAGGCCTTGTATATACGTGACAAGATTTGTCTGTGTAGTTATACAGTAAGACTCAGATATTTTGCAGGCTTAGGTTCCTTATCCACTGCAAAAGGTTTGTGATATACTCAGGTACCCCCCCAGCAAGCATCTTCATGTTACCACTGGAATCCTCTGGCTACTTCCTGCCACTATGATTTCAAATTCACAATAAACTACGAAGGTTGTGAACCACTCAGATACAAATAATCTGGCTTTTACTGTACAAACAACCTGACAAGTGGAGGTACACTTATATTTGCAAATTACCTCTTTTAGTGGAGTAGCAAAATCAGTTGAATAGAACAACCACTACCAAACAAAAAACAAGCAAAAAAAAAAAAAAACCCAACCCCAAAGACTTCTTTGTATAACTATGCCGATGATAGGGTTCTTGGACGCATGGATATTTTTAAGGGCTGTTATCTTCCACTACTAAATGAACGCTTTCCAGCAAAAACTGAAAATTTAGGCCAAACCTAATTTAAATTTTAGCCAGAAGGCAGGGCAGGGTAGCACTTTACAGATTAAGGTCCCCTCTACACATTATATCTATTGTGCAACTATCTCCTCAATTGCAAAATAAAATTTAAACAGGTCACACGTGCAAATTAACTATCATCATGCTTTATAAAGGTCCAACTACCTATAGTTATTGCTCAAAAATGTGTAATAACGTTATAGCTTGTTTCCATCCAGCTTTAATTTGCATGTGTAGGCAGTCCTGTGGCTGAGAGATCACAGGTGACAGGACTCATGTCCCGGTTAGGACCCAAGCAGTGCTGGGACTAAGAATCCCCACACCTGACAGCGCTCTCGGTCCCAGCTGTGCCCCATGCATAACAAAGACCAACAGTCCTACACCTGCCTGACAGGGCTCTTGGTCCCAGCTGTACCACATATGTAGCCAAAAATCAAGAATCCTTGCACTTGACAGGGCTCTCAGACACAGCTGTACCTCACACACAACCAGGAATGGGAGTCCCATGCCTAACAGGGCTCTTGGTCCCAGCTGCACCCCATACACAGCTGGGACCAAGATTCCCCATGCCTCTCAGTCCCACCTGTCCGTGAACCCCATCAGCAAAGGGGGCTCACAAGCATGGGAGCCTGCTTCTTGCTGATGCAGGAGGAGCCCGGGACTGAATTCCCTCTATTGGCAATAAGGCAATTGGATCTAACATTCAATCCTACAATCAGGCCTCCTGTGCAAATCATGCATTAGATCTAATTGCACCTTTACTTGCACGTGTAGAAGGGACCTAAGGTGTGATACTTGATCTGGTTAACTAATTCAAATCTGATTAACACCATCTAATTCCTAGTCTAGGCAAAGCAAATGTACTTGAGAAAGCACCAAACTGGTTGCAAAAGGAATAAAAAAAAGGAAGACAATTTCTACAAGTAGGTATTAAATCAAGGTAGTTAGCTTCCTACTACTTTGGGTATAACCATTTTGAAAGTAACTGTCTAGGGTGTCTGTTTAGACAAGTAAGCCTACTCAGAGTGAAGAATGACTGAAACACACTCTGAAGAAAGCAAAGGAAGGCTCTTCTGGCCAGCAAGGGCCTGGGATTCTTACTGAACTCAAAGTACGCTATTGTTTTGGGAACACATAAGCAATGGTAAGCATTGTGTTTCTTTTTTTTGTTTGTACTGTTATTATAGTTAATAAAGACATGATAATCTAGATACATTAAGGGTCTGGAAGCTGCTCATAACTAACGCTTTTCATGGCATCTCTTATTATGGATTAACCATGCCTTATTGCTGAAAAGCTACTTACGCTTTGAAGAGGCCAAGGAAAGGCACATCAGCTGTGTAATAAAGTGACAATCAGTACCATTGTTTCCATCTTCTTGTTTATTAAATAATATATATAATACCATATTTTCTTGCATACAACATGCCCCAGAATAATATATTTGCCTTGCTCTTGAAAGACAGAATGAAGGAACAAAGAACTTTTCTTGTAGTAAGTAAATGAACAGGTAGGCAGCTAACCCTGCTCATTGTTCTGTTCCCTGTGGATCCTGTGTAGCCTTTAATTTCACTTTCACCTAGGCTAAACTTAAACAGCGGTTAACTGCTATTACTGTATTTCGTTGAATATAATGCACACTCCAAATTCCAGCTGCTGTCCAGGGGGACGGGGGAGAAGGCATGTGAAAAAACAGCCACCATTTCTCACTCTCAATTTTACCTTATACTAGCAATCCTGTATCATCAACCCTGAAAGTTCAAATATCAGTCGGACCTCAAAAACATGAGATTAAAAAAAAGTTTGGGATATATCTATCAATCGATCAATTAGCTAGATCTATCTAATCGACATAGATATATAATATTATAATAATATAACATAATAATAGTATTATACCATTACAAATGATAGTGTGGTTTTGATTTGCTTCTTTAGTTTTGAATCCCCACTGTCTATACCCACTATGAGTGTCTAAACAGGCAGCATCTGTTTCTTTCCTAAAAATTAAGTGACCCCCATGGCACAACTGTAACAGCCAGAACCAGAGGGATTAATAAGCAATAATGTGTGCTTCTTGGAGGCATTTGGTATTTTGCCTAAACGGGTAATATTAGTTAATATAAGCCTGTAAGTCTGTAAACTGCAAATGTAACTTGTCTGTCATAAGTTTAACCAAAATGATAAATTAACTGTTCATGGAACTGACTGGGCCCCATAGGCAAAGCTGTAGCTGTGAGATTAGCTGGCCTAATGGTTTTTCGTCAGGGTTCAGCCTTAGTGATAAAAACTGGATCTAACTGCTTGGCACACCCAACACATTCCAGGAAAGCATATCCCAAGAAAGCATATTCAAATAAAGCCTAAAAGGGCTTGGGATTTAGGCAGAGCGATGTCAATTTCAAACCTAAAGGTGCTGCATCATCATTTGCTTATTGGATAAACCCGAGTCTGGGTAGTAACCTTTTATGATAATTTTAACACCTTTCAATCCCATAGGGCAACAGCTATAGGGCAACATTATGAGTGGCCCTGAGGCCAACAGATTAACATAAGACTAGGTATAAAAAGCACATGCATAAGGTAACCAGCAGGAAGGAGGGAACAGAACAATCATTACTGTTCCATGCCCGGACCCCAGACTCCCAGTGTGAGTAAGGATCGGATCCTGATCAAGGGACCTTCCCTGGTAATCCCTCTGACAGCGCTGATCATCGGGGATGCAAGACTTCGCTGGAATCACTTGGCGTGTACCTGGCATTGAGGGACTATCGATAAGTTGCCAACCCATGTCTGTCTATCTGTTGTTTTGAACAGCCCAGTGTGGCTAATACCCTCACAGTGCCCAGTTGGCTTGCAACAGATTGATCTATCTATCTGTTGTTATTATCTGTTGTTATTATTTACTATTAGCTCTTTAATACTGTATTATCTGCTTATCGCATTTACCTTTCTGTTAACTGCTATGTGTGTGTGTGTGTAAGCTATAATAAATTTGCCTTTATTTCACTCCCAACTTTGCCTCCTTGATCCGAAACTGAATCAAACAGCCCAGCTGGCCTGTGATAAAATTGATACGCTCACAGTGCCCAGCTGGCCTGTGACACACAACCTTTACTTTCCTCCATCTACCTCTCCTTTCTCCTACAATTCTGTCCCTCAGTCTACAATCAATCCTCTGCCTCACTTCTGCTTCTCCTGTAGCTCTTTACCCACTTCTCCAAGGCTTACTTAAGGGAAAGCAGCCATAGCTCACTCTCCCTAGTGTTCATGTTGCAGAGTGACAAAGGACCACACACTGTGGTTCCTTAACTGTGAAAAAGCAGAGGAGAGAGTAAACTTGCTCTGAGTTTCCAACCCATTTCTTTTGCCTCTTCCTCCAAGGCTTGACTGCATAAATGAAGAAGCTCTTTAACCTAGATCTGAGAATTTTTACATCAGACATGCTTGACATCAACACAGAACGTCTCCGTCACACTCCTCTGGCGTGAAAGGTAAAATTCTACAGCTAGTGCAGATTGGGCAGCCAAAGATTTCCAGTTTTAAAATTATTTCATTTGATACCATATATCAGCTCCCCTAGTACAGTAAAATAAAGTTTTTGTTTAGATCAGAAATCTCTGGATCTCTGGGCATAACCAGACATCTCTCTTGTCTAGATCCTAACTAGTTTCCACGTGGTTGGAAAACACATGTTCTCTCTCCATTTCTGAAAAATCCTCTGGCTTCTTTACTATTCATTTCATCCAGGAAAAGCACACACCAACTGCAGTAACTTCCTCAGCCTGAAAAAGGGCTTTTAAACCTGAAAACTTGCTAAAAAAATTTTTCCAACTATTTAAGTTGGTCTAATAAAAGTTATCAGGTTCACCCAAAGAACCTTGTCTGCCTAAGATCTGAAAGGGTGGTTTCATATGGTAGTTGAGAGGAATTATATTAATTCCTTCCAGACTAAGACACAAATTATTATTTCTTTAACACAGCATAGCACCATAGAGTCTAGACAAATAAGCATTTTTCAGTTAACTTATTCTCCAATGTGCATTAATTATGAAGGAGACCAAGGTATAGTGCAAGAATCAGAATATACAGACAGAACTACTTATTTCTGATTCTGAGAAAAATTCATGTGGTCTTTCAGAAGTAACATAACCTCTCTATCTTAGTTTCCCAACACCATACCACAGTGAGAAAATAAAATCTAGATTAATCAGTAAAATATGTACACTAACAATTATATAAGGTACAGAAACATTACTCATTTACATGGGTGTAACTTGTATCAGTTGGCAGTCCAATGTAAACTGCAGCAGTGCTTGAGCAGAATACTCTCTCTTCCAAGACAGGTGCATTCAGTGATGCAAGGGAAGTGAGGTGGCAAGGGATTTGGTAATACTGGTAATTGAGCAAACAGCTACCCCAGAATGAAACTAACTGAAGCTGTGGGAGGCACCACCTGTACTGATGTAACTTTGGTGATTTAAAACTCTATGTGTTATTGAGGAGTTACTCCCTCCCACCATGACATCCCCCCTGCCTCAATCACAGTACTTCCTCAATCATATGGTACTTCCTCAATCATCCCTTACAACTTCCAACAAGCAGTAAGATGGACAAGTTAATTTGAATTTCCTAGGTGACTTGACTTATAATGTCCTTGCTTTCATGTCGGGTGTATAGTGTGTTTAACAAACGGTTTCATGAAGTACTTTTAAACCCCATTTTAGATAGGGAGGGAGCAGAAGGGACAAAGGGAAAGATTATACACCTTATTTACTCAAACCCAAGACGACTCTGAATTTAAGACAACCTGCCAATAATTAGATTGTATACACAGAAAATGTATAAATTATGATGCATAAATTATAATTTATAAATTATTATTATGGGGGGTCATCTCAAATTTGTGTCCCCCTCCATTACAGTGGGGAAAAAACTGACAGAGGGAAAGGCAGCAAGGGGCAGGCAGGTAGTAGGAGTCAAATAACATTCCCCTGTCACCCACTCCGCTCTGCACCACTTACCCAGTCTGCCACCTGCCCCCTCACACCTGCCCCTCTGCCACCCACTGCCTCTTCCCCCAAAGTCTGGTCCTCAAGGACAAGCCCCAAGACCGAATCAAACTAAAGGACAAAGGTGACTAAAGAACTGGTATATGAACTGGCCAAAACTGGGTATGCACTAAATTCAGAGACTGTAAATTAGAAGAAGTATAGCTCAGAGGTTCTGGAACAGCTTCTCAACACTAGGAGGAGTGGCAAAAAAGCCTAGCAAGTAAAGATTCACTTTATAGGAGGGTTTACTTGAAAGGGCCAGTTATAGTAGCAGAAGAACGAACTCAGTAGATCACATCCAGTCTTATATGCCTAGGAAAATACACATAATTTTCACCGTTCTATCAGTCTTTTCTCAGAATGACATGTGGTAACCTTTAGGCAATGAACAGTCTTTCCCCTGTGATTAACCATAAGAAGTTACCAAAATTTGGAGCACCAATTAGAATTCTATGCTCATTAGTTTCCCCTTGCTACTACTCTATCCTACCGCAGCGTGGAGGGCCTGGAACATCCAGAAGAAGAGGTTTTGGTGAACAGGATAATGAAAGAAAACAAAAGTATAAGCAAAATCAAGCATTCAGAGATGAGGGAAGTTGCAGTTCAAACATCTCTTCTTCCCCACCCCCCCAAGTGAGAGGACTGACCCTTTGGCTACAGCTGAGCCCTGCCTGAATGCTGAATGCGTAGAAGGCTGTCAGGGAGCCAACTGCTACACAGCAAATTCAAAGAGTATAAAACCTAATACTATGTCAAATTTCACACTAATAAATCAACTACATGAAGAGGAAAAAATGGTAATTTAGACTCTTCTTTAAAGTCCATCTGAAAATGCAACTTAAAGCTGGGAGCCACTGGCTCCATAATTAAAACTTGCATGTTAAAGCTATTCAGAAACTGCAGCTGGTGCTGAATTAGGCATCCATCTTCTTAGGTTCTTTCTTTTTGAGATCGTATTAAACCAGTGCTCCACTGATTTTAAGGAGCGGCTTTGAATCTTAAAGTAAGTGTAGAGCCTACTTGCCTTGCTCTCCTATGACATACTGCCACACTTGATCATCTGAAACCACATCTACTTTAAAACAGAAGTATGAGGAAGGGAGAATAGCTTTTAATTAGCAACCTAATTCTCAGAAAATGTTTTTTTTTTTTGTCCAGATGTTAGCAGGGTCAGATAAAGGTACAGTAGTCTGGATTATTTAAAAAATAATTTAAAGCTAAATATGACATAAGTGCAGTAGACCAGGTCTAGACGTATCTGGAACTTGGGGAGGGGCACCTACCCAAGTACTTTTGTTTACACATGGGAGATTTAGGCGTGGGTGGAACAGAGTACAAAAATAAGCAAGGCCATTTTGATGAACCAATCCAAGCTCAACCTTTAATTCTAGATCACATTTGTCTCTACACTGGATCCTGGCAAGCTTGTGTCATGACAATCTTTGGTACCAAATAAAGAGTATCCTTAAACTCAGAACTAGAAAGAAAAGGAGAAAACCAAAATTTAATTTTAAAGGACTTCTGGGTGACAGAGCACGCAGCTCACATTTTAATCGTTAGTGCTCATAAAACTTAGAGTAAATGTACAAAGAACATGAAAATTTACTTGACAAAATAAAAACACAAAAAAGGCCTTGCTCATTATCTCTAACAGGATTAATAAAAAGGTTTAAAGAGCTAAACTGCCCAGGTGACCTATACCATGGTAACTTAAATCTATATAGTAATTAAAAAGAAAACAAGTCAGTCATTCTTCTGTCATTTTAAGTTTCTCTCTTCCATTCGACTAGTTGGTACATACATTCAAGGGCTATGATTGATATATGTTTTGTTTAATCTGCAACTCTAGAAGCTAAAGTTACCTAAAGTGTAGATTTAAATATTTAGACAATGAGAGACACATACCCAAACAGACAATCCCTATCATGAAGTAAGTAGCAGGCAACCAAGATTAAGGACTAAACTTCATGTGTATAAATTTAAAATAAGCTAATATCAGATGGGAATGAGTGCTTAAAATTTCATTTTCTTTTGTATTATAACTCTATCCATTTCATAGTTGAATTCTCCTACTCATTTATAGTGTTTGATATATTTTGTCTAGTATACATGGAAAAATTTGAGTAAGCTGATACCATATGCTCAATGACACTCATGCATTGATATTAGTTATGCAGACGCTTCCTCTTAACATAAAAAAACACTTCTTTAAGTGAGAAGTGGAATTTAATACATTTTCATTGAACAACTATTTGTAGGCCCATTCAATACAACCTACTATTTCACATTTATGTCCTGATTTACAGAGCATGCTAAATTTCTCTTTGTACTTATTTGACCCGGTTAACTTCTGCGGTTTTCAATGCATTTGGGGGGTGGGGGGGCGGGAAAGCACAAAGGAAAAGGAAGGGAAATGATCCTTGCATTTGTGTTACAATAGAAGTGACTAGTTAGAAGTAAAAAGCTTAAGCTTCTGAAAACTATTTTTGTAAGTATTAATTAGAACAGAAAAAGACCTCACTGGAATAACATCAATGTGCAAGTACAATAATTTATACAAGATGTCTATTTTAAAATGTAACAGGAGGAAACCAGTTTACACTTATCCTGACAAATTCTCATATTTTTTAATTAATCATCTTGAAAGAATTATTATGGTGGCAATGTGTGTGAATTCAAAATACATCACATGCTAAATCTTAATAAAATCATTAACACAGCCATAATTGATCAACTGGCATCTATGATCTGCTAGTACTAGCATTTACTATTTTTTTTTTCCCCCATATAACTGACTTGGTGCTGGGTCAGTACAAGTTTCAGGTTTATCAACAAATCTGAAGTATTTTGGTTACTTATTTACTCTAATGTACTATATATAATCTAATTTGACTACACTTAATATTCCTAGTATTCCAGGAACTGAGGAAGTAAAAGCAAGAAATAATATTTAAGTCAGTGGTAACATCTAAGCACATGCAAAATTCTCTCCCTCTCTCTCCAGTAAGCAGGAGAGGGAACTATGGCAGCATGTCACAAATTTAAGGAGACAATAATGCTGTACCAAACAGTAAAAACATATACTGAGTGCCCATCTTATCAGTTTAATTTAAATCTCACCTCAAGCCTTGGGACAGATCCACCCCACAGGGCTCTTCACGGGTGAGATCTGGCCTGGTACAACGGGCACCTGAGGCAGGGCCAACCTAGGGCATGGGACAGCTGTGGGAGCGATGGCAAGGCTGGCAGTAAAAGCAGTAGAGTAAGTGGCTATTTGCCACAGTGGTGGCAATGGAGAAGCAGCAACAGGGCATGTGGAGCTGTGTCAGTCCCTCCTGCTGCTGAGGGCTATGCCCACTGGAGCCCAAGACAGCCAAATTCTGGGGGAGGCCACACCCTCAATTTCACTAGCCCATTTCCCTAGCCCAGTAGGCCAGATGAAGCACCTCTGCAAAACAAAGCTGGGAGGCCATGCTAAAACCAAAATTGTCAAAAGTATGCTCTTATTGACTTCGGCTGTATACACACATTCAAATATTCTGGAAGTATTATCCAATGTGTGTTCTCTAGGTAGGGAAATGTATCCAGAGCCACTGTGTATAGACATTGAAAGCTGACTCCTTGAAGAGTGTAGAGCTTGCAGTGCTGACACTGTGCAGCCAGAAAGAGGAGGGGAAAACTATGGAGACTTCTCTTGAGAGAAGCCACAGCATGTAGACATTCACTGTCCCAGAAGAAACTCTCCTGGGAATGATTTAAACCTGGCTGTTTCCAGATTATTTTCTCCTGCAGTGGCCATTTTTATTCTGGGAGAAAGCAAGCCTGACCATCTCCACACTCACGGTTTCTCCTAGGAGACCAACAACTCTTCCTGAAGAAACTAAATGTCTATACAAGGCCTAAGTGGAAGTTGATTTAGAGTAGGGGTGTCAATGTGTAGGCTGCAGATATAGAATTCAGTGGTGGGTCATCTGGCCTACCATCTTCTTCAAGGACCAGAATGAAGGAGCAGCTGTAATTTTAGGAGTTCCCAGCTCATGTGGTTCCAGTCCCCTTGTCAACCTCACGGTACTACAGTGAAAAGGTTTCAGTGCCCTGCCTATTGCACCACTGTGAAATTTACCACCCCCGCTTTGCCAGTGGCCCCAAGAATCAGCAGTGCTCACTGACAGAAGTAAGCAGCAGTAGCTGTACCAATAATTCCTCCTACAGCAACATGTGCCTGAGCAGGGAACATAAATCCATATTAACCCCCTGGTTGCTGGCCATGCTGCCACCTTTGGCTGTGATGGCAGGGGCTTCTCAATGAATGCCAACAAGACTGGCAGCCCAAGGAGCACTGCAGAAAGGAACACAAGCACCTACAAAACAGGAAATTCGCCCATTAGAATTTAATTAGAGGGAACCATAATACTTTCTTTTAAAAAAAAGAAAGTTAATTAAGGTCCCAAATCCTTAAGAAACTACATGTGTATAGGATGTAAGAATTAGAAAAGCCCTTTATTCATACCCAAAATTAAAATAGCACTATACTAATCCTTAAGTCTGTTTGGAATCTTAGTAAACTATTTTAAGGACATTTCATTCACCTCTAGATAAAGCTGGTCCTATTCTCCCATACATTGCTCACTGCCCAATTTTTTTTGCACAACAGACCAGACCAGTACTGTGCCTAGTGTAGAAAGGTAATCCCCTCTCTTAACTGGCTACAGTAGAAGTGTTAATGGGCTTTTTTTCCCCAAACCTTTAAAGCAAGAATTTTGAAACAAACAAGTAGCACTTAAAACGTCAAAAATTGATTATTCTATTTTGATTATTCACAAAGAAACTTTATTTCCTATGAACAGTCCCTTATCATTTATAAAGAGTGAAAGGATTTTAAAAAGCAAAACAGACATTAGTAAGCAAACATTTCACTTAATGCAATATCCTCAAAATGTGCACAGTGAAACAGCCACTTATCATACTAATTTAATGCCAGCTATAAATCTGGGGCAGTTTTAGAAATGTACTGGTTTAGGTTAAAGAGCCTCATCTGCATGGACACACACAGAATGACCCCAGCAGCAAACTTTAAAATAAAATTACTATAATAAAAAAACCTGCATGAAGATACAGCCCCAAAAAAACACAAGAAAATTTCAAAGCATCATTGCTCTAATGGAGGATATAATACCAGTGTCAGCTAGCTTTTAACAAAAGCTGATGAGTTTCAGATGGGGCCTGTGATCACCCATACCAACAATGCAGCAGCCAATGAATTAATGGAACCATTGTGATGAAAAGCAACATGCCAACCATATAATATTTGCATTAAACAGGGAACTGTTTCTGAGGGAGTATAAAGAAGGAAATGGGACAAATAGGGAGAAAGAATGTAATCTTCAGCCTTAGTAAACTTTTGATAAGCTTCCCTGAAATTAGAGCAAGCTACTGTTTGCAACCCAAAGAACACCTTACTCTGTGTTTTTTCCCCAGATGAGTCTCAAAATGGTAGTGTAAAGAAGATTTTTTCCCTGGCAACCAGCTTTTTCTTATCAACTATCAGAATTCAAGTTAAACCACAATGACAAAGAACACGTTCTGAAAAATTTACTATATTTCCTGAAAAACAAGATAGAGAGAAGCATTCAAGTGCCACTATACTTTCAGACTGAACTTTTGCATACCTAATTTGTAAAACATTTTATTAATAATCTTACAGAATAGTAATATGCGACAGTTTTAATGCAAAGCTGCTTGCCCCCACTTCCACTTCTGAGCACATCTCTTTCCTACATTATGACCAGAAAAGAGGGTTCCACAACATGGAAAAAGCATTCCTTTTATTTTAAAGTACCGCATTAATCTTCTAAAAAATACTAGGAACCTCGCGTATTTTAGAAGTGTAGTTAGAAGAATAAGTGTCTGGGAGAATCATGTCTAGCCAGGTAGGTCTGTACCTGCTAGACAATCAATTCTTTGTCTGTGAGCTTGAAATGAGATAGAGAAAGAGCCTTAATATCTGTGTCACATTAAAATAAATATGACAACTACTGTATCCACTGTACCTCATTCTGAAGTTCATCACCACTCTTGCTGGATGCAAGCATCTCATACAACGTGCAGCAGAGATCTTCTATTGTTGGTCCTCCAGGGGTTCCCTTTAGGGACTCATTTAGATACTTTCCAACCTCGCACCACAGAAAAGAGTCATCCACTCTCTCTGTTGACTTAAGATCATTTTTGTCACTATAACAAGTCTGGAGGTGCTCCAAATGGTTATTCAGAAATTTCTTGTAATCTAAGCTTATAATTTTCTGTGCATCAACCTCACCGTTTATTGGCAGTTCTTCACAGCAATCCAAATCATGCATGTCAAATGAAAACACTACATTTTTACCAAAGAATACTCTGTTATCACCATTTTGTTCTTCAACCATCTGTATAAGGGCCGTAAGCTGTTCTTCAGTGAAGTGAGAAGCAATCCGACATGTGGCATTACAAGCTGCAGTAGCAGATGATGATGGAAAGGGCCCAAACATCTGCTTGATAGCTTTTGTCTCATCATGACCAACGCATTCCTTCATGTGAAATGTCTTAAAAAGAAAAACAGCTCCACTTTCAATTGCTTCTTGTACATTTTCAGCTCCAACTGTTCACAAAAAAATAAAAGAAAATGTAAAGTACTTAAAAACCAAGATAATTCTCTTTCATTGCTTATAACATAACTGTACTCAATTTCTTGCTGCAAGTCACATGAGCAGTCAGAATAACATGAAACTAAAAACGTAAGTGTAAGCTGCTGGAAGGCACTGAAGTTATAAAAAGGCACAAAAATAAAGCATCTAGCAATGACTTTTCAGTTATCCTTCTTTAAAAAAAAAAAAATCAAGTCTATCTCCTTGCTATCTTCTTCTTGCCTTCCCCCCGCCCCCCCACCAAAAAAACCTTTTTAAATATATATTTGGACAACTTTGATTTCTTTGCACAAACTAGTAATTTTTTTCCAAATAATAACAAAAAGGTGTTAAGGATGTTCAGTAAATAGAATGATCTAATTGACTGAAACATACAATAAAAATAAAGCAAACTGCAATTCTTCTCTACTCCCATGTCCCATTTATTTCATAGATTTTATAGATTTCATAGACATTAAGGATGGAAGGGACCTCGAAAGATCATCGAGTCCAGACCCCTACCCCAGGGGCAGGAAGTCAGCTGAGGTCACAGGATCCCAGCAACAAAAAAAATCCAGTTTAGGCGTTCAAAGTAGGTGCTTGAACCACCTCTGGCAGCAGGCCATTCCAGACCTTGGGGGCTCGGACAGTAAAGAAGTTCTTCCTTATGTCCAGCCTGAAACGGTCTTGCAGGAGTTTATAACTGTTCAACCTTGTAATCCCTTGGGGCACTCTGGTGAACAAACATTCCCCCAGGTCCTGGTGAACACCCCTTATAAACTTATAGGTGGCCATCAGGTTGCCCATCCCTGAGCCTGTGCTTTTCCAGACTGAAAAGTCCCACAGCTCTCACTCAGCCTCTTGTCATAAGGTCTGTTTTCCTGACCTTGATCATGCGTGTGGATCTCCTCTGGACTCTCTCAAGCTTCTCCACATCCTTTTTGAATTGTGGAGTCCAAAATTGGATGCAGCACTCCAGCTCCAGCCTCACCGAGGCCGAGTACAATGGGAAAATGACGTCCTAGGATTTGCTTGAGAAGCATCTAGGGATGCAAGCCAGTGTTTTGCTTGCTTTACTGGCTGCAGCATCACATTGCAGGCTCATGTTCATCTTCAGGTCAATCCTGACCCCCAAGTCCCTCTCGTCCATAGTGCTAGTCAGCGTAGCACTGCCGAGCCTATAGACGTGCCACAGGTTTTTCCACCCAAAGTGAAGAACCTTGCATTTTTCAGTGTTAAACACCATGAGGTTCTCATCCGCCCATTTACTGAGCCTGTCAAGGTCAGCCTGGATTACCCCTGTCCTCAGGTGTGGATGCTTTACCCCAAAGTTTGGTATCATTGACGAACTTGGCCAGTCTGCTTCTGACTCCAATGCCCGTATCATTAATGAAGAGGTTGAACAATATAGGTCCAAGGACAGAGCCTTGAGGGACCCCACTGGTCACAGGGCACTATGACAACTGACTTCCCTCAACCACCATCCTCTGGGTCCTGCCACTTCCCCAGCCAGCGGATCATGGTGGACCCAAGGCCGCAGTTGGCCAGTTTTGCCAAGAGGTGATCACGGGAGACCAGATCAAAGGCTTTGTTGAAGCTGAGATATATGACATCAATCTCTTCCCCCTTGTCCAGGTGATGGGTCACCTGGTCGTAAAAGGAAATGAGATTGGTCAAGCATGACCTACCCACAACAAACCTGTACTAGCTGTCCCTCAGGGTGTTGCCATTGGCCAGTCCATTAAGAATGGCCTCCTTGATTTTTTTCTAAGACCCTCCCTGGGATAGAGGTCAGGCTGATGGGCCTGTAGTTTGCCAGATTCACTTTCCTCCGTTTCTTGAAGATAGGCACCACACTGGCCTTCTTCCAATCATCAGGCACTTCACCAGAGCACCAGGAGCTCTCGAAGATCCATGCCAGGGGCTGAGCTATGATACTAGCCAGCTCCTTGAGTACTCTGGGGTGTAAATTGTCAGGGCCGGCTGACTTGAAGGTGCCCAGCCTCTCAAACTGTTCCTTGACAAGGTCAGCATTGATGGAGGGCAAGGAACCACCCTCACTTAGGCGTCCCTGTCCCGTAATGGGCAGGGGCGTCCCATGGGACCTGTGAAAGACTGACACAAAGTACCCATTTAGCAAGTTAAACCAGAAACTTACTGCATACTGTAAAATTACACCCATATAATGGTTTAGTACTCCTAAAACTAGAACTGAGCTTCATCAATGAGCAAAAATGTCTGCAAATCTGTATTAATGATGACTCAGTTAAATAATAATCTTACCTCTTCTATTTAGAAACCAATGTCAAGAAAGGAAAGGAAAAGCTCTTAGGGAACCTAATTCTGAGAGAAGTTTCTAAACTTTAAATCATTGGTTGGTTTGGTTTGATTTCTATAAACCATACATTTGTGTTTGGTTTTATACTTCCTTAAATATAAATAGTACAAATCTTGACAAATCACACTGTTTACCACTTACTTTATGTTTATGTTAACTGTTAGGTAAAAGTACAAAACCTACACCTTTTCTGTAGTGACTTAAATTAGGTTATTTGATACTGATATCAAATGTAACAGGACTAACAATGCATCTAATTACATAATTTTCAATGTGTGTGCTCAATGCAGAATTATCCCCTGGGTTTGTTTTTTTTGTTTTGTTTTGTTTTTTTTAAGTGTTTTGTTACTAGACATGGCCCTGGTACAAATTCAGTGCCAAAATTCCACACCTCAGCAAATAATGCCACTCATGCTTTGTGCACATCACATTCATTAAAGTCACCAAGAACATCCAGGTTGATTTATACCTCTGAACATTTGCAAGGGTTGTTTTTCTATTCACAAGCTAGAGAGCAATTATTTCTTTCAAGCCCAATTGTGTACCACAGAACAAGTAATCGTTACTCATAGTACAAAATAGAAACATATGAATAGAACTACCTTTGAATGAATATAAAAGGTACAAAGAAATGTCATAACTTTTAGTCAGCAAAACTGAAGAAGTTGGTACCGAGTTTAAAACCACAATAGCAAACCAGTCTGAATTTCTGTTCATATCCTGTGTAAACAAGATCTTTCCTCTTGCTCCTTATCAAACACTGGAAGTTGAATTTATCTTGACAGTATCAATATAGTAAGTTTATATGTATCCTTTGAAACTAAACAAGTTTCAGGTAAATTCCAAATTCCCAGACATAGTAAAAAGGAAAAAAAACCCATTTCTTTAGAAAATGCTTCACTGTCAAGATGAATGATGGTGAAGGCTTGTTATACTTTCTACATCACCATTTCTTCAGAAGAAATCTGAAAGAAACAGGGCTGTAAACCCAGAATTTATAATTTATGATGCAGATTATAAGAAGAAAGCAATTATAAAGTGAATTCACGTTCTGAACAAGAATGTAATGCTTAGTTTTCAAAGGAGCTAAAGAACCTTCAGGTCAGTGGTACTGACCACCAATGCAGAGAAAGGAGAAGAACCCCCCTTCCACGCGCGCGCGCACACAAAGTACATGTTTAAAGAAGGCAAAACCAAAGTCACAAATATTTATGTTATGAGTATATTTTTTTTAAAAGTGATATGATTCAATTAATAAGACATATTATTCTTGTACAGTAAAAATTAGGGATCATTATATTCCAGGTTTATGGTTAATTTACAATTGTAAGTCTACATAAAACTGAATTATAGGGCTCCAATTTCATCTAGTAAACGAAACTCTTTGGTCATGGCAAAGGAGAAAAAGGTGCAACATATTCTCTGTCATAAGCACGATCCTGGTTTCCCTAGTTTATAAATCCCAAATTCTCTGATAAAAAAACAAAATTCTCCGATTAAAACCCCCCAAATCCAGGTTTTTCTGTGATTGAAAGGAAACGCCACTATATATATATATATATATATATATATCAGTTGAACAAAACGTTTTACTGATATATTTACAATTATAAAGCAATTTGGAAGCCTACCAGTGCCTCAATCTTTATAATAAAATACATTCTAAAGACCTGTATATTTTTGCATTTGAAAAAAATCAGAGCTCCTCCTGTCCCATTTGCTCACCAGGACTCGGGTCCAGCTGCAGCTGTCCCCCACCTTACACTGCTTTGTGGCTCCGAGTAGCCCTGATATGCCTGTGTCCTACCCCTGTTCATGCCATTGTCTCTCACTCCCAAGCCACAGCCCCCACCAGTCCTGCTGGTGCCCCTCACTCTCAACAGGAAGCCCCCTGGCCCTGCTGGTTCCCCTCACTCCCAAGCCACAGCCCCCTGGCCCAGCAAGTGGCCCTCACTCCAAACCCATAGCCCCTTGGCCCTGCCGGTGCCCCTCACTCCCAAACCACAACCCCCTCAGCCCTGTTGGTGCCCCTCATTCCCAACAGGAAGTCTCCTGGCCCTGCTGGTGCCCCTCAATCCCAAGCCACAGCCCCATAGTTCTGCAAGTGGTCCTCACTCCAAACCCACAGCTCCCTGATCCTGCCAGTGCTCCTCACTCCCAAACTACAGCCCCTTGGCCCTGCCAGTACCGCTCACTCCCAACCTACAGCCTCCTCAGCCCTACTGGTGCCCCATACTCCCAACCTGCTGCCCCCTGTCCCCAAGCAGTGCATGAGGGAAATGGGGCAGGGGGGCACATGCCCCCTCCCCCGAGATTTCTGCGCCTGTAACAGTCTGCAGGACCGCAGCCAAGCCAGACCAGCACTAGGCAGAAGCTGCTTCCATGGCCCAGCGGACAGGACCCAGAGCATGGGGTAGCACTGTGCCACCATGGCTGCCAAGGTGAGGCAGCACAGAGTTTTACCCCTGCTGCTGCTGAGCAGCAGCCTGCCAGGCAGCAGCCTGCCTCACCTTGGTGGCAATGGCAGTGCAGCGCTTCCATGCCTGGTCCCACACATTGGGCTGTGGAGGCGGATCCTGCCCAGAGCTGGTCCAGCTCAGCTGTAGCCTCGCACCCCACTGTGGATGCAGAAGTCTCAGTGAGAACGTGCCATGCCCCCCGCCAGCATCACCTGTTTCCCACCCTCCAGCCCCTTAAGCTTACCTGGAAGGAGCTGAGGGAGCTACTCTCCACCACACTGCCTGGCTGCCATGTGCATATGTGTATGCACACATGCACATGGTGCCCAGTGTATCCCGCTCCCCCTAGCCCCAAGCAGCCCCCTGCAGGCTGGAACTCTGCCAGCCTGCAAGTGGAAACCTGGGGTCTCCCATGTCTTTCCCCTTCAAAGGAGAAAATGAACATTTTTCCACGACAAATGGAAAACCCATATCCCTGGTCATAATAAGCTTGTTTGAGTTACATAAAGAAGTTATGAAAACTAAGCTGCTAGAGGGTTTTGCAAGGTCAACATTATGGAATCATATCAAACTCTCTGGACCCATTCTGCATGCATGACAGAGAATTCATTCAGGGGTAATCTTTTAGGCTCGTACATCAGCTCAAACACGCATCATTTTTTCCCTTACATGAAAGAATGTGTTCAGGGAGAAATTTATTTGGGCACATTTCCTCATTAGAACTACTAAACAATGCCACAGTGAGTGGAAAATACTCATTCCTCCCATTCAGTAAAAGAAAATCTTTTTGGTAGTTCCTGGTTTACTGAATTATATAATTGCCCAACATCAGACATACCAGAGTGCTTATATTCCACTGTGGAATTTGGAGCTCCTATGAACCAAAAGAAATAAAAGAATTTCAAAAGTTGCTGTTGCTGAGCGGGAGGGGCTCTTTTGGTTTTTTAAATTAAATAAACCAAGTAGAAGTATAGACAATATCTTAGCAGCCTGCTTAATAGGCATTTTTGAGAATTTCATACTTAACTCAGTTTTGCTTTGCATTGCAATTTGCTTTTACCATTTTCCTATTCTATTTTGTTTCAAGTCTTCCCTTTTCTATCTGCAAAGGAAGACACTAGGCCAGGGGCGGGCGATTATCTCAAGTGGAGGGCCACTTACTGAGTTTTGGCAAGCTGTCAAGGGCCACAATGGTAGCCCTGCCCCTTGATAGGTGCCCCATCCCCTGGTTACCATCTTGGCACCGGAAATCCCATCCCCTAACACCTGACCTTTGCCACCAGAAGTCCCTTCCCCTGCCCCTTGGAAGAACTAATTTCAGGAAGGGGGTTTGCCATCTCGGAACCAGAAAAATACCAAATTCTATTCTAAAAATCAAACATCTACTACAACATCCATTAATTTGATTTCAAAAAACATTTTTGTCCTGATTTACACGTGTTCCTGTAGCGTGCGTTTGTGTAGAGGTGATTGTATGATAGCTTAAAATGAAGTTGCACTCTAAAATACTGTGGTGGGGGTATAGGTTTGTGGAGGGCTGTGGGCGTGTGTGTATGTGTGGGGTGGGGGAGCATGTAGGGGTGTGCGTGGATATGTGGGGTGTGAATAGGTACGGGGTTTGTGGGGGATTGAGTGTGTGGGGGGAGGGTGGCTGGGGAGGGCTGTGGCACATGTGGAGGGCTGTGGCACATGTGGAAGGGGAGGGTTTACCTACACCCCACACAGCAGGCAAAGCCCTGCCAGAGCTCCTCCAAGCTCAGGCTACCTCTGCTACTGCTCCTGGCCCTGGCACACCTGCACAGGCTCCATGCTCCTGATCACAGCCACTTCTCCCACACCCCCATCTGCCCCCTCCTCCTGCCACTTCCCAATCCTCCTCCACTCACCACTCTAGCACCGTGTCTCAGCTGCACGGCTGAGATCGCACAACAGAGCAGGAGCTGGACTGGCACCACATGGAGCCAGCTGAGAATTGTGGGGGCCAAGCCAGCTCCTGTTGAGCCCTGCAGTCCTGGCACTGCAGCCAGGGACCACATGGTGCCAGAGCAGTGGGCAGGGGGATGGAGAGGACCAGTGGCGGTGGCAGCAGGCAGAAAAGCGGGGAAATGGCAACGGTAGGCAGGGAGGGAGTGGCAGTGAGTGGTTATGCTAGAGTGCAGTGCCCATGCCAGTGCACCAGGGCCAGCACTGGCAGGGGCATGGGGCCCAGGCCAGCAGGGGCTCTATGGAGCCAGGCTGAGCTGTGACAGCAGGGAAAGTGGGAAGCTGGCCTGGCTCGAGAACCCCTGGCATCCTGGGCCTTCTGCTCCTGTTGCCCCGCCCTGGGTTCCCGTTGGCCCTGGGCCCAGAATGCCATTGCGGGCCCT
>NW_005841954.1:3206288-3217356 GCF_000455745.1 Alligator sinensis
CCTGCCTACCACCGCCACTCACCTGCCAACTGCCTGCTACTCCAGCACCACATGGTTCCCGGTTGCAGTGCCGGGACCGCAGGAGCCAGCCCGACCTGGCCTAGCCCTGAAGACTGGAGTAATTGCCCACGGTCCTCTCCCCTCCCTCCCCTGCTTCTTATCTGAATTTCCCTCTCTGGTGGAGGGAGGTAGGAACAGCCCTAGGCAGACTTCTAGCTGGCGGTGGGGTGCAGTGCGGTGGGGTGAGGCGGGGTGGGGCCAGGCAGGTCTTGCTGCTGTGGTTACTGGGTCCTGTCGTCGGCTCCCCCTGGGTCCTACTGCCCCTGGTACTTTATCATCTTTGACAAACAGCCAGGGGCAGATTAATATTAATTTTCTAAATTTTGAGGGACCCCACAGGCCAGACAGAATGGCCTAGTGGGTCAGATTTGGCCCATGGGCCATATTTTGCCTGCCCCTGCACTGGGCACAGACAGAAGTGATAATTTTCACCAAATGTGGCCCCAAAAAGTGCTCTACAGCCATGACCAAACACAAGTGCATGGCTGCAGAGCACTTTAAAAGGGCTCAATCTCATGAAAATCTGAACCCTCATTACATGAGGTTTCAAGGCTTTCCAAAGTGGAGTGCCCTCAGTAACTTCTGTCTGCACTTGCCGGGAGAAGGGCTCAGATGATGCAGCCCAACACTGCTCCCAGCGCTGTTTTAAAAAAGGAAGGGGGTACAAGACTGGAGGGAGCTCATTCTGGGGGTTCTGAGGGAGCTCCAGATGGTGCTGGAGGGTGGGACAGTTGGCCTGGAGCCCCTCCCCTCCACCCCTCAGGTGGGGGGGCTCCAAACCACCCACCCGCCCACTCCAGTGCAACTCAGGAAACCTCAGAACAGACCTTCCTCCCTTGCCTTCTCCCCCTCCCATCCTGAGTCAGCACAGAAGCTGGGGGAGGAGGGGAGGCAGAGCTAGGAGAAGAAGCTGCAGAGACCCAACCTTTCTCTGTGGATCAGCTCTAAACTAGAGCTCAATATCCCACCCTCCTGACCCAACCGCTAATGTCTGTTTGGTCAGGAGAATCAGTCTAACTAACAGGATTTTCTGTGACAAAACAAACAGTCCTACCCCAGTACAGGGTTCTCCCCACCTCCTAGCCAGGCCAGAGACTAAGAAGGGGGCATGGCTCCCACCTCTGAGGGGCAGACCCAAGCCCTACCTTCTACCTCCCTCCCCTCAGCCCACCTGGAGGCTGAGAAGGGGGCATGACATGGGGACTCCAGCCCTGCTCCCAGCTCTGGGGGTGGGGAAGCAGAGCCAAACCCCACTGTAGTCTTTCCCCCCATACAGCCTGGAGCCTGAGGAGTGGGCATGACTCCTGGCTTCCAACTCTAGGGGCAGAGCCAAGCCCCTGCTATGGGCTTCCCTTCCCTACTCCCCTCAGTCAACCACAGGCTGAGGATGGGGCGTGGCTCCTAGCTCCCTGCTCTGGAGGCAGAGCCAAGCCCAAGTGCAGACTTCTCTCCCCCACTGCCTCAGCCAGCTGGAAGGCTAAGAACAGGATGCATCTAGGAGATTCCAGCCCCACTCCCAGGTTGGGGGGGGGTAGAGCAGAGAAAAGCCCCCAGTTTCAGCTTCCCCCCCCAGGCTGTTCCCAGCTGGGGATCCAGTGCTAGGCAGGACAGGTGGGTTTTTCTCCCCACCACTCCTTGCTCAGCCAGCAGGGAGGCTGAGGAGGGGGCATAGCTTGAGGAATCAAAGGGTTCCAGCTCTCTGCAGTGGCCAGCAGGCTGGGAGGCACACTAGCACCCCCCACCCCCCCCCCCCCGGCTACTAGTATGGGCCACTGCAGGGGTTTGACCGCCTTTCCTGTTTGAAAAGTAAATGTCAGTTCACTTGCTTATTGGTTCAATCTATGAAGTTTTTAAAAAGCCTGCAAAGATTGAATCGATTCAGCCTTTGGCTTTTTTACTGTCTGTACTTAGCCATGATCAGTATAACAAAAAGGAAAAAAAATCACTTCTCTTTCAAGACACTTATCTGCTGTCTGACTCAAGAATAGTTTAACTGAAAGATACAGAAAAATATCTTTCCCTCCCAGTTTACTTCGTTGCTTTGACAACACAATTTCCCCTATATAATCAGTGTCTTTTGTAGTCTGGGTCTTTCACACTGCAACACATGGAAAGAGATTTTTTTAATGTAATTTTTAAAACCATGGAAACCAGTAAGAGAGCCAGATATAGTTCTTCAGTCTACTCTTGCCTTTATTTTTAGAGCTCACTAGTTTCAGTTGACCATCTTTTACATAATTGACATTTTTCAAGTAAAGTGATATGTACCAGGTTATTCATTTTATATATATCCTAAGATAAAACATCATTAAAGCTGACCCACTTTTCCCAAAACATGCTAAGAAACATTACCCCGATCAGCACAAAAACACGGTTTTGGGTTCATAGTTCACTTCAATGCACAACAATGCATTCTTCTTAACATCTTCCTGATGATGATACCTAGAATGATTAGCTGTGACACTGTCAATTTATCCCTCAAGATAAATTTATGTAAAATAGCTTTACTGAGATTAAATGCCTGCTATATTATACTCTCAAGTCTATTCAACATATTGATGTTAAGATAGAGAATGATTTAGTCAGGAACAAGTCAGATTAAGCCCCATACAATTGATTTCCCCTTTCCATTGCACTAAAACTCCTGGTTTTTCCTTTCAGATCCCTTCATTTCAACTCTACCCATCCAGCCTCATAGCAAGGTTGAAACTTGGACTTCTTTAGACTTTCTACGGATCATGTGAAACAAGTGAGCTGTGATTATTTATCCTGATTAATTGTACATATTATGTTGTGTTGCTATTTTCCCACCCAGCCACCAATAACAATTTGTTCATTTCATTCATTTGTTATGGTCTTGCCTTTTGGCCTGTAAGATTAAATTCATTATCCTTTTGTTTCACAAGTATTAAGGGTAATGCATTCTCTTTATTTACCTAGAGGATAAGGCAAAACTTTTTACTAAGCTCATGGGAAATCACTGGTCAAAATGGAGAGGATGAGGATCAATACTATAACTGTGGGATGGATAGGGTTCAAAAGGGAGGGGGTTCACACTGGAGAGGGCCTGATTAATAATAGGATGACCATGAGCTATCTGTACGAAGCATCTTTCAAGGGAGAGCAGGGGAGGAAGCCAATGTAAGTCTAAAAGGCAGGATATATTTAGTAGAGGCAGGGAAATACTAGGACCACTACAGAAGGCAATGGTAAGATGCCATTTTGAATACTGAGCCAAGTTCTGATCACAACATTCAAAAAGAGATTAACTTAAATTGAAATGGATACAAAGAATAGCCCCTAAAATTGTTAATAGAATGGAAACCTTATCTTATGATTGAAGATTAAGAAAGATTGGGGTGTTGAGTTTAGCTAAACAAAGATTGAGAGAGAACAATTAATTTTTATGAATACATTCATACATTTAATATAATGGAATAAAAGTTCTTTAGCATAAAAACCAACTCTGGCACAAAATCAAATGGCCACAAACTAGCTATGAACAAATTAACTGGAAAATTGAAAGAACATTTCTATCAAAAGGAATGAGTTTTTTCAAATGGTGTTCTAAGCAAAGTAGAATGGCCAAAAATTGCTTTAAGGTCAAAAATCAGTGTGTTTATACAAGGGACAGTATGATAGGAGGGAGGTCCTGAATCAACAATCAGTGTGAGCAATTTGTGGATTCAAGTATTTGTAATCCGAGCTGGGGTTTGGACAGGGGAAGGTGTGGGGGGAGGGGAAGGGGTCCAGTGGTGCAGCTGCAGTTCCCTTCAGGCATCAACTGATTTCATGATTACTTATCATAGGAGTGGGCAAAATATGGCCTGTGGGCCGGATCTGGCCTGCCAAGCCATTCTATGTGGCCTGCAGGGCCCTAAAAAAATTTAGAAAATTAGTATTCATCTGCCCCTGGCTGCCTGACAAACATGATAAGGTACCAGGGGCAGTAGGACCTAGGGGAAGCTGACGGCAGGAGCCAGTAGCCATGGCAGCAAGGCCTGCCTGGCCCCACCCCACACCCAGCCTCCCTCACCCCCAGCTGGACCCTAGGACCCTGGGGCTGTTCCTATCTCCCTCTACCAGAGAGGGAAATTCAGATAAGAGACCGGGGGGAGGGGGGAAGAAGGAAGGGAGGACCATGAGTGATTGCTCCAGTCTTCAGGACCAGACCAGCTCCCGCAGTCCTGGCACTGCAACTGGGAACCACGTGGTGCCAGAGCAGTGGGCAGAAAAGCAGGGAAATGGCAGCAGCAGGTGGGGGGGGCAGTGGCAGTGAGCAAGAACGCAGCGACAGCTGGGTGGGAGTGCAGGGCCCATGTCTGCACCGGCATTCTGGGGCCATAGCCAGTGGGTCCCACAGCAGGGTGGCAGGAGCATGGGGCCCCGAGCTGGCAGGGGCTCTGGAGCAAGGCCTTCTCCCCCCTTTCCCTGCTGTCGCAGCCCAGCCTGGCTCCATAGAGACCTGCTGGCCTGGGCACCACACTCCTGATGCCCCACTCTGGGCCCCAGAGTGCTGGTGTGGGCACTGCACTCTTGCGTACCTGCTCATTGCTACTCCCTTCTTCCTTGCCTGCTGCTGCCATTTCCCCGCTTTCCTGCCCACCACCACCACTGCTGGTCGTTTCCATCCCCCCACCCACCACTCTGCCACCATGTGGTTCCCAGCTACAGCGCCAGGATTGCAGTACTCAGCAGGAGCTGGCCTGGCCCCCATGATTTTCGGCTGGCTCCATGTGGTGCCCACCAGGGCTGGTCCAGCTCCTACCGCATCCTGCAATCTTGGCTGTGCAGCTGGGACATAGCGCCAGAGCTGTGAGCAGGAGGGAGGAGGCAGTGGCATAAGAAGGGCAGCAGTGGCAGATGCGGTAGTGGGAGGTAAGTAGTGGCAAGTGGGAGCACCTGCACCAGTGCCTTGGGGCAAGGAGCAGCAGGAGTGCGGAGCCCAGGCTTGGAGGAGCACTGGCAGGGGTTCTGGCAAACCCTTCCCCTCCACACATGCCATAACCCTCCCCAGCCACCCTCCCCCCACACACTCATAGTTCCCCACAAACCCCATGCCCACCCACACCCCACATATCCACACACACCACCACATGCTCCCCCACCCCACATGCACACACCCGCAGCCACCCACAACCTATACCCATGCCCCAACCTTCCCACCCCCCACAATATACAAGAGTAAGACTTCATTTTAATCTATTGTAGAATCACCTCTACACAAACACACACCACAGAAATGCATGTAAATCAGGACAAAATATTTTTTGAAATCAAATTAATGAAAGTTGTAGTAGATGTTTGATTTTTAGAATATAATTTGGTATTTTTCTGGTTCCAAGATGGCAAAACCCCTTGCTGAAAGGACTACTTCCAGGGGCAAGAGGAGGGACTTCTGGTGGCAAAGGTGAGGGGTTAGGGGGCGGGACTTCCAGTCACAAGATAACAACCAGAGGTGGGGGACCCGCCACGGGGGGGGGGTACCCATGCGGGCCTCAGGGGTGGGACTACCCATGCGGCCCTCGACAGCTTGCCAAAAGTCAGTAAGCGGTCCTCTTTCCGAAATAATTGCCCACTCCTGCCCTATCTTTATTAAGGGTCTTGATTTTCCAGAATTCAAACTATCCTTTCTTCTGCAATTTTGCTCTCTCTCTTCTATTCCACAGACTTACATACTGGGAAGGGGGCTGCTCCAGAGCCACTGAGATCTTGTGATGGAGTCAGCTTGCTCCAGAGCCAGGGCATAGCTGCGACCTTTATCGTGCATGCTCCAAGCAGGGGCACAAACAAGGGATTGCACCTCTGCCCCAACTCCTTACAGCGGTGACAGTCTGGTTTGGAACAGGGGCAGAGCCGCGATCCCCTGCTTGTGCACCCCTGCCCAGAGCGTGTAGGCTTGTACAGCATGCAAGACTGCAGCAGCTGCAGAGCAGCCCCCTGCCCTGCTGTGACATGCGCTGCTAGCATGGCTGTTACTGGTCTCCATGGCAACCCCAGCCTTGAGCTTTCCAGCGCAGCTGCGGCTGGGGTCTTCATGGAAACCAGCCCCACCCATGTGCAGGGGCAGCTGGGAAATGGAGTCCAGTGCTGACCTGATCCAGTCCATGAGCCAGACTTTGCCTGGCTCTGCCTTAATGTAAAACATTAGCATGTACCGGCTTTCCTCCTCCATTATTCCAAACTCTTTTTGAACTGACAGAAGTTCTGCTGTCTTTGCAGTACATGTTGAAACAATCACTATAGAGGTACAGGTCCAGATGCAAAAAGATTAAATACATACCTGCCTTCCAGAGAATTTAAGGTTGGAGATAAGTATTTACTGGTCATTAGTGATCATGTTTAACATCAGGCAGAATAAGTTTTGCCAGGGTCATGTCCTCATTTAAACCTTTTCCATCATTAGTCAATAAAATCTTGTTCTTAAATGCAGTTTAAGTTGTGATTCCTTCTAGACGACCTAATTTTTCTCAGTGAAATGAATACTATATTTCAAGGAATACTTGAGGAAAAAAATATTAGCATGTTTGCATATAAGGACATAAAAAAGCTGAATTATTTCAAGCTGCTGGCTAAAAGACAACAAAATACTTAAAACAGTTTTACTTACTGACAAAACAGATACCTGGAAGGAAATCAATTTTAAATTAGAAGTCTGAAAGCTAAAATATTTTGCATATCAGTGCTGTATCAAAAGCACAATAGAAGCTAAGGTGAATTCAAACACAGCTGTGACAAATGTTTAAATACTATTTTTTACAATCAGAAATCATCTTTCATTCTGAGCCGCCATTGGAAACAATGGTTCAGTCATGACATTTAATTTAAGGGCAAGAACAATCCAATATTATGACTGTTGAACAGATACTTAAGAATAGCAACTGTGGTTCTTTGATTCATTGTCAAAGCAGATTATATTCTTTAGAGCTCGTAAGTCCCATTTGTTTTGGAATTCTTTTGAATAATAGTCTGTGGTGCTACACTTGTACCCAAAATGCCCTCCTCCCCAAAAGAAATAATAGATAAGATGGCTGCAACTCACATTTAGCTCATTCTTCAACTATAAGAAGCTGGGTTGTAGAATCAGATATATTATGCACAGAGAAAACCTCAGTTACTATAGGTAAATAACCATTCATTGACATTTCCACGCAGAATCCACTCTGGGCGATTACAAATCTGAGTAGCAAAATAACTCCTTGCATATGTCACACAAAATGAGAAAGGTGTTAAATGGAGTTCAAGACACAGAACACAGCACTGGGTTCTTGCTCTTGTAATTTATTACAAACAAGTCCATGTTCTGGGACAACCATCTGTGAAAGATGCTACAAAAGGACCAAAATTGTAATGATTATTGTTCTCAGATAAGCTTCTGCTCAGGCAACATGCCAGTATGTTCTGTAGGCTACAGGTTGGGGTATAGAGTTTTAAGATAACAGTGACATACACACCAATTCCATAATACTATAGCTATCTGGCGCAGGCAAAAGGTTCTGCCCTGCTCCGACTTGTTGATGTAGCATACCATAATGTATCAAAATGGTATCATTAAACCCAGGATGAAGAATACTTGGCATGCTAATCAGACTGCCCTACAGGTAAGTATTCTGGAAGGTATCCTGTACTATCACTTAAAGAGACGGATCCCATGAACTTTAGTTGGTCAAGACATGCTCTCCAATCCTGAGTGGAGACATTTTTTCTCACTCTTTGTTGGTAGAGACTGAAAAGGGGACAAAGGCCCCGAAGAGTTCAGTAGTTTTTTGAAGCTGGGAACCAACTTGTGAAGAAATGTTGGGGGGGGGGGGGGGGGGGGGGAGGAGGGGCTAAAGCATGGCTCTCTGGATGTGTGCTCACATGGGAGAGAGAACTTTCCATATGCTGGCCAGATACCTAAAACTGTTGTCTTCCTAGATAGGAACATCACATATAAACCACACCTGAAACCTTAGTGAACAGTGGAACTGCAGAGACAAAGAAATCTGTGTAGTAATATTATGACTTTTCTATTAAAATTTTAAAAGTACTGGTATTTTCTGTGAACCAGATTTCTTCAGTTATAAAAATAAGCATCCTGAGCTTTATGAAATGAAAGTTAGTCCTCAGAATCCGGGGAGGAAACATACAAAACAAGGTAACCACACCAAATTTGAAGTTAAGTGAAGATACTAAGACCATAAAAATGTGTGTAACATTCCTTTCCTCCTTCAGAAATCCTTTGACCCTGAATCCTGAGGACACTTACTTCATTACTCCCAGTTATGAAATTGACCTGTTGCTTCAGTCTCTGGTGAAAGAAGTCCCTGCAGATGGGACAGAAAATTGCTCTAGAGTGGGCTGTCCTCAATGGTGAAGTAGACCTACCAGAGAATTCCTAATACCTCCAGCCAGAAATACATCCTTGTTACTCCAATGACCATCACTGTGCAGTGTGCTATGCCTGATACCAGGTACTCCTTGGAAAGTGATTTGGGCCAAGAGATTCCTCTCTGGTCTTACTCCTGATAAAGAGACTTGGCTGAAAAGTCTCATGAGCCACCTGCACCAGTACCACAAGCAGGATGAAAAAAACATTTAAGCCATGTAGCCAGCATCTAATATCTCCTGTCAGCCATTTTTATACTGCTGTAACTGACATCAGAATATGCTGACATAGACAACATTAATGGACATGGGCAATTGTCCCCAAAAACTTGAAGAAATCTAGAAGCTTGCATTGCTTCTCCAGGAGGACAATCCGTTCCCCTGCAGTGGGATAACAAGCAAGTCCAACTTTCTTTTTAATAAGTCCTCGAAAGACTTATCTCATTCACATAACAAATAAAACTGGAGGGAAAGGGTGCATTTAAAGGGAAAGGAAAGGGAGAGTTGTCTAACAAGTATAGTTGAAGGTTAACAAACTTTTGGAGAGATACTGTCTCCCTCAGAGGAGCTTAGAATAAGATTCCCACAATGAATCCAACTCTTTGTCAAGAAGGATCCAGCCTTTAAGACTGTGGATGATGCAGGATTCCTGGAATAAGGATTTCCTCTCCGGGAGATGTGTGGTAGCCATGGGCCTGCTCAATAAATAAAGGTAATCTCCTAAACTCTTTAAATAAATCTTCTCCAGCGTCTCTACCAGATGCCCATTGCACCGCTCAGTGAAGCAAAGGGACATGGCTCCAGAAAAAGAAATGTGGTTAAGTTTCTCTAAAGATTCTAATATAACAAAAGCCTTAGTCTATCTGTCTGTAACACTTTATTCACACTCTAATTGGCTGTCTCAGCAGCCAATCACAATGCTGACTGAAACAACCAACCAGAGTGCACCAAGAGCATTCCGGGCAGGAGGTGGCTGTGTTGGCTACAAATGTCCAACTCAGGATCCTTAAAATTCTAGTTTATTAGGCAGATTGAAACACTGTAATGACTTAAATCATAAACCTTGGGGCTGGTCCCCACACACACACGCACACACATACACAGTAGCAGGCTACAGAGTCAGGTATACCTATCCAACAAGCACTGGAGTCTGTCATTGAGGCTTCTTTCAGCGTGGTGTTATCTTCCAGAAGGGGGTCACCGGCTGGTCCTTCTGGCTGGACAGGTCTGGTCGAGTTGGAGATCAAGAGGGCGCCCCTGAGGGTCACTTTTCACTGCCTTTTATCTGTCCCTGGCAGACTTTGGTGACTCCCCAGTTTTCAGGTTTGCCCAATCCAGGGGTCACTGACCCTCGTGGGACTTCCCCCCCTCGGTGGCTACTGGACGGCATCTGTCAGCCCCAGGGGTCATCCGCATGAACGTGCAGGTTTGGGAGTCCATTGATGAATTTTGAATAGGGCTCTGGGAGCGGTTGATCTGGAGATATTCAGCCCAAAAGTTGGTCCCCGGTGTTGATCAACTCAGGCCAGGGCTTCTAGCCCTTGATCAGTGACGTTTAGAGATTTCCCGGTTGTTACATTGTCTTCTATTGAGTTCTTCCATTGGCTGATCTGCAGCTTCCAGGTGATAATTGCTGTGTGCTACCTTGTTACACATTCAATCACTGATTCACTCGCTCTTTCAGGGGCCAGCCTGATACAGTGAAGGACAGTTTGATTCCTACCCTTGTTAACATTGTTACAATGTATAATTTACTTATGAAACTAAACATATTCAGTTGAAAGTTGAAAGGTGAGGAGTATAAAATATAAGCTACAAATGCCATGGCACACAAATAGATAAAAATACCAAAATACAAGGGGAGATACAAAATGCGCACACACAAATTTTAAAACACAATTCCTTATCTTAAAGTGAAAGAGAGGAAGGAAGAAAAGGTAGAAAAAGAGAAACATATCCAAAGAAGGGAGAGCAAATGCAGGCAAGAGGAAAAGGGGGCTTTCTGCTACAGCTCGTGCCACCGGAAAGTGCTGCCATGACAGCAGGGACAGAGGGGACAGAGTGGGGGAGGCAAAGCCAGCTGCTTGCACCCCAGGAGGGCACAGAGTGCCCCCCCAGATCTGTGCAAGGCAGAGCAGGATGGGCTGCAGCTGGGGCTGAATGGGGCTCTTCTTGGTGGGGGCTGGGCTTGGAGCCGATGCTGGCAGCGCTGGAAGGATGCTGCATCCACCCCAAATTTCACGGCCACTCCACTCCCAGCGCTGCCACTACCAGCCACCCAGCACAGCCCAGGCTCTTCCCGGTGTGTGAGCTGGGAATCTTACCATTAAATCTTTTCTAAAACTAATATCTAAAGCCAACTAGCAAAGAAAGTCAATAAGCAAAAAACTAAGAGTAACACTTTTTCTAGCAAGCAAACAAACTATGTTAGCTTCTTACAAAGATCACAGAACATAGAAACAGCTGGATTCTCTCTGCAGCTATGGGCCATAAGAAAACATGGCTGAAGCTGCCCAACCCTCCAGCCCCTGGGAATGGAGAGCTAGAAGGCACTCTTGACACAGACATGGCATCAAATAGTACATCTCCCATAGGGGACCTGGCTGGCATCAACAGTGAAATCTTTGTGAGAAATTAAATA
>NW_005841954.1:3217366-3224675 GCF_000455745.1 Alligator sinensis
AAACAAAACACCGGAAGGCTCTTAAATTGTTTTTTCTATTGCAAGAACAGAACATCACCATCTTCCTAATTAAAGTTCCCTCTCACTTTAAAATATTTCTAAACCTCTTTCAAATCACTATTTCAGTCTTAGTTTTTTTCCATCAGAACAAAATATACAGTTGTTCACTGAAATATTTCCTTTTTGCTGAGCATTTTGAACACCATTCTACAAGTTCTCAGTGAAGATTTTCTTCTCTTTCCTTTAATTTGTTCAATGCAAAGCAACACCCAACTAATTCTTCTCTAAAGGAAAATATCATGTGCAAAAATCCACAGACTTTGAAGGTTAAAGAGAACCCCTTCCTGTCTAAACAAAAAATGGTGTAGTTAATCTTGGTAAGTAATCTGAGCATATAAAAGGGACTAAACCCAAGGAGTGGATTTAGGAAACAACAGAATAGCTAGCTTGTGACACTGAAATGGTGAATCTCAAAAAATTAAATCTTAGAGTATTCAAATAGCTTCAAAAGGAATTAAAGTTGTATTTATCAATGCTGATTTTGAATAATTGTGTAGAAACTTTACTTTGACAAGTCAGTGAAACGACACAACATTAAAATCAATAAACTTAGATATGCTTGAACTTTCTAGCACAAAGAATACACTATCTGTTACCACACAGAAGACCACAGTTCTGATCATGAATAATCTGAGGAGGTCATTCTGGAAGTTCTATTTTATGCTGTTCGTTATTTCCATTTTGCTTTAAAATTTTCTTTTTGTTAACCCTTTGTTTTCCAAATTTGGTTTATTCAAGTTAATTTTATACTGTAAGCAGTAAAAATATTTGTAAATCAATCTAGTCACATATACCAATAGGGCTGCCTTTTGAGATTTCTGAAACATTAACCAGGAAAGACTGAACTGCCATCAAACTTTGGGAAATAACCTTATTTATGCAACTGCTATACCAATAATGATAAATAGTGACCTCTAAATAAAACCTGTCTTTGAGCCTTATGCTGACAAGAAACAATGAATTGGGAACTAGTGAGCTGAATTCTATATACAGTACTTGTTGGATACATTTTCAACCAAAAATAAATAAAATCAACAAAATGAGTTCGTACTATAAATCAAGTTTTCACAAATTTCATTCATTATTAAAATATTTTCAAGGTGGTTTCATTGTGAAAGAATGGAAAAGTGTTTATGTTTTTTATATCCCCCTAACTCTTCAACACATACATAGGCGCACACACTCTCAAAATTATAGAAAACATGTTTTTTAATTATAGAAGGAATTGTTTTGTTTATTTAAACTCTATATTTTGCCCCTACAGGCCTAATTTTAATATAACAATGCTATTTGGAAATCTGTCCTTATTATACAACAACTGCTTCTACACTGAACTCAGCACCCCTTAACTTGTTGCTTGTATACCAATACACCAGAAAGAGCTGTACTTTCAGTTACTATTTGCTGACTGAAGCGTGACAAATGACAGCACACAAAGCTAAACAGAAACAATGATAACAGGTATAAAACTAAGTTGAATTTAAAAGGAGATACTGGGCCAGACTGACTTATATGTGCATGTACAACTCAGACTGACATGAGTGTCCAGAATACTGGACACCAGAATTAGACCCAGAGTACAAAATAAATATATCAACATGTAATTATGTATAGGTGCTGCTGCTGTTATTAAGTTATTAATAAATTAAGACTTACCTATTTGTTTTGCAGACTGCAATATAGTTTTCAAATCCCCATTTACTGATTGGTGGTCTTTCTTCTCCAAATTGTCATTTACAAATTTCACTATTTTCTTCCAGGTAAGATCAGACTTCAGTAACTGCTCATGTAATTTTGACCTTTTAGTCTGAAAACAGATTCAGACAATATTTAGACAATAGTAAGACAATATTTTTTTTAAATACTTTTTGTTTTCAAATAACAGGGAATTCCTAAAAAGCAAGCACACATCCCATACACAAAACATTACTTGGGACAAATTACCTGCAATAACTCCATTTGCATTCAGTGTTCTTACAGCAGCAGGAAAGAACAGCCAGTGCTCTACCCCTCCTACTCAACCCCCTTGAACCTGATCTGAATTGCCTACCATTCATTCCCACCTCCCAAATATTCCCTTCCATCACCACTGCCACTACTCCAACTCAAACATCCACACGTTAAATTTATTCTTTTTTTGTTATAATAGTTTACATATTTTTGCTATTATTCAAGAGAACAAACACTAAACCCGCACATACACACCATACCACACTGGTAGAGGCAGACTAGCAACGGGCCTACTTTAATTTTAGATTACTGCCAAAGGTTTTGATTCAAACTGACAGTATTATTTAGGTTTGATGACCTCTAGAGCCCCACAGGTAAACTGAAAACTAGCTGGCTAGCAACCTTTTTTGTCACCACACATATGTTGTAATCTTGTTTGAAGACTAGAGTTAAATTGTGATAAGGACCTACATGCCAACGTTACTTCTCTAAAGGGGGAGTAGGTGCCATGTAAATAGCTGGATGCAGCAACTGATGTTTACCACTGTAAGAAAACTCACTATATATTTATATAGAAATCTTTCATCCAGGAAACTGGACGGCCTTTGGGGATAAAGCAAGCCATTTTAGAGAGTGGCTTTCCATAGATCACAATGGATTCCTATGCCTAAAAAGTTAGAATTTGAAAGGACAAACAAGAGACATTTTTCACTCATTTTAATGTTAGCAATTTGCAACAGCATCCTATTACTAAATAGCTCACCTGAAAGACTCTAAAGAGAGAGACTTAAACAAACAGTTACTATAAATCTTTTAATAAGGATATTAATTGTTGTATTTATATATATATATATATATTTATATAATATTTATATATTTATATAATATTTAATGCATTTGAATTCATAGTCCTTTCCTCCACTCCAACTAGGAAAAGTTTTAAAACACTGAACCTCTTTACGCTCATTTTATAATATATTCTTCATGTTTTGTTTTTATAGTCTCAGAGTCAGGCCATCAATACAAACATTTTGTATGTACACATTTTGACGCGTGATGATCACATGCTATTTTTCAGGAGATCCCTGCCACACCCACTACCCAAGTACAGGCCTGTCCAACTAGCAGCCAATGGGGGCATTAAGTTGCTGCCTCCTGGCTTCTGCTTTGCTGTTGCTTCCTCTATAGCTAGAGCTGCAACAGCAGACAGGTGCCACAGGCTCTCCCTCCCTCCTGCAGCTACTGCTTCACGGCCCCACCCCAGGAAGTAAGAGCATGGCGTAGGGAGTGGAGGGCAAGTGGTTCGGGGGAGGTCGGGGAGGGGGAACCGCCCACACAACATAGTGGCAATGGGCAGGATGGAGCTTGTGCATGATGCAATAGCAATGTGGGGGGGAGGCGGGGGGGAGGAGCAGCCCATGCACAGCAGAGCAGCAAACACAGGGGATGTTTGCATGCAGGTGCACAGGGTGGAAATCCATAGTTCACCCTGGTATGGCCTGCACAGGACAAGGCCTTCGCTGGTACAGCCACTTGGAGGTTGGGCAGCCCTGCCCAAGATTGTTAGTGATTAGTTGATAAGCAGCTCATTTTTTCTCATCCTTCATATTCAGTATCTTATGTATACAACATGATAAGAAATGCTGCTCTGAAAATGGAATCAATCCTACCATGGTCTTATCCTCATGGGGTCTTTTTATGGCATCGAACACCAGAGTAAGGACTGCTTTTACAATTATTATGTTAACCTCTACCCGTTAGGGATCTGCCTAACTTGAGGAGGTGGTCAGCCGATTTCACAGGGAGATTGCAGGGCTTGCCTCCATATTCATGCCCCCCACCATGCCTCTGATTGACCAAGGGGCCCCAGTGGTCCCGCCTCTTACCACTGATAAGCTCTTAGAGCTTTCCTTCATGCGGCCCTGCCCCCTGCCACTGATTGGAGAAGGGGGATGGGATCACGACAGACAGCCCTCTTGGCCAATGCTGGGAAGCCAGCATTTTATTTTCAGGAAGTGGGTTTTTCTTTCTTTTCCTCACAGCTTTTGGGGGTATTGTTGGATTTTGTGATTTCCATAGGTCCCTATCTACAACACCCTGCAATGTTTATGGCTATTATCCCAATTTTACAGACGGGGAACTGACATACAGGGAGATTATAGTAAAAAAAAATCCTATTTCAGATGCCTCAATGGTACACAATAGTTACCATTACTTCATATAAGTCAATGACACCTGTGCAAATGACATTCATTCAGCAACAACTGCTAAGTACACTTGTAAATCAAACCCAAGATTTCTCAATGTAGGTACCAAAAATGAAAGAAATTTAACTAGAGCTGCAAATTTCAGTTTCAATGACTTGCCAGGCATCACATAGCTGCACATTTCAGTTTCAATTAGCTGAAAATTACAAGTGTCAATAACTTGCCAGGTATCGCATAGGATTTCCATAGCAAAGGCAAGGATAGAATCCAGTTCTCAAAGGCAACAGTCAGCTACCTTAACCATACTTCCTCTTACTGCCAGGCTCTGCTTCACTCACTAGGTAACCTTCATTTTTCTCAACAAATGAGACCTCTCTACTAAGTAACAGCCTTCTCCTCTATACAATCTTGAGTCATTCCCAGAGCATGTCCAGGCTATAGATGAGATGGGGACCTGCATAATAATGAATTTACACAGAAGAAACAGATATTAAAGGTTGCCCAAGCATTCTGGCATTTCATAACTTTTAAGTGCTTGACTCTAAAACCTTAGTAGTGTAGTTCAAATGCAAGTGCGCTGCTTTTATCGGGGAATGAGAGTAGAGGAAGGAAATGTACATTCTAAAGTTTAAGCAAACAAGCCCCTCCGCTCCAAAAACACAGAAATTCCCTCACACGATATCATATTGCCACTGATATTTTTTTTTTGTAGGATAGAGGCCTTTAAGCTCATCACACAGACCATTGTCATTTTAGGTACAGGAGTAACCAATACTGGACAGTGGCATAGGGTGTCATCCTTCACATAGGTTAGCACTAGAAAAGGATGAGACCATTTTTGCTAGTGGATATCACAGATTTGCTGACAGCAGAGGAATGGCAAGACAGAAATTTTGGCTTCAGTTCTGAGGGAAAAAATTGTGCTTCATCAGTCACTGATCCCTCTGACCTACCCCCTACAACTCTTTTCCCTCCAGCATGTCCTAGGCCTCTTTTCCCCAACACTAGCTCCTAATTCCATTCATCCTTCCACTAGATTTGTGTTTCAAGGATGACATTCAAGGAGCATTTGTAAAGGAGCAGTGATACTACCTAGAAGTAAGGGACCCCAAAAATACTAATAAATATATAAATATGCTTAGTATTGAGATTCTTCTATGACATCCACCATATACTTTTCTTACCTAATTGGCTATCACATAAAGTGCTTTCTAAGATGTTCCTCTGACTTGTGCCAAATTGGTTATTTTTGACTCTGGGTTCACTGAATAGATTCTCTTTTAATGGTTCACTCAGCTGTGTAAGTAAAGCATCCCAAAATTAAAAGGAATAAAGGACTAAAATCTGATCTGTTAAAGCAGCAAATCGGAAATTACTTGAAGTTCAGAATGACTTGGTATTATTATTACAGGTGTAAATGAAGTTTGAATACTTCAGTGTTCTGTTGTGCATGAGAATCTCATAGATGACATCTGAATATGCAGGGTCTCAGATGTTAATTTGTTTTTTAAGGTATGCAGGTTGTAGCCATATTGGTCTAGAGGCCTTTTGCAAAAGGCATCTAGACCAACACAGCTACAATCTAAACACCTGACACATGGAAAATATCAATTTTATGCAATTTTTTTAATGAAAATTTCATAATTTTACAAGGAGGAAGCAAGTTTTACCACCTGAAACCCAAGACCCTGCTCCTGCCTTTATTCAAGGTAATTTGCATTATCACAGAGCCCAGAGATACCTCACCACATAAGAAATTCCTGCCCAGGAGAGCATTCCATTTTTTTACTCTTCTGTGAAGTATGAAACATCATAACCAGAAGGAAATATGATTCTACATCCTGCCTGCTACCAAACAACTTCAAGATGAACAGCCTATTCCAACTTTTCTCTGACCCTAACCTGCATAAACTGAACTGCTCCAAACAGCAGATTTTACTATACCTGTAACTCTCCTATGAAATATGAACTTTCATTTCTACGTAAGAGAACTTTTACAATCTTTTCTCCTATGCCTGAAGAAGGTGGCTTTCAATTTTTTTTTTTTTCTAAAAATCTAGTTGGTCTAATAAAAGCTATCACCTCTACCATGAGTTCTCATTTGTTTTTGAAGCAATTTGCTCTGAAGAAATATAATCCTGCTCAGTAATACATGTGATACATGATGCATTCCTTGTTTTTTCATCTTATAATTCTAGAGGTTGCTCACCTTGCATACACACTGTTACTTCTACTCCTGATTACCCATGACTTGAGCTCTATTATGTTACAGTACACACAAGGATTTTGGCCAGGATGAGTTCCCCAATGTGTTATGTGTCACAACCCAAAGTTGTGGTTTTTCTTGTTTGTGTGTCCTTCGGCATCGCTAAATCATGTTCCCGCCAAATTGCAGCTCTTTTGAACGGTGGAGTGTTCTGTTGCAATTAAAACCCCGCGTGCAGGAGTTTTTCCCGCCAGTTCTGTAGCTTTCTTTGCATAGTGCATTCCTTTTGCATTATAGTGATGCACGATGCAAAGGAGTTCCTGCCTTTTGTATTTAGATTTGTGCCACATTATTGGCCGGTTCTAAATGTAGGCATACGTGGCGGCTAGCTATTGGCTTGCTAGCCGTACAAAAGGCTTGGGTAGTTTCCGCCCAAGTCGGAGAGAGAGAAAGCATGTGGAGTTCGGAAAAGGAGCGTGAGGATTTCTAAGTGCTGCTGATCCCTACGAACCCAGTTTTTTCCTTAAGAGGGCAACAGAGGTTTAATTTGTCGAACCCACGGAGCTTCAACAACTCCGGGGCACCTATTTACCGAACCCTTGGAGCCTTAACAACTCCAAGGCACATAACCTCTAGCCTCTCCCCGTCGCTGATCGCAGTCCAGACGTATCCCTATCCAAAGGACCCAATTGTCGAACCCACAGAGTCTTAACAGCTCCGGGGGACCTGGGAACCAAGTAACCCACGGAGATACAGCTGCTCCGCGAGAACGAATTATTGAACCCGGAGCCTAAACCACTCCGGGGTCAAGGAACCGAGTCTATTAGAGTCCTCCACCGAGAACTCAAGCGGAGCTGTGCCTGGAAAGCTGACCAGCCTACACCGC
>NW_005841954.1:3227466-3247536 GCF_000455745.1 Alligator sinensis
CCTCGGAGCCTTAACAACTCCAAGGCACATAACCTCTAGCCTCTCCCCGTCGCTGATCGCAGTCCAGACATATCCCTATCCTAAGGACCCAATTGTCGAACCCACGGAGTCTTAACAGCTCTGGGGGACCTGGGAACCGAGTAACCCATGGAGATACAGCTGCTCCGTGAGAACGAATTATTGAACCCGTGGAGCCTAAACCACTCCGGGGTCAAGGAACCGAGTCTATTAGAGTCCTCCACCGAGAACTCAAGCGGAGCTGTGCCTGGAAAGCTGACCAGCCTACACCGCGACCACCTTGGGCGTAAGTAAATAATCTTTTCAATCAACCATTACGCCTCTGTGACTGATTCTAGCTCGAGCATACCATACCGCGTCGTGGTTTTCTCCAACCCCGCGTGCCCGGGCTGCTGGCCACAGCCTGTGTGCACAAAGACGGGCCCGGCTCGCCCCCGGCTCGCACATGGCGACCCAGATGAGATCGGGAGAGAACTCGCACATGGCGACCCAGGTGGGATCGGGAGAGGGCCCGCACATTATGCTCTGTATAAACAAAAGGAAACTTCCTGTGCTCACCCAAACCTTTAAGTAGCAAAATCTACAGATCCTTTGAAAACAGTAATAACTGTTTAATCTCCTCCTTTGTAGAACCCACCAGTTAGTTAACTATTAATCAAGCTTAACTGAATTAACTTTAAGGTAACTACATTTGTTGTAAAGTTAATGTTGGCCTTCTGGTAAGTTTTTCAAGATCAGATAGTCCCATCTCATCATAGAAGGTGCTTTTTGAGCTTCATATTATGTCATCAAATGGCAAAAACTCAAACTCTAGTGTAACATAGTGTCATTATCCACACTCTGAGCTGGTGCTGCTTTGCCCTAGCATTCTTTTCCTGCCGCTACAATTCAGAAAAAAACCCCAAAAAAACCCGCACATCTCATGAGACTAATTTACCCCTAAAAGCCTAAAAGTGTTTCAGGTGCCCACTCTACAATTCACAACTTGCTTATAGATCGCAATAAACAAACTGGCTGCTATCATCTTCTTCAAGTATTTTTAATGGTTACAGTAGTTTTGGATAGTAAATGTTGATATTTTTCAACAACAGTCCCCCAAAACTGCTGTTCCAATTCCTAAGTTTGCCAGTCGGTTTCTTGAAAGAGGGGCATGTATCATGCATTTACTGTATTTACCTGAATCCCAGATGACTTTGAATTTAATACACAATTATTGGATTCTATATATGAAAAAGTATATTTTTTTAAAATTTCCCATGTATAGAATCTAATTAGCAGATGGCCCTCTTAAATTCATCCCCCCACTGTTATGGCTGGTAAGGCAACAGTGGGGGGGTGAGGAGCCAGACCTCCACCCCTTGTCCTGTGCCCTTGTAACTGCTGCTTGTCCTCACCATGTACCCCCAACCCACCCACCAGTCCCTTCACAAAATAAAATTATTCTTCCACAATCAAGTCTCTTAAGTTGTGATCATTTTTATTATGTATAGAAATGCACTGTGTCTTTCACAGGGACGAAGTCCAATCATGCTTTAAAATGCCTCATATTTGGAGAGAGGGGGTTCGAACCTCAAGTCCTGTCTAACCCAACAGTCACTTTACACCAAGCTTGTTCAACATGCGGCCCACCAAGCCATCTTATTTGGCCTGCGGCGGCAGCAGTGCTGCTGCCATGGAGTGCAGAGTGACAGCAGCGGAGCGCGGAGCTATGGTGGCGACGGCGGAGCGCAGGGCAGCGGCGGCAGTGGGGCAGCAGCGAGGTGGTCAGGGCCGGCCCGCGGGCCCCAGCCGGCAGCGAAGGGAGGGGAGTTACTTACACCCACGGGGCCCGGCTCATCAGTGAGCCAGGTCCTGCTGCAGCTGCCCCAAGGGTTGCACAGAGTGGGGCTGCCCCACCCGCGCCTGATTGGACGAGTTGGGGACAGGCTCTGCCCCTTGCCCCGTCACATGGCAGGGGGAGCTGCAGCATGGCCCACACCCTGCCCGCATGCGTGCTGGATGGAGGCACGGGGTAAGCTCCCGTGCGGAGCTGGGGGTGCCTTGGGGCCGGGCCAGGGTGGACAGAGGCACGGGGTAAGTTCCTGTGTGGAGAAGACCCATTTCATTGTCACTTCCTGCAACTTCATTGGTGTCAAAGGTCATGTGACATCACTTCCTGATGTGATGTCACTTCCTGTGAGGTCTTTGAATATGGCTCACCAGCCCACTGGGTGATAAAAAGTTCATGACACCCCTGCTTTACACCAAACTAGAGCCCCTAACAATCTATGAATCTATTTTTTGGACCATGACAAATCTCACTTTCCTAAAAGTATATGAAGTATAGAGCCATGAGGAGATAGCCAACCTGTCAAGATGTCTATTATGAGTTTAAGGCCCTTGCACAGATCTTCTAAAGCATATTCCAAATTCAACCTTGAGAAAAAAAATGTGACAAGCACAAGTGGTATAAGGAATTATTTTCATAAAACTACCTGTATTCTGGGTCTTGCTGTTAGCAAAATGGGAGTTTACAGAAGGAAGGAAAACAGAACTGAAAGAAACAGAACTAAGAGCTTCTTTAAAATGTGAGTGCACAATAATTTTCTTTTCATATTTAAAAAATATTTTTACCGTTAAGTCAGCCAATTCTTCACTATAATTATCATGTTTAGTGACATTTGAAAAGGAGCGCAGAGCTTCTGTAAGACGAGGTAAGGCCATCTATTACTCATTCAGTGATCCATAGGATGAGAAATTAATTCCTACTCCAACTTGCAGGCACCTAAAAGAGAGAGAGAGCAAATAGAATAAATGAAGCTTTGCTGACTGACATATTTTAGAAACAAATTAATATAAGACTACCCTCACACAGGTAGATATAGATATTCCTTATTTTTTAGCAGATAGAACTATAGTCACATTTTAGGTAAGCAAGTATTTTAAATTCAAAAGAAAGCAAGCAAAGATCATAAATGGACAACAGATAAAGTAATAAAAATAATCTTATAACAACATTATTAGACATGGCTTTATCCTGCTATCACCTACATAAACCAACATTTACAGTAAAGAGCATGAGGTTCAATTATTCATTTAGCACTGTCAAAAGAAGTATTATGATAAAAAAATTATACAATACAACTGTTATCATTTGGAGATAAAGTACAAGTGATTATAATCTATTTGAGGATTAATTTTAAAGTGGGATGCATTAATGGCTTTCATTTCATTCAAGTATGCCCAGAAATGAAAGAAAGACCTTCTCTTTTGGCAGTCACTTAAGGATTTTTAAACAACCAATCAAGGGAATGTACAAATTAGTCCTTTTTCAGTAAAAAAGGATAAAAAAATTCATATGCCAAATGCTCACAATAGAAAAAAGGAAAACAAGATGTTACTACATGACTAGAAAGACAATGCTCCAGGCTGTGTTCAGTTTGCAAACATGAATGCATACTTGCATTTCTTCTGAAGGCTCACTCGCTCTGTAAGATTATCATTTGTTGCAGCGAGTGCATTCATATTTCTAATGCAAAACATGGATTCATCTTGCACATTTATATTCCCAATGTTATACTCTTTTCACTCTAAATCTTTTGAAAAACTCAAATGGAGTGCCCTCAAACTGTTTAGGTTGGAAGATGGCAAGGCACTGTTCATTAAATGCTCAAGGCAGTAACTCGCAGCCACAATTGCTGGCAACAACAAATGCATACTGGTTTAGATTTGCTTTTCATAACTTTACTAAAGATACCACTCATCTAATAATCTACACACAATACTTCAAAGGACACTTCAAGAGCTCTTGGCCTTTCAAAAGTGAAAAGGAAAATTTTAAATACGTGATAGGTGTCTTGAAAGAAAGATATTACTCCTCTTGGCTAGGGACAGAAGTTACACATAAACCGGTTTAAGTGATCAGAAACTGGTTTAAACTTGTAACAGAACAGAAATTCAAGTGCACATAAGGGGGTAAGGTAACTGCTGACAGGGTCTGCTTCCCCTTCCCTCTCTAGGCACACCCTGACTGGGGACCATGCAGGCCAGGGTGGGGATTTAAACTCCTCCCCAATCATACTCAGCAGCCTGCCAGGACCTTGCCACACCTCCTCCCCCTCAGCTCAGCTTTCCTGCCACTGCCAAAGGGAAGGGAGGGCTCACTCTAGCACCTTCCAGCTTCTAGTCTGAGCCACTGCAGGCATGTGGCTGCATTTCCTGAATCAAAAATGAATATCTACTAATTTGCTTCTTCGTTCAGTCTACACTGATGACACCAAGACGTAGGGTGAGGTGGGCACAATGGAGAGGAGGGATAGAATCCAGCTAGATCTAGACAGGTTACAGAGGTGGGTGGATGAGAATAGGATGGGATTCAACGTGGACAAGTGCAGGGTATTGCATCTAGGGAGAAGGAATCAGCAACACACCTATAGGCTAGGGAACACTGTTCTTGTCAACATGGTGGCAGAAAGGGATCTTGGAATCATTGCTGACTCCAGGATGAACATGAGCCACCAATGTGAGGAAGTGGTTAGTAAGGCTAACCGCACCTTGTTGTGCATCTACAGATGCATCACAAGCAGGTCCAGGGAGGTGATCCTTCTCCTCTATGTGGCATTGGTCAGGCCACAGTTGGAATACTGCATCCAGTTCTGGGCGCCGCACTTCAGGAGGGATGTGGCTAGCATTGAGAGGGGCCAGAGGAGGGACACTTGCATGGTCAAGGGCAGCGGGGCAGGCCCTATGAAAAAAGGCTAAAGGGCCTGAACCTATTCAGCCTCCACAAGAGAAGGTTGAAAGGGGATCTGGTGGCCGTTTACAAACTCACCAGGGAGGACCAGTGGGAATTGGGGGAAGCTCTGTTCCCCCAGGCACTACCTGGGTTTACTAGGAATAATGGCCACAAATTGTTAGAGAAAAGGTTCAGGCTGGACATCAGGAGACATTACTTTACAGTCAGGGCTGCCAGGCTCTGGAATGGGCTCCCAAGTGAGGTGGTACTCTCTCCTACCTTGGGGATCTTCAAGAGGAGGCTGGACAGATATTTGGCTGGGGTGATATGACCCTGGCACCCATTCCTGCCCGGGGCAGGGGGTCAGACCTGATGATCTGTTTAGGTCCCTTCCGACCCTAAGGACTATGATACTATGATGATACACAGGTTAAACTAATCTGCAAAGATTGAATTAATTAAGGCTCAGGCTTTTTGAATGCCTCTACTTAGCCCTTTAGTTTCAGTTTTATCCAAGTCACTTTAACATGATTGTGTGTTAAAGCTATATTTGTATTTTTTGCCATCAATTCTATATCTTAGTTTAACAATAAATCTGATGTACTGTTCAGAACTTAGACAAATAGGGCATAGATGAACAGCAAGTACCAGAAAGTTGTGCATAGTATCTCTAGTTGCTCAGTCAACTAGCTTGTACCTTTTAGTTAAAATAAACCAAAGCAAAGGATGCCTGGATTTTCACGATTAATCCTAAATAATCAGTGAACCTTTTAACTAATTTTACGTGGGTTATTTGTATGAGCAATAAAGGACAAGGCACTGGAAATTAAGAAAAAGTACTTTTCTCTTCTAGAGACTAACTGAAACTCTAGCGCAGACCACTAGGAACTAAATGAGAGTGTCATCTGTTAGCTCTTAAGTAGCTTACATAAAACAGGTTGGTCTCTCTAGTATAGCCTCTAGAGGCTGGATATTCTTGTCACTAAGGGTGACGGACAAATGACCATTGTAGTCATTTTAAAAGGGGAGCAGCAGCTGCTCTTGTAACAAAAACATCTTCATCAACTTGTAGTGATGCAAGTCAGTTAAATCACCCTAACTTTGACCCTGGATGAAGCAAGGTTAAAGTTGGAGAAGTTTTGCTTCACTTGTACTGCTACAGAATCATAAAGATGTAACTAAGTGAACTGGTGTCATTTGATGCAACTGTTACTTCTGTCACTGAGTGTGGCACATAAGCCCCAGGTACTCAGTAAAGGTAGACCCAGAATGAAGGCAGGGAGCAAAGTGCTTGGAGCAGGGACAGAATAGGGCTGAGAGAGAAGATGCCAGGTGTCGCTGCCAAGAGCCAGGTTAACCCTGCCCTGGTTCTGCAGCTGCCACTGAATTTAGGGCTTTGGTTCTTCACTCGACATATTTTTATACAGCAGCTGAGGGACCAGGAAAAGGTTAACTTGGTTCTTGGTGGTGACACCTCTTGCAGCAGCATCCTGCCTCCACTCCATGCAGCAGCAAGCTCAATCTCCTCTACCTCCCCAGGATGCAAACTCTGTCAGGCATGCCCCTGGTGAGTTGGGGCCAGAGCAGCATTAAGGCAGAGAAAGGATGGGGGTAACTTAACTTGTGGCGCACCTGCCAAAAAGGTGGGCCATCACTGCCCTATAGGTATCATGTCAAAACAAGATACAAGAGAAAGAAAATGCTTTCTAGCATTTTCATCAATAATACAAAACTAGATGTATTTATCTCAACAGAGAATATTGCTAATATGCTGTTAAAGTGCACTTTGTCCTCAACATGCATCAATAAATTGCCATATCCTTTTTGCTCCATTCAGAAAAAACAGCATTATGGAGCTTCGTAATAAGCTATTTCCTCACTTTTACATATGCCATGATGAGCAGTGAAGCAGTTACAGTTGATCCTATACTGTCATTTAATACCATTCTCTAGGCTTAGTAACTTCTCCAATTGCCCGCATTAAAAATCCTTTAGCTCAGCTTCCAGGAGCAATTTAACCAAGGACCAAGGATAAGCTACCTGAGCAAAATAAGAATGTTTTACACCTCCAAGTATTATCATTTGCATAAGTTAGCATACATTAAAATGCGTATATCAGTTCACACCTCAAAGTTATTGTTCGAGGCATTCTGAAAATTCAGATTGATTTTTTACATTGGTTACAGTATCCTGACGCATTTCATGTTTTACTTCAAGCCCTCAATACTTCTATATGTTAAATTAAAGCTGAATTTCTGATGACAAGATACATTCGGCTCTTATTCTTTCTTCCCTCTTCTAGAGTTGCACCGATAGAGATTTTTAAGGCTGGTACTGACATCTGATTTTCAGGGATGCATATTAGCCGATACTGATACGATTTCCGATACAGCATGGAGAGCTGCCTCCAGCTGGCAAGTCTGTTGTGGTGAAAGGGGAGGGGGAGCAAAGAGGCATGGGGGGCAGATCAATTGGGCTATGGAGGGGGCTGCACCCACCCCAAGTTTTGCCATAGCTCCCTCCCAGCGCCACTGCTACGGTGCACCCAGCACAGCCCCAGCTCTTCCCGGTGTGTGGGGGCAGATGAGGACTGAGCCAGGATATTGGTACCAGCCCCAAAAATCTCTATCGATGCACCCCTAGAAGAGGGGAGCGAAGAATAAGAGACAAATGTATCTGTTGTCACCAGCCTGCAGCTGTAGCCCACCTGCCTTGTGCAGGTCCAAGGGGCACATTCCTCCCCCTCCTCTCCTGTGTCCTCCCAGGACACACGCTGCCTCTGCAGGAGCTGTTCCCCACAAGAAGCCACAGCTATGTCCCATGCCCCTCCTCCCCCGGTTGGGCAGCGCCTGCCCCCTTCCTCACCGTGGAGGGGGTTGATCTGCCCCCCCCATGCCCCTTCCCTCCCCTTCCACCACAACAGACTTACCAGCCAAAGGCAGCTCTTCACACTGCCAGGCTCTGCTCTTCACTGCCTTAGTGCTGTGCTGGGGCTGCACGCATGCACGGGCATTTATTAGCCAAACTATCGGCCACATGGGGCCAATTTCCAATACAGCCAATTTTCTTTATATCAGTACTGATGCAATATTGGACCAATGTGTCAGTGCACCTCTACCCTCTTCTGTTCTCCCCATCCCCACCCCCTCAAGTAGACTTTCCCCTATTAAGGGGATTGATAAACATTACCCTAGATCAGGGTTCTCAACCTTTTTAGACTCAAGACATCCTTCTGTAATTTTTCTGAATTTAGTAGCACACCATTAAAAAAATCAAATGAAGTTTCTCGTGCTTTCTGAATATGGAAAATATATAAAGTTGGAACATTGCTATAGCTGTGATAGTCAAGGAAATGTTCATGAGGCAGGATTTTTTTGTCACACCTCTTATTGGACTAACCGTATAGTTGGGAGAGCTGTTGCATGAGCTTTGGGACATTAAATGCACTTTCTCAGATCTAAGAGAGAGGCAGATGCAGGCTGAACTAAATAGCAGAAAAGACTATGTAACTACAAACAGCCCCTTCGGAAGGATGTGAACTACAAGCAAGACTTCAAGGTTGTCATTCTTATTCTACTTACTTGTATTGCTACAAGTAAAGAAACAACAGATTCAAGTTATTCTGCTTAAAAAAAAAAAATCAATCACTTGTCATGTTTGTCATTTTTAATTTGGCAAATATTTTTTTTAATCATTTCTAATACTTGAGGGACTGTGCCTCAAGCCACAGAACTGGAAGGCAGAAACTCCCAATTCGACACCTCAATTTGTTGTCTCTCCTTGGAAAAAGCCTGAACTAATCTCTTCTTCAGTTTCTATATCTGTGAAACAGAAGAAAAGAAGTGATATCCTCCTTTGTGATACTGTGAGAAGCCTACAAAATGCAAACGAGGTACCTTAAACTTATTTAAAAACCCCCAAAGCTTATTATATTTAAACACAATTGTATTTGATTTTACCTTTGAAACTTATTTTTACAGAGGAAGGGAAGCCATAAAATCAGATTATATTCTTAACTAAGACTTGTACCAGGCAGGAAACCTTTTAGGATTTATTGGCTCAAAGGTAAGCCTTAATGGTAAGCCTGGCCCATAATTTTAGTAGGCTTTTATCATTAAAAGAAAAATAAAAAATATGTAACAAACCTTAAAACTGCTACCCACATACCAAAATTCAGGTTGATTTTACTGCAGGTGGAAGAAATGTTCTTCTTTTATCCCAGGAGGTTATTTATCTTTCCTTCAACTACTGCCTTTTCTATCATTTTTCTAAACCAATTACAGGCCTGCTTTTTCTCCCCCATCCCATCCCACTGGCATAGTTAAAAAATCTATTAACAAAATGGATTTCTGATTCTTGTACTACATAGCACAAAACACAAACCTTTTGGATCAGTGTAGCCGACCGACACAGGACATGAACAGATTTTACATTTCTAACAAGAAATATATCCTTTAATGCCACAAGAGCATTTTCTTCAAGTGGTCTGTGGCAGTTAAAAAAGCAGCAATTCCACCATAAACTTTTAGCTGTTTTGAACAGCAACTTCGCTATGAAGTGATGTGGTCTAGCACCATGTATAATGCCCGTAAAATTAAATTGGCACCGTAGGGGTACCTAGGACTCCCAGTATCCCAAAATTCCTTGTGTACCCTCCCCCTCTCCCAAGAAAGAGTGAGGGAAAGGAGCTACCAAAGCTGCCCCCTACCCCTCAGGAACCCTGGGATCATCCTGCAGAGGCCATGGCAGCTCTTCTTGCTGCCGCAGCATCTACAGGAAAACCTCAGTGGCACTGCACATTGCATTTGACAGCCCCAGTTGACCTGCAACCAGGACTACAAGCACAGCTAGCTGCAGCTGCCTACACAGCCCCAGTTCACCTACATGATGGTAAGGGCAGGGAGCATTTCCTCCCCTTCCCATGTGGTATCAGGTGGAGGCAGCCTGTCTATCATGGGGGCAGGGGGAGCAAAGGAAGAGCAGACAAGTTCATGTTTGAGGCAACTTTGTTGCCCCCCAGCCAAATTTCCTGGAAATTGTTAGTGCTGCAACTACATGCCTGTCCACATCCAGAGTGCAAACAGAAATGCATGTTTAAATTTCAGGTTTAAAATTTTAGGTAAATTTAGATAAATGCATCTCTCTCTATTCACAAATTATGGAGTGTTAAGAAATTCTGAATATGACAATGTTAAGACTGCAACACAAACAGATATAAGCAAGGAACTTGAGAGGTGCTGTTGAGACTGCTTTAAGGCATGGTTCCATTCTATTGGGCTACATATTGCAATATCTGATATTTGAAACACTGAAGTCATTTCAAAACTAAAATAAATAGACTAAACAAGGTAAGTAAAAAACAAAACAAGGAATATGGTACAGATCAAGGTTCTTTATATGTTTATATGGCTTATGATTATAAGTCTAAATATATTTTCATATATATTTAACATATTTATGAACGTTCTAAGATTGCTATATTTATTATACATAATTGATTAACATAAATTAATAGTAATTGATAATATTAATTAACATTACATTAATGCTTCTAAATTCTGGTTTACTACTACTAATAGAAGAAAGTAATGTCTACAGTAAAAATAACTTTAAAATAAAAATACCTTTAAAACAGTAAAGGATTGTGGAATTAAATGGAGAATTTATCAGACTTAAATTTCTTTCATATCATGCTATTGTGTTCAAGTTTTACATCTCAACTTGAGTTAATTATTTAACTTGTTCCATGACTTATTTTACAAATCTTTAAGAAGCTTTTAAATTAAAGATTGACCCATTTATTGTACACTGTATACAAACAAAATAATATTCATATTCAGAATAAAGATCTTAAAATTAAAGAATTGCCATTTACCAAACAGCATTTGGATCAAACAACTGATCTTGCATTTTATTGGTCAATAATATGTATGTATTTAAAAATACAAAGAAAAATCAAAATTAACTTAGAAAGAGTCACCAACAGAAGCCGTATTTAAAAAGTTATAGCATTTAATCTAATATCACAGAAGGCAAGTTCCAAACATTAAATACATTAGCTCATTTTAATCTTTAAATTAAACACAAAAAGCACTGAGATCAACATTTGTCAAGAGTCTGTAAAGCAGGATTTTAAAAGATTGAGGCTGTGTAATAGCTATAGAAGCAAGATAAAAAACCATACCCTAGAGTTTTAAGCTCTATTTCTCTGCATTTTGAGGCCAGAGACCAGATACTGTAGTAGGCTAATCTGTGTTGTACTCAAGTGAAAGAGAGACTAGAGTCCAATTATCACAATGGACAGAGGTGTAGCAAGCTCCTTTGGCACAGTGGGGAAGAGAAACAGGTTGGGGGAAGGCGGAATATGTCCTGTAGAGTGGGGAGAGAGAAGGAACAGTGCCCCAGCTCTCCACACACTGGCAGCAGATGCTACTGCTGTGGGCTTGCAGCTGTTGCAAGCTGGAGGACAGGCTCACTGCACATGAGATATAGCTGGCCCATGACATGGGCTCTCATTGCAGGCCCATGACAGTGTCTACTCTTAGTTCCCCCACTCATTGCCCTTCTTCTCAATACCCCCTCCCTCCATATACTACTGGGTACCCAGCTTCTATGGGCCTGCCATGGCAAACACTCCCAGGGGAGCACCATTCTGGAGGATATATCATAGCATCTGATGAAGTAGGGTGTTGCCTACCTAAGCTTATACCTGTCTAAATGAGTTAGTAATTAAAGTGTCACCCTGCCCTGCCTCCTGCCAGGCATCAAGACAGTGATTGTTATATTTAACAGTGTTAACTGCATTATGCTTTGAGGTCATTATGCATAACTGACACCTATTTGGAGATTAACTTGCCTTCTTCCTTCAATAAAATTAACTTAACCTGAATAGGTAATCATCTTGCCAGGCCAAGAAGAGTACATACTAGTTACATCATACTAAAATAGTCATACATATAGTACTAAATGTCTCTGCATGTCACAATTTTAGCATTATCCTCAATGTTAATTAACTGTAATGTAGTCCATTTAAGTGCATAGCCTAGAACAGGGGTGGGCAAAATGTGGCCTGAGGGCTGGATGCGGCCTGCCAAGCCATTTTATCCGGCCCGGGCGGCCCCTAAAAAATTTAGAAAACTAATATTAATCTGCCCTGGGCTGCCTGTCATGTGGCCCTCGATGGCTTGCCGAAACTCAGTAAGCAGCCCTCTGCCCAAAATAATTGCCCGCCCCAGGCCTAGAAACTGGAGCAGGGCGAAAGAGCATGGTGGCAGTGGCTGGCAGGGCGTGGCAGTGGGGGAAAGACAGGGGACTGGACACAGAACACAGGCCTTGTACTTATCCAGAGCATGCACTTATCCAATTTAATGCAACTGGGTGCATCTACACATGCATATTAATGCAAGGCAATAAACTCCAGTGCTCATCACACAGGAGTTTACTGTTCCCCAGTACTCATTTACACATGCACCCAAGACTGCAGTACATCGAGCTGCATCAGAGCAACCCCAACTGGCAGGGGATCCAGGGGTCAGCCTGCCAGCTCAGGGCTGCTTTCCCCAGCTCCATATGCTGCGGAAGTTCTGGCTAGAGCATGAGGGTGCTTCAGTGCAGGGCTAGCTGGCAGGCAGCTGAAGCATCCTTGTACCTCAGTCATCTGGGCAGCACCTACACATGCACTGCTGAGGAGTTTTTTTACTTCACAGTAGGATAGGATATTTACAAGTACTATCCTGCTGCGGAGAAAAATAGTTTACTCCAGCCTAATACGGGCATGCATGTAGATGCGCAACATTTACTGCACATCTAGTTAGTCTAGCACAGTAAACATCTGGTGTAGATGTGCCCATTTAGTTCTAAAGGCTGGCAGTACCATCGTATCAGCAGCCACAGAACTGACTAGCTCTCCCCATTTTTCAAGGTTTCTAATAGTTTCAGGGTTCTCTTAAAAATGAGGGAAGATATGAACAACAAAACTCACTAGCTCTTGTCATATTCAAACCCTCCCCTTAACTCTTTTTGGCTGTGTTACAAGGAGTACCATTAGTTACAAAAAGGCATGGATACAATTTCAATTACTATTAAATTAACAAGAATGCGGTTTAGAAACAACAATAGGGCTGAAAGATGCCATGGACTTAAATGGTTTACATATTTAACTGATGAACAGATAATGAGAATTTGTTACAATGCAAACAGGCAAATTAGTAATGGTATTACATTACATACTTGAGCAAATCATGCACTTATTCAGTATACAGCTAGGTGGAGTACATTACATATGTTGTAGATGTATTGCTTCCATTACCATATGGATACATCAGAACTTTTAGTGTATTTGTCCTCAATGCTCCAGTAAGGTAGAAATGGAAGCAAAACAACAGAAGTATCTTGCTTAAGGTCATGCAGAAATTCTGTGACAAAACACACCTTTCCGGAACATGTGCCAGTCCAGAACACAGGCCAGTCCAGAACATAGGCCAAAGCCCAACAAGTAGAGCTAAGACCCCCTTGATGAAGGGGACCACTAAGAGGATATAAATAATTGTTTGGGACAACAAAGGCTGCTTACAGATGTTTAAAAAAATAAATAAATGATTAAACAAACAACCCCCCAAAAATGGTGCTTGAACTCTGCGCGCCCCCACACTGAACCCAGCACATGCCCAGAAGAGGCATCACATTAGTCTGACCTGGCTCGCCCAATGTGTATATAGATCAGGCACTTTAGGAGGATTGAGGGTCATAGGTTCAAATGAAAGCACTAAGGGGGGAGGGGGGAAAGACACCATGAAGAGCACACCAGACACTGCCGAAGGCCTTCCAACGAATCTAAAGAGACAGTAGACACTGTCCAGTAAACCTCTACCTGCAGATATGACTAGACGAGGAACAGAAAAATGGCCCTGCAGCCCTCATGGGTCCTCCAAGTCAGGGACTCCTTCCTGGTTAGGTATATTGCCAACTTGGCTATGGCCTGGAGGAGGTTGACCAGGAGGTCCCAGGGCTTGGTGGGGCTGCAGATGGGGAGTGCATAAACAAAAAGATATGGAGAGGAGTGCAGCCAGAACCTTAGCAGGTCCTGGAGGAGATGGTGAATAGGCTGCAGCTTCAGGTAGGCATCTCTGCTCTGTTCACAGCAGGGGCCCCCCCATAAATTGTGCCAGATATATGCCCATGGCAGTGGCTCTGTGGAGGAGCCACCAGCTGAGCTCCTCAGTGGCTCACAGAATCAGGAGTATAAGCTCATCCACCAGGGACCCTCATCCTCACCAAGAGTATCCTGCCACTTGCTGTCCAGGCAGGAAACAAGGCGGGGATTATGGAGGGTGCAGACCACAAGCATGTACAGCTGGCAGCAATGAGCTGTTCAGAAGCAAACTGGTTTGGTATCCTGCTAAGATAGTGTAGTGGGTAGTGCCGTGGAGCCTGCCAAGGCAGGGTCCCCACAACAAGCTCCAGGGGCTGAGGGATACCAAGGGGTGAGGCCTGCCCTCACACAAGATCTGGTCCATGTAGATGAGGGCAGTATCTGGCAAGGCAGCCTTGACCTCCTGGAGTAAGCGACAAGGCGCATGCAGGGTTGGCAGCTCCATGTGCCAGGCCAAAGAGGGACCTGCCCACCCTTGCCTGGCATAGTCCGGAAGGTCCCTAACGTAAGTGATGTTGGCCAAGACCATCCCCTGGCACACCCTTGGAACACCAGCTGCTGTTCTTTCAGCAGGGACTTGACAAAGAGGACAGAACTCTGAGCAACCATGTCTGGAGGTCTAGAAGTGAAGACTTCAAGTTTCTTCAAGTCCTGCTTGGGGAGACCTCAGGAGACCTGGGCATGTCCTACGTAGCTCCATGCTGCATGGCTACTAGCACTGTTCAGGAGCCTCTGCAGGGCCTGCAGACGGAAGGTGTGGACCTGGATGTGAAGAAACACCAGGCCCTGCCTGCTATACAGGATACCTGGATTCAAGTCTGCATGTTCTAAACTAGTGCCCTAATCACAGACTCATTCTTCCACTCCATTCAAACAGATGGAATGGAACAATCGAATACTCTCACTCTAGATTTCAACAACAAACAGAAGGAGAGAAGATTCAGGTTGAGATTTAACTACCTATACTAAGTGGTTGTTGAGCTTGAGGGAACAGTAGTAACAAATTGTGGAAGAAATGTTTACCTCTCAGCTAAAAGTTTAGCTCAGCTGCTACATTGGTGCATATGTTGAAATGGTAGCAAGTCAGGTGGCTAGAAGGCAGTTTCACTTAATTCTTCTACCATCAACCAGTGACAAGATCAGTACAGAAAAAAACAAAAGACCATCAATCACCTGGGTAAACCCGATTTACAATAATGGAATTTTAAGGAAATTGGAGGCAAGTTTTATTTTCCTCCTAAGCCCTAGCCAAAAGGCAAAAAGGGCAAATGTTTATTCATTTCTACAATGCATGGCTCGTTTCAGAAATAAAGTTCTGTGTCAGAGCAACTTGGCTACCAAGAAGCATAGAGTGGCTTGTTACAGATAGCTTAGTTTAGGCAGAGCCACAGTCCAGATTTTTTACCATTTGGAAGTTGACATGTGGACCATGCTAGGGCAGCAACTGTGGCAAAAATGTCTCATGATCCCTTATTCTCACTATACAGGGCCTCACAGCTGAACTGTGAGCTGTTTCTTTTTTCTTCCTGCAGTAGATAAACAGTGTCATAATAAGAAACAGTCCGGACAAACGCTCGCTTTGTGATAAAGCTCAAGGATTCCTGTTGGAACACAAAGATTGGTTAATGCTTGCTTTGCACATAAATTTTGCAACCATCATACTTGTTCAGTGCCCTAGAGTTACACCAAGATACGAGGTTACTAAAAGATATTAATTTTGCCGGTTTCATTTTAGGACTACACATGTACTAAACTTTGCAGAAAACTGTAACCCATCACAGACTGCCACACTGGAATCTTGTTCATCTTAGCTATAAAAATGAAACTTCGGGTGGGGCTCGGGGTCGACTTTGCTTTGAGCATTGAGCTCCACTGTCAATCTGTTTGCGCAAACAATAAACTCAAGTTGGACCCAGCCTGAGTGTGTGACTCTCTCCTTGAGTTAAATTGGACAAGCCTCCAGGGGCACAAAACTAGCAATTTGTGCAACACAACCATGAGTAAAGCACGCTGAAATAAAGCATACTTTTGATGGTTATAAAAGAAGCTATTTCCTATTTGGAAATGCAGATACATAAAGAGAAATATACCACGCCTCCAAAAATGCATTCCTTGTAGAAGAATCAGATGAATCGTCTCCTTGCTGAACTGTTCTTTTAAGCAGATTGCTAAGGGCTGTTCCTATTTTTATCCCTAAGGTGTCTAAATGTGATTCTATTATACACTGCTTAAAACCCTAAAAGGCATTACAAAAAGTAATAAATTAATAATGCGCTTTCATTTTAGCCGTGATGCTAAGTCGCAATCAATATTGACTAAGACAACAACCTTTTCAACTAACGTTTTTTCAGGGATTTTATTGTGATGGGAGAAAAATCACACTTAGGTACCTTAGATTTGAAAAATAATGTGTGTCCAAGTATATAGGACATCTGCTTTAAATTCACAGATTCAAATATTTCCACGTGGAAACACAATTCATATCAACAGCAGTAGTGAAAATTAGAGGGGTGATGCAGACATATTTAGGAAGAAATGGAGACTTCTTACAGCCCCAAATGTAGAAACAGGAAGAAAGATGTAATAAGGATGTGCCATCATGCTATAAAAGATTTCTCAACTTACCAACAACAACAACAAAAAAACAAAATTAGAAAACAAGGAAGTTTCCTGCAAGTGTTACCAATATTAAATGTGAATATCCAGAAAATGTTAAAAGGGTGGTACATGCATAAATGTGGCTAGGCACATTTATTAAATTGGTTCTACATCAGAGTAAGGGTGTGTGTTAGTGTAGTCCAAGAAAGATTAATTAGGGGGAAAATTACTAATGTGTCAGATTCAATGGCTATGATAACTGTCCATGAGTATCTTTTGTGGAAAGTTTATAACTGAAGCCCATATCATTTCCTGTTAAAGCCTAATTGTTCTATTGAAATCAGTTTGAGGTGCCTCATTATGTAAAAAGGCGCAAAGAGACAAAGGGTGACAAAACACTGGTTTTAAAGAAACCAATGGAAGCAATTTTTACCAATGACTTTAATAGGGGTCATGATTTAACTTTAGGTATCCTTGTATCATTATGGTTTCTATAAATCACATAAACTAAGTGTTGTTTTATGCTAATTCTTTGTACAAAACGTGATTAAATCAGTTTTGGATAATACAAAAGAACCCTCACTTTAACTAAGATATTGGGGATATTCAGTAAAGGTTCATTGTTAGGATATCTGAGTCATAGGAGGCAAGTTAGCATTACAGGTAGATTGTAAGAACCAAGATAAAAGCTACTTGACACATGAACTTAGTGCACATTTAGGCTTACAATTATTTTGAAATATTGCTTTCTTGTATTTAGAACATGAAAGAAAGAAAAGTCCTAGAGGAGTACCACTCAAGGGAATAAGAGAGTTACTTGAGAGCAAGAAATTTCATTCTATCTTTAAACGCGGTCTTTAGCACAAGACAGGTATTTATTCAAGAACAAAAAGCAAGGCATACCAACAATTAGTGAAAAGGTAGAAACCTGTTGATAGCAATTTTTTTAGGTTACTTAGTTTTTTAAATATAGTACCATACAGAATTGGAATGGTCCAGCAGGCCACTGAGTCTAGTCCCCTGCCTTCACAAGCTACCATTTCTCCAAGAGTTGCAAAGTCTGTAACAATAAAAATACCCACTCTAGTGCCTCACACACACCTCACTGTTCCACAGCAAAACTGCAGGAGGAACTATGCAGAGGTTGGGAGGAGGATGGTAGTAGGCAAAATATGCCCAGATGTTGCTAGGAAAGCCATTAGGCCTCGTGGTACGGAGGAAGACAAAGCATGTCATCGGTCCTTGACAATCTGACCTAAGGGAATTCTTCCAGGCCCCAAATCTAATAATCAGTTTAAACCTCAGTCAGCCATCAAGCAAGTTTCACCAGCCTGAGGAACCTTCACCAATACATCCCAGCCAACACTCAAGGCTTCAGACTGGAGGGGAGGGACAAAGATATGGGAGTGTCAGAATTTTGGGGTTTATTTTATGCATCACCTAACAGTCTAACACTGTGTGGCAACCCAGAGTGCTGCAGCATCCTGGTTGAGAATCAATCCAAACTCACATAAGAAGTCTCTAGCATAAGGATGCGAGTTCAAGCTTAAACTAATACCCTAACAACTGCACCATTCTTCATAAGAACTGCAATTGTAAAGACATTTAGTTCTGTGGTTGCTCACTGCAATTAAGTCTGCAAACCCTTCCAAAAGTGATGTTGAATAAATAGAACTGAAAGTGTAAACTGTCTGGTGCTGGGCCTCCTGTTCCTTCTGTGCGGGCCAGGAGCGACCCAAGTCCTTTTCCGTGCTGCATGCGGGCTGCGGCCAGCAGCCCGGGCACGCCAGGTCGGAGAGGGAAGGCCGTCGAGCTGGAATTAGGCACAAACGCTTAGCGGTAGTTTAAAAGATTGTTTACTTACACCGAGATGGCAGTAGTGTAGGCTGGAAAACTTGCTTGAGTTGCGGTTACAGCCAGGAAACAAAACAAAACTCAAACCTGCAGGGCACGAGGGTACGTCGCAAGGGTTTTCGGCGACGGGAAGATGTAAAACACGAGGGTACGTCGCAATGGGTTTTCGGCGATGGGAAGATAAACCTGCAGGACTCGAACCCGGGTAGAAGAGCTCTGAAGTCGTCTGGCAAGGACTCACACGAAGTTTGCTAGGCTCCGCGGGTCCGGTTCTTTTGCGCGCGGGAAAGGATACGTCTGGACTGCGATCGACGACAGGGAGAGGCTAGAGGTTGATCAGACCTCTGTTGCCTGCTTGAAATGCACTGGGTCCGTAAGGATCCGCAGCGCTTAGAGATCTTCACACAGCGTGAAGTCTCCTCCTCCCGGTGTTCGTGGAGTCCTCCAACTTGGGCAGAAACCACTCAAACCTTTTATACGGCTAACAAGCCAATCACTAGCCGCCACGTGTGAATAATTTAGAACTGGCCAATAATGGGACTCGAATTAGCATACAAATGGCGGGAACTCTTTGCAACGAACATTTCTGTGCTGCAACAAAGAAATGCACCCTGCAAAGAAAGCTTCAAATTGGCGGGAAATTCTCCCTTGCACCGGGGTCCTCTTTTGCAGCAGAAAACTCCACTGTGCAACGAAGCTGTAATTTAGCGGGAACAATTTAGCAGTGCCGAAGCACACAAAAACAAAAATCACATCCTTTGGGGTATGACACCTTCCAAGTCTTTTGAAGACAGGAAACAGAAGTTTTCTGAGCTAGGCAGATCGTATTTTGGTACATTGAAACCAGTCACCAGATTCATAAGTGTACTCTCAAAGCACCGTGTAATGACTAAAACAAATGGGCAGGTCAGGAATTCTTTTCAAATCAACTCTTAATCCCAGGGCTATATAAAATATCGGGTTCTCAATAGCAAATAGCAGCTGTTTCTAAACCCATCAAGTTACCTGGTCTTCAGAATGTTTGTAGGCCTTCTGGTCTCCAGAAAACATTCTGATCGCTCAATCCATCCCAACAATGCCAAACAAACAATAAGGTAGCTGTATATTACCTAAGAACCTGAAACCCAGTTTCCCAAGGGCCTGACAGTAATTGTAGCTCATGATACATCAGCTGCTAAAATAATGTCAAAACTAAAATAAGAAAAGCAACAGGGAAAGGTTTTTGGGTTGTTTGTTTGTTTTTAAAGGCACCTCTTCCTAAAAGACACCTCATCAGACAATGTAATGACAAGTACTTTCAGGACCAGTAAATATTTAAAATACTGCTTAAGGACCAGATGAAGAAAGTGCATTTATTCAAAAAAAGGATACAAATACTTCATCTGATTTAATAAACTCTTAAGTACTGAAACTACTATTCTAAGCATTTCAACTAATTCACTCATCCTAGAGTATTTACTAAGAAGTTGGACAGAGCAAACTTTCCAAGACACTGTCACAGTTCAAGGAAAAGTTCCTTCTACTAAATACTCATCAAGATCCATGTGATTTTAAGCTTTCTTTTTTCGCTTGGTAGGTTCCAACACACTTTGACCTTCCCAGCACACTCTGAGGACAGGATTTCTGTCTCCCCCCTTGATGAAAATGTAACATTGTGGTTCAGCTGCCATAGCATCCCCTGTCCCCCCATGCAACTGCTAACACCCCAAGACACTGATACAGCTTAATCACACTC
>NW_005841954.1:3247567-3257612 GCF_000455745.1 Alligator sinensis
CTCTTTCTCAGGGTCCCACAGTTGCTTACAGTTGTGAAGGTGAACTTCAGGGTTATTTCTGGGTTTTTCCACTCCAGCTACCCATCTAAAGCAAAATGCATGCAAAGTTCAGGAAGCAAGAGGGAGCATAATTCCATAGCCTACTAGTTATAGAAGTCCTCTGGCAAAAGGAGTCCAAGTTTCCAGTTCCTTCTGCCAGGATTATTTATGCATTTTGCATTAGACAGTCACTGGAGAACCTAGACTCCATGTCTCCTATCTCCTGGACATGTTCTCTTGACACTAGAATACTGAAAGAGAAATGGTGACTTCCCCTCTTCCCTTAGGCTGAATGTATGTTGTTGACATCAATTACTAGTAGAGTTCAGTCCTCACTTGAGGGACTGGGGACTTAGAATACAACCACTTTTCAGCACAGACTCAGATTGCAATAGACTTAGTTGGTAGTCAGATGCACTAGGTGGCCAATCTAGATTCCTAGTGTGCATCCGCAGTAGCCTAAGCCTAGGCACCAAAGATCTTTTCAAGACAAAACAGATGCCTTTGCATTTTTGAGGCTGGCGAACAGGAATGATTATTAGGAAGGCTTGTTGCGACTTAAGCAGCTAAAGTATGCCCAAGTCACATTTAGATACAAATAAGTCTGATCAAGATTTGGCTCATGGACATCTGGTTCTAAATCCAAGGCCCCGTCGTCTCATTTTATAGCTCACATACTGAACAGCACCTTTGTTACACAGCATGTCAGCCAATTAGTAAAATGGTAGCTTCCCCTTTCATTATTTTGTATTATATTTAAGACAATTTAAAATTAGCACCGATTCTCTTCTTTGTATTGAGAGGAAGTGCAGCTTTCCTTTAAACATAACTGTGTGCGCAAACTGGAATCAAATCCACCAGCTGCTGCCCACTCTTCCTGGGCAGCCTGCCTACATTAGTGGTAATATGTGTATGAGGAAACAAGACACCTATGCAATTTTCCTTAGTAAAGGGTATACATTTAATCAAAGGCACTGAATATGGGGCACTTAAGGCTATTCTAGGAATTAGGGAAAATCTAAGAGTTACTGTTATTGGCTGAAACCCTGAAAAAAGAGGAAATTATTTCTTTATGATCTGAAAGAGCTAAAGTAAGAACTTTTGAATTACAAAATACTTGAAGTGGGTTAGTTTCTAGAAGTGCACTGATAATCCCTTATGACATATGTACAACCTCTTCCTGTAATATCTATCAGAAGGTATATTTTGTATTGTTAAGGAATGATTGCACAGAAGTAAAAATATTCCTGTTTCAAAAGTTAAAGGTCTTCCAAGATATATTTAATGCTACGCCACACGTAAGGTTAAAAAAAAAAAAGCCCAGATTTATAGACCTAGGTTAGATCGCCTCATAAACACAGTCCAAACAAGAAATTGAGTTTTCTTCTATTTGCTCCTACAGAGTCAACACAATTGACAGTAAGTTGAACACTCTCTTTCTTCTGCATACTGTACCAGTAGGTTAGTTTGGGCTATAGATTCTTTAATATTGGCAGTAGGCCATTTCCTGTTTTATGCACTATCTCAGTTCTTCAATTCTGTAAAAAGAATGAGGGTTTTTTCTCCCAGGCTACCAAATCTTTGAATATTCTACTTTCTTTTGTTGCTAAGTCCCCAAGTTCTTTTTTACATGCATCAGCACCTTGACTAAGACTAGGAAGAGAAGAGATTCAAGGCTTTTCTGTACAGTTTCTTAATATGCCTAGGAAAGGGCAAAAGGACGCTGCAAATATGATTTGTTCCTTTCAATTCTAGTGCTTTAAGGACATTGTGCTCAGCTGCTACAACACAGAAATCAGAATTTATTTTTAGGAAATAGCAATACAGAGCTACCTAGATCACCAGTTGAATAATTTTCACTATTGATATTTGGGGGAAAACTTGTTGACATTAACATGGTGTTTCTCCCTCTATTTTAAGAAGAGAAAAGGATTTATCTGAGTGCTCAACAGGATGGAAAATATGCATCTGAAGCACTTTTGTGTAGCCCCATGTAAACAAGAATATCTCAGCATCATGAAATCTAATTTATCAGCACAACACTCTCTGAAGAAATGATATAAAAACTTTATTTTACTATTGAAGAACTGAGGCAAAAAAGAATAACTAGTTTACTCAAGATGACAGGCTAATGCCCTAAACACTAGACCATGATTTCTCTCTGCAGTCTGGGTATTAGCCTTGGGACACGGAAATTTAATTCCAGACTCTACCTCAAAATTCCTGTGTGATCTTGAGAAAGCCATTTTGGGCTAGGTCCATAAAAAGATTTGGGCATAATAATGCCCATTTTTATGTGCCTGGCCCCAGAGTGCAGTTCAGACTCCTGAGTGAAGCAATTTAACTCTCTATGTGCTGAGAGAAAGTAGAGGGTGTTTTGGAAAGTAATGGCAATATGGATATACAGGTTTCCCTCACTTTATGCTGTACATTTGTTCCTGGAAAATGGCACATAACTCGAATTTGCATAAAGGGAACCCACTTTACAATGTAACAAATAGGGATATGTTCCAAGACCTTGACTGTACTGACCCCCAGACCCACTTCTACCACTTTTACAAGACACAGGGTACATCATAAGGGGGATGGCAACTACAGAAACACATGTTGCAGACAACAAGGCAGGAGCACAGATCCACACAAGAGACTATACTTTGGTTTGGGTCACTCCCACAATGCACCGCACAAAGTAGCTGACTGCAGGCTTCCAACACACCGATCGCATAAGGGTGAATTTACCTCACATATAATGAATTTTTGGTATAAAAAGGGTCATCACATAACTGCAAATTCACACAAAGCGAATCCGCATAAAGTGAGGGGAACCTGTACAGTAAAAACATTCTGCATGCAGTGAGTAAGACACTACACAGAAGTGGAGAACACCAATGGTAGCAGTGTCGAACACACCCATCATTTACAGCTATGCAAAAAGTGATGAGGTCCAGCAGAATCACAGAAAATTACAGTTGGAAGTGACCTCAGGAGGTCATCTTGTCCAACCCCCTGCTCAAAGCAGGACCATCCCCAACTAGATCATTCCAGCCAGGGCTTTGTCAAGCCAGGCCTTAAAAACCTCCAAGGATAGAGATTCCACCACCTTTCTAGGTAACTTGTTCCGGTGCTTCACCACCCTCCCAGTGAGAGAGTTTTTCCTAATATTCAGCTTAAACCTCTCGTGCTGCAACTGGAGACTGTTGCTCCTTGTTCTGTCATCCATCACCAAGGAGAACTGTCTAGCCCTAGTAAATGGTGAATGTACATAAAAAGGATGCGATCCACTGAACAAAGTACCTCCAGCAACAAGCCACAGAGTGCTGATGAAGAAGCAATGTTTAACACCAGGGGTAGGCAAAGACAGCCTGAAGGCTGGATTTGGCCCACTAAAGGATTCTGTCTGGCCCACCCACCCAAGCCAGGCATGGGAGGCAGCCTGGGCCATGGCACGTGAGGCCGGTTCTGCTGCCCCCAGGCATGCAGCAGGGCTGTAGTAATGCAGTGGCCAGACTATTTTGTGACAGCCCCAGTGGCAGCAGCTTCTTCTGGCAGCAGCAGTACCTGCCCCACTGCCCAGGCACCCTAACCCATCCACCCCGTACCAGCCAACAGGGGCAGGACCCACACTGTCAAGGCTATGGGCAGACCCGCAGGTGGGCAGGAAGCAGTGTCTGGGAGTGAGACGGGTGGGAGGGACCTGAGAGACTCCAGGATCTTGGGGCAGTGACACCATAGGGTCAGGCCTGAGGCCATGCTGCAATCCTCCACACACCCCTGCAACAGACACAGGTTCTGCGGGCAGGGGAGTCCCGGCCCCAGTCCTGTGCTATCCCAGGGCTAGGAAAGCCCAGCCACCCCCCGGGGATGCATTTTTCCTACTTCCCTCACCCTGACCAAACTGCTTTTAGCCCTCCAACTCCCCTAGCCCCAAGATGCCCCCCAAACCCACCAACCACCCTTAAAGACCCGCTAGCCCCTTCTGATCCCACACACCCCAATTTAGATTGCATTCCCAATGCAACTCCATGCACCAGGAAACGTGTGTACAAGCAGAACCAGAGCCACATGATCACAGATGGGGTCCTGGGAATGTCTGCACATGCCCTAAGCCAGTCTGATCCTTTGTTGCAAAGGAATTCAACACAAAACAAAACAAAAATACCTAGTTTATGGATCCAAGTAAGTATTCATATAAGATAATCTTTACAGGTCTAGGCAGCATGTTGATGTTCATAGCCATATAAAATGAAAGAAATGTGGATGCCCAGGTAATTACTGACAAAAAAAATTGGGCACCTATTCCATTACACAGCACCTGCACACAAGTCCTGAGAACTGACTATTTGGAATCTAACTAAATCCTGAATCAAAGTGCCGATTTTAAATACATAATGCCTATTGTGAATCTAGACAGAAGCTTCACAAGAAGCTTTTGCACCTTGGGCAGCAGTAACAGCTGCCAATCTTACGCAACCCCCCAAGTCAGTCACCTCTAATTATACTAAGGGGGGTTAGCCTTTACTGTCTCTGCTTCTCATTTCAGACTCCACCCAGCTAGTTCATTCCAAACAATCTGATATAACTCATTATAGGTCTTACGTTAAATTGTTCTGTAATGAGATAAATAACTCTGAAGTAAAGGGTGTTTATTTTTTCTTTACCCTAACTTTAAATGGGTAATTTGGTTTTCTGTAAGAATGTGTTGGCTAACAAGTATCTAATAGGAACCTCAAATAATGCTACCAAAAGCAATTTATCAGGAGAATATCTAAGCTATTATTTAGAGTAATGAGGCTTTCCAGCATTTTTTCTAAAACACATTCCCATTTACTCCTCAAACAATATTAGGAGCTACAATTAATCAAGTATTTAACTATAGCCAAAACAGAGTAGTCTCTTAGTATGACACCTGCAATTTCAGGTTTTCTTGGTAGCATTTGAATAGTTAACTTTGTTCTGCCATATTACAAACAGATTCCACATATCCCAAAACCTAACATTTGCCTTCACATTTGGCACGTAAGCTTTAGTTCTCTAGAATTTACTAGCCAAATCATATTAAGGAATTCATTTATCAGTTAATATACAGCCTCTTCTATTCAATACTATTAATACCACTTTGCAGTTGCAATATTCTACTGTTCCCATTGCCAAGAAATGTTGGGGTTTTTTTTACTGTTTTCATTACAGACAAGTCCTACTGGATTTTTCTTCCCATATTATATTGCCACATTTCAAATTTAGACAGTGTTCAGTAGTTCTCTAACAAAGTGTCATTATTACTTTAGGAACGTTTTACTACACACACATTTATGGCATGTTACTTGGGAACAAAATAGCTTGAAATAAGTTGCTGAAAACAACTGGGCTGCTGTAAGCAACTAACACCTCCCTCAAATGCAAGTCAGAACATACTGCTACATAGCCTCCTCTCTGCACGGTATATGAGCATCAACAAAAGAGTCAATACTACCCTGAATTAACTTTTTTACCTTGTATTGTTGGCACTACAACTATCTAGCATGAAGTATTACAGGACATAAAAACCATGCAGCTCTGGCTAATTTCCCCCCCACCCCCCAAAAAAGTCCAAAGAAAAGTACCAGACATGTTTAACTTCAATTTAAAGAGCAACCTTGCAAAAACATTAATAAAGCAAGGGCTAGACTTGTTTTTAAAGAAAAGCTAAAAAACCCACTGAAGCTGACACTCACTAAGGAAAGTTTTCTGTTTGCTTGTGCAAATAAGATTTGTCTGGCATGTTTTTAGTTGTCCTGTATTTTATGGCATTTTGTTTACCAAAATTCAGGTATTTTATTAGCTGCAGGGAGTTTAACTAAAATACCAAGACCTTCACTCTTCTGAAAGCAACCAGCAGTTTCACAATAAGCCTTAAAAATAAAAGTATTTATGGCAGAGAGATTGCTATGGAGTAGAATCTATCTTCTATGTCCTAAAACCAATTTCTTACTAGTTTAAAAAGCATGCATAGTTGCCAATTATTGTAAATGCACCAACAGGATATGGAGTTGCCTCATATTTACTTTCCCATTTTTCTATGGATGTCTGCTGCAGCATGAGGAGTCCGTTTCTTTCCTGTGTGCAAGCCAAAATATTTTCAATAGAAACAAGCAGCATCACTTGATTTCTGGCTTGAAAGACAATTCCATGACTTTTATTACCACTGTGCTACAACATATGCAGTTGACAGTTACTCAATCAATTCATACACAGTGCAAGAGGTAACTAAAGAAGGTAAGTTAAAAAAAGAAATAGAGCATAGAAATCATAAACCTCTGTTGAGTCATTCCAACCCTTTAAGAAAACTAATCAGTTTTGTTCCCTATCCAATATTTTAGTTTATTGATGCTTGCCATTGCTAATGCACAGTGCAACAGACTTCTACTACTAGCTGAAAACTGGATGTAGTTTCTTCTTATTACCACTTCTCCCTAAAATAGCAAGGATGAAGTCTGGTCATACCTATAGAGACAAGTAAGTGATAATCGTCCTAATTTCTAACAACGTGGCTAGTATGTTAAGAACCAGAAACTAAACACTTATTCCCTATAACTAAGTCACTAAGACTACAAAGCTAAATCAAAATTCAAAACTGAGAAGATAAAGGTGAAACAAGACGCATTTCAGTTTCATGGTTCCTTATCTTTTGATGTACACATGGCTGACTCAGTTCAACAGACATATAACTTAGTCTAAAATAAAGTAGATTGCTTACTTTGTAAGGTGCAAATCTACCCTAAGTAGATTTACACACACACACACTTTTTGCCCCTATAGGTTTAATGTTTGTTTGCATGTCTCCACCAGCACTGCCCCTCCCTCCCCTGCCCCCTTGTCCTTTGTGCTGTAGCTCCCCTCCCCTCACACCCAGCTTTCTGCAGGTCCTTTCCCGGAATCCAACGATGTGAGCTTCAGCTCATGCTACAAAGACAGACTAGACTTGAATTTCCACTTTACAGGTTAACCAATCTACCCTGCCTTTGATTCAGGGTACAACTCCTCAAGTTTTAGTGTTGATGACGCCTAGAAAACCCTGGGGGCCAACAAGGCTCAGCAAAAGGTTCTCCACAGGGTCTGGCACTTACGATAGCACCAGAGCAGAAGAAACACTGCACAGGGGTCAGACCAATAGTCCGTCTAGCCTGGGATCCCATCTCCAACCAGTGTTGCCAAGTGTATGGTAATTATATCTGTACGATAACTTCCACCCTTGTATGACAGGTCAGTCACCTTGCTGGGGTCACCTGACCCCCAGTTATGTTTCCTGTTTGGTGCAGAGGGCTGGGTCCGATTATCTTCAGAGGTCTCTTCCGGCCTTACAAGCTAGGTACGATGAATAACAGTAAAAGTGCTCAAAATGTATGATAATTTTTGAGGCAGCTCACTCATGCAGCACTCTCTGTGAGCCTTAACTGACTTTTAGGTTTGCTGTCAGCACTTTATGACTGCTTGCCTCAAAATGAAGAAACGCTTCAACCTGGATGAGCCCAGTTCTCACTAACTTACTGGCGAGTGACAGGGAGCAAGACAAAGTAATAAGAAAAAGACTTAATCGCACACTCATTTGCCTGTTGTTTCAGTCAGTCTACGATAATTTTTTCAGCAAGTACGATCATGTTGGGCTTCCCAGATAAGAATCTCACATATAAGACCTGGCAACGCTGCCTCGTGCAGCAGCAGAAGTGGGAGCTGTAGGACAGCGTCGAGCCAGGGCTCTCTGGAGAGGCCTGGCCCCATTTCCATGGGTGCTGCACCCCGGCCCGCAGGCGGGTGGACCAGCAGAGGGAAATTTGGCAGCAAGACAGCACTGGCCATTAATACCCTCCCAAATCCCCAAGCCCCGCGCCGCAGGTTCAGGGCTCGGCCACGTCACCTGTGCAGCCTGGGGCCAGGCCAGGCCCGTCCGCTCAGCAGCTGCACGAGCCGCGGCCGAGAGAGAGGCATGGCTGCCGCTGGCCGGTTACCGCCCCCCCGGCCTCCCCCACACAACAGCCTCCCCGCGGCGAGATTCAGCCTCAACGCCACCGCCTCCCGACCCCCGCCCAGGAGAGCCGGCCACGCACCTGGCTTCCGGCTGCCGCGAACAGCCCGGCGCGGGGCGGCGCGACAGTTGCCGTAAAGCGCGGAAGCGCAGGGGGAGTTGGGGCACGGGGAACGTGCGGGTCCGTGTGGCGCTGCCCGCGCCACTCTTGCCCCGCCCCCTCCGAGAGCGCAGGGCGGCGTGTCTCGGACGTGTCCCGGCGTCAGAGCAGCGGGGACCTCTTGGGCGCTGGACCCTCACTGTGAGCCCTGACACAATTCACGAGAGAACGCCCGGAGTCCACGTCCCTGTGCCGGCCCACGGCGGGGACCCTGCTCCCCACAGCCCCTGCCACCTCAAGCGGTGTCCCCCGCCCCAGTCGTTTGATCTAGGAGTCATTATAACTCAAGGGGGAAAGAGAGGTTGTTTTCTCCTGATGTTTCCTCACCTCGGTGGTTCTGTCCTTTTTTTTTTTTTGGATTCCGGTCACCCATCAAGAAAATGCCAGCTCTGAGCTTTCGTTTACTTTTTTGAGCCCAGAAAAATAGGAGAGCAGCTCTTCTGTTGCAACGAACTCGGGAAAGCCAGGGTCCGAATGGCTTGGGTGTGGTGCAGGCCTTGGGGGTTTTTCCTCTGCGACAACCTGCGTGATCTCTCAGGTGTGTATTAACAAACTTTATATAGAAGCTGGGTGCTGTGGTCCCTCTCTTTTAACCTGTGGCAGGGGGGGGGGGGGGGGGGGGGGTCAAGATTGTGCGGGGTTGATCAGAGGTTTACAACGAGTACAGATTACAGATTTGTCTGGCAGGGTATAGATAGGGATGATCCTACTCTCCACCTCTTACAGGCTCTGTCCAGGCTGATGTTGGCCCTTGTCCCATTCATACTGTGCTATCCTCTCCACCCCAGAAATACCACATCACCCTCAGGGAGTGCAGGGTGATGAGCCCCTCCGGCCTCGAGCCAGCACTGCAACAGGGCCCTGGAGCCCAGGCAAGCCTGGGAGAAGGGTGCCCGGATCACCTGCAGCTAGGGGAAGCTGCTGGGACCTGGTGCTGCCAAGGGAGAGGCTGAGGTGGGTGAGGCAAGTGCCAGACTGCAGCATCCCTTTTCCTCTTGCTCCCCCTTGGGACCAGTGAGCTAGAAATTGACCTGCCTGTGGGGAAATGACAAGAAAGGAATGTTTTAGAAGTTCCTTGACCAACGAACAAGGCCTGGAGCTGGACTCTTGGTTTTGCCCTTCCTGCTACCTTTTTTCCCAGTGACCTGAGGCCAACTGGGCTCTGTGAGGAAATGGGAATAAAAATGCCCTGTAGGTGCCATGTACTGGGCATGCTCCAGTATCATCAGTGCCCTCCTGGGTCAGCCCCATGGGCCACAGAACCCAGGGACCCATCCCCACGGTGGGTGGTAGGAGGTACTTTGGAGAGAGAGTCTATGAACAGGAGTTTCTGCAGTGACCCATCTCCATTATATACTCCCTGGCATGCACCAGTGCTGGTTTGGGCTGGCAAAACACAGCCCTGTCTGCTCTGTTGGAAGCTCTCCAGAGCCCTGCCCTCCATGACTGCCCAGTCCCTTTTGCCCCAAGTTCTACTCTCTGCCTCTGCCACCTCCCACAGCAGCAAGTTCCCAGTGTTAACACCATAACAGATAAAAAAGCACTTCTTCTGGTTTATCCTCAGAGGGCCCCTGGGTCTTGTGGTCTGAGACTAAGGGAATGACTGTTTCCCTCTTACTGTATTTTCACGCATATAGCCCACACACGGATATAACCCACACCCATGCGTAACCTGCGGAAAATTGCATTTTTGCAAAATTTTCCGTGCATACCGCGCACCCTTGTATTCCCCGCACCCCCGGGTGAGGAGGAGACGCAGCCCCCCAGCCTGCCCGCGCCGCTGCCCTGCACCCCAGCCCCCATGGCAGCGGCAGCGCAGCCCAGCCCACCCACGCTGCCGCCCCCTG
>NW_005841954.1:3257733-3262560 GCF_000455745.1 Alligator sinensis
GCGGGCCCCGCTGCAGCCTCCCAGCCCGCCTGCGCCGCCAGCCCCTGCCCCAGCCCCCTTTCAAAAACTAGTCCATGCATCGCCCGCACCCTTGTATAGCCCGCATCCATCCATTTTTTTTGTAAAATCGTGTATAACCCACGGGATATGTGCGCAAAAATACAGTACTATTGTTATTTAAATTGCCAATTGCTCAATTCAAGAGTGAGCCCTTATAAAGGGGGATAAGGCAAAATGCCGCGTTAATTGATTACATGAAGCAGATACATAAGCTTGGACACACCAGTCATACAAACAGACATACAGACAAAACCACTCCAGTAAGATGTTATAGTTACCAGCAGAAGTTACTCAATGTTAACACTGGATGGCCAGTCCAGGCTCATTAAGGGTAATGAGCCGGGGTAAACAGATACACCTGTGCTCCAAGAGGTTGCAGAGAATGGATTCCCATCTTGGCTTGTCTGCATCTCACTTTTATAGGGATTTGAAGTCTTTGTTCAGCATTGGGTTTTTTCCATGCTCAGTTTTTAAATAGAGGTTGTTTCTTCTGGTTATCTCAACTTTAGGTCATTCCAGTAAAGTTGGTATCTCCAAGTTGGTATCTCTGCCTTGAAGCATTGTGTAGTTCAAATGGCAGGATATGCAAAATTCCTTCTTCTCGCTCTCTTCTTTGCACTTGATTACAGACAAGTTCTTCAGCCATCCATTAATTAGCTTAATTAGTTTACTGTCTGGTAACTTATACATTGGTGCCTTGTTGCTTACACAGTCAGTTAAATCTTCTGTTTTCATGCAAATAGTTATCATTCTTTCACCGTTCACCGTCTCACACAGACACTCACATACACAGGACATAAGAAGTTCATTTACTCATGTCAAGCAGGGAACAAGCACAAAATGGAGTTTTAATTGTTCATAAAATGTTCATAAAAGACAAAGAAAAATAAAGCTAATAAAATCTTAGAGGTTGATCATTTCAATACTATTATCATTTAAACATAATAACTAATGTAAAAATTCATACTACAATATAACCTGCAGGATTTCACAGACTATTTTTCCCACCCCAAGTCGGCTTCATTCCACCCCAAAGAGCCCCAACCTAGTGAGGTGTTATTGGGCCAACAGATTCTATATTCTGCAGATCATTCAGGTTGCCTGTTCCTGTCCCCATCTTGGCTCTGTCCCTTGCTCTTCCTTTGCTCCAGTGGCAGCAGCTCAGGCAACCGGAACTCAATGACAGAAACTGCCTGCCCTTTGTTGCAGCCCTTGATGCCAGGTTTATTCCATACCCTGCCATTCCCTGAGGCTGGGTGGGAGCAGTAGGCAGTGGGGCTGGAGATGGGAAGGGCTGCTCAATGGCCAGCATTGACTTTTCCACTTCACACATGGTGTTAGTCACACACCAGATCATGACTAGAACCCTCCCTGGATGCTGGGTAGATTGCAGAGCTCTATTCTGGCATCTCCATGTCCTGTTGTGGAGCAATGCACATGGTAGAGGTATCTGAGTCAGGCAGACCAGCTCCATCCTTCTGGCTTACTTTATTCCCATTGGTGGCAGCTCCAGCCCAGACTCCCTCTACGCAGCAGGCGACAAGGCTGCACCCCTGGTATGTCCTGCACAGCCTTGCCTGTGGGGTTTCCTGTTCTAGCAGCTTTCCCAGAGAGGCAGTGACAGGGTGTAACAGCAGTGGGAGCTGCATCCCTACTGTGGGACCCATGTCTGTTCACTGAAGCAAGGAATTGCCTGGGTTGCCTATTCCTTCCCACAGTGTTTGTGAGTGACAGCCTGAGGTTTCCATTGCTGCCACATTTGCTCTGAGAGAACATCTGGGGAGCAGTTTGCAGCTGGCTCGTTGGTGGAGGGCAGGAGTTCTCAAACCCCAGCCTGTGGGACAGGTCTTATCCCCAGAGATGTGTCACCCCCTACTCCCACCACTCCCATGCTGCCAAATTTCCAGACTCATGGGGAGCCCCATGGGCCAGACAGCATGGCCTTGTGCTGCACGGTGGCATGGGACTGTGTAGGAGCTGTGCAGGGCATGAAGGCCCTATGCTGGCATGCAGGGGCCCACTCTCGTAGTACCAGGCTGCATGAGGGCAGCATAGTAGGCCTGTGCGAATAGGGAAGTATTTGATTTGGATTCGGCCAATTTGGAGGACAGTGATTCAATTTGGAGATTCAGATCACTGTCCCAAATCAATTCAGCTGAATCAGCTTAGGAAGATTCAGCACCGATTTGGAGAGATTCGGAGATTCGGCCACAGACTATAATGGCCAATCACTGAAATACCTATAACTTTGTTATTTTTTGGCTGATTTGGATAAAAATTGCAGGGATAGTAGCCCCTTCTGAGGCCTGCCAAGTTTCAAGGAGATAGATGCAGGGGTTTCTGGGAAACTGCACCTCAAGCTGCTGACAAGCAAAACTCATGACATGTATGACACTGTGTGTATGTTAAGGCACACCCTCACTGGCGCTGGGACCCCTCTACATGACACGGTAGTGTGCCCCAATGAGGCCTCCTCCTCCTCCCCTTACAGCCTCAGCTCTGCCCACCACTTTAAATAACAACAGGTAAGCAGTGCACTGCAGCACAGTAGCACTAGCATCTCAGGCAGCCAAACTGTCACAGAGCCTTTCTTTCCTTTCCTGCAGGGGCTGCATATCTCTTCTCCAGCAGCTGCCAGAGAACTCTCCTTGCCAGCCCCAGCCCTGGGGCTTAGATGTGCCCAGGGCCCTGTGTCCTTCCAGTCAGCTGACCGGGAACAAGTGCTAGGCGTGTTGGCCTAAGGACATGGCACTGGCAGACAAGGTTATTTGGGTCAATCTGGTATCTTTTAGTAGACCAACTGAATAGTTAGATAAATATATCTTAGCAAGCTTTCAGGTTGAAAAACCCTTCATCAGGCTGAGGAAGCACCTGCAGTTGTTGGGTGTGTGTGCTGTTCCTGGGTGGAAGGAATAGTAAAGAAGCCAGAGGATGGCATGCAATGCAGGCAAGAAAGCCAGTCAGTGAATGTGGAAATGGAGGCATCAGCGGGTGAGAGAGACAGGCTGGGGTAGGAGGGAAGGGAGATGTAGTAGGCAAAAGTGGAGAGGTTCCTGGGGAGTCAGATGTCCGGCAGGTTGTAGTGTGTCATAAATCCAATGTCTATATTGAGTCGATGGACTTTTGTACCTAGGAGGCTGATGAAGTAAATTCATAGGCCCAACTGTGAAAAGTGGTTTGTAAATTCCCTTTCAGGATGAGGCCTGTCAAAGATATGACGGGTCTGGGCTTTCCCCAGCCAGGACTGTGTGCTCATGCATGTGGTGGCTGGAGGTTATAGCACCTCCTACCCACCTTTCACCAGAGAGATCCTTGGTCCTGGCATTTTCTAGGGCTGCTGCACCACTAGCAGTCCCACCTGGCCTCCCGACCCTGGCAAAGTGCAGTTTTAGTGGTCATGCCAGGACCTGCGGCTCCTCCTTCCCCATAGCCCCATCCCATACCTCCAAGTTCATCCTGGCATGGAAGCTCAGCAAGGGCATGTTCTTCCCCTGCTGGCTGGTGATGCAGTGAATGCCATCTCCAGCTCAGACAGTGGGGCATTAACTAGTTAAAAAAATAAAACGGAAATAGGTGCAGATGGAGTGAGGCACTCATTCTGTCTGCAGGTGGAGCTTGGGGAACCCCAGTAGCAGGAGGTTCACTTTGAGGAACACCAGCTGCTCTACCAAACCAGGATCTAAGCAGGTGCGGTGGGGTGTCACAACATTCCCAGCAATACTGAACAGCCTCTCGCTCAGAACACTGGTCTGTGGACAGGACAGGTGTTCCTGGGCAACTATGGCCAGATCCTGCCACATCTGGCAGGGGTTGCCCAATAGGCCAAGGGGGCACAGTCCAATGGCCCCACAACCCCAGCGAGATCCTCAGCACTACCTGCCCAAGGCTGGAGTCTGGGGTGTCTAGACCCCAACATTGAAGCCATGCCCTTGGTCCACATTGGCAGCGGCTGGCTAGTGCTAGTGATCCCCACCCTGGCTGCTCCAGATGTCAGAGGTGAGGTGCAAGGCTACCTGTGGCCCTGTCTTGTGCAGTTCCTCCCTCAAGTACTCCCTGCATATCTCATACAGGGAGGGCATCACCGTCCTGCTAAAGGTGGTGCATGCAGGCACTTGGTAAGTGAGTGCCATGAGCTGCCTGAACCCTGGCCTCTCAATTAAGGAGAAGGGCTGGCTATCCAGAGCAAGCATGTCTCCAATGCTCTGGGTGATCTCGCTCACCCTTTCAACGCGCCCCACTTTGTCTGCAACTTTCCCCCACCACTCCAGGGTGGCCTGCTTCTCCTTTGGGGGGATGGGAGCTTTGGAGCGAGTGGAGGACTTCCCTTTGGGCACGCTCCCACTGGTGCCAGGCTGAGGAGGAAGAAGGTCAAGGGGATGCTGCCTCCTGAGATGCAGCAGCATCGCCGTGGTGGTGAAGTGTTTCACCTCCTTGCCCAGGCTGATCTGCCTTCGGCAGCACTGGCAGATAACATACTTGGGATCATCTGCCACCTCAAAATGATTCCCCACTACACTACTCCCCCATTTCTGGGTTGAGGGTGAGGATCCTGCCTTATCTCCCTCCTCACCAAGCAAAGGCACAACAACAGGAGGAGCTGATTCACTTGAGCCACTTGCCTCCACAACTTCCTCTTGTCTCGGACGGCCAGAGCCGACTCGAGGTGATTTAGAAATTGCTCGTTCGTCAGGGCGGGCTGGTGAATGGAGAGGCAGACAAGGTTTAATGGTTGCAAAAACGTTTACTTACGCCGCTTGTAGTTGCGAC
>NW_005841954.1:3262676-3311545 GCF_000455745.1 Alligator sinensis
TTCTTCGACTTGGGCGGAAGTCGCACGAAATTTTAAACGGCTAGCTAGCCAATTACTAGCCGCTACGTGTGAATAATTTAGAACTGGCCAATAGCAGGACACAAATTTGCATTCGAATAGCAGGAACTCTTTGCACCGTGCATTTCTGTGCTGCAAGGAAGAAATGCACCTTGCAAAGAAAGCTACAAATTGGCGGGAACTCTCTTGCACCAAGGTCCTTCTGTGCAGCAAAAACCCTCGCTGTGCAAGAGGCTCTCATGTGACAAGAAAATTCCATCGTGCCGAGGCACCAAAATCACTGGGTTGTGACACCTCTGAGGTGCCTTCCTGACAAGGAGACCTGGGTCTAGGGGAACTTTGAGGGGTGTGGAGCACAAACTCAGATTTCTACTCGGTCCCCAGAATTTCTTTAGCTAGGGCACTCAGATCCCCTGGTTCCAGATCCAGCTCCTCCTCTGGGAGTGGGAGGATCATGCTGGGAGATGAAATTGGGGTGGAGGAGACTGTCATTCTGCTGCTGGTGCCTATTTCTGGTGTTAGGGGAGGTGGTGCAGGTTGAGGAACAGGTACAGCTCTCATCTCCTTGCTTCCACTGGCAGCAGAAGATGCATGGCTGCCAGGAAAGAGGATGCATCTATGTTTGGAGGGGGGAGACGGGGAAACTTGCAGCTCTAGTTCTCCCCCTACCCACTAGCCTCTCTCCCTCCCCTGCCAGAAGACCTGGCACCTGCCTTTCCAGCACACTTCATATTAATCTTTCCTGTGCTGGGAAATGAGTCTGTGTGTGTAACTAACTAATAATATATCTCTTCTTCTTCTTTGATGTATAATTGTGTCTGCTTTCTTCTGTGTTGTGTTTACTGTTGTATGTATAACTAAAATAATATCTCTTCCTCTTCTTCCATGAATGTCTGACTTCTGTGTTGTGTTTAATAATCTGAATCTCTATCTGACTACTTCTTCTGTGGTGTCTTTAGTTTGTATGTAACTATAACTAATAATAACTATATATAATCTCCTCTTCTTATATGACTGTCTGATTTCTTCTGTGTTGTGTTCTGTTTAATAATATATGACTTCTTCTATGACGTATGTGTGTGAGTGTGTGTAATGTATGTGCTTCCGTGCACAGTGATCACACTGCCAGGGAAAACGCAGCTTTTTTTTTAGAAGTGGTGGGGAAAAATCAAGAATAAACATAAATTGAAATAAATGGATTGGATAGGGATAAGTAGAGGGATTCAAGTTAGTAAGCTATATCCAATCCTTTCCAAGAACAGAAAGTGGCAGGGGGCTGGCCAGGGAGGGAGCGCAACCAGACAGAAAGTAGCAGGAGACTTACTAGGTAGGAAGCCAAGCCAGTCCAGTACCTTTCAGATGCTGTTGCTCAAGCAGAAACAGCTCACAAAAGGCATGGAAAGCCTGCTGACAGAGGCTTATATGCTGTTTCTACATCCTTCCCCCAGCGCACTGTGATTGGAAAGGGACTGAGGGAAAGATCACAGTCTCTGGCCAGCTAGAGATATCAGTCTTTCCCCCCCTGCTCCCCCTCCCTCTTCTCAGTTTCTGTTCCCCTGCAAGACTGCCTTCCAAATCTCTGAATCTTTTCTGAATCGATTCTGAGCGCCTGAATTGATTCAGTGATTTTTCCTTCTCCTGATTTGATTCGGATTCAGTGATTCAGCCTCCAAATCAGGCCGAATCTTCTCTGAATCCAGTCACGGACCAAAGCTTCGCACACCTCTACAGCACAGGGCTCTGGGGCCTAATCCTGGCATGTCTGGCTATGTGGGGCAGCACAGGGCTCTGGAGCCAGATTCTGGAATGCAGGGGTGCCAGGCCAGGTGGGACTGTCCAGACTTCAGGGTCCAATCCAGTGTGCAGGGGCCTGAACCCAGCACACTGAGCCAGGTGGAGACAGTGCAAGGCCCAGTCATTGTGCACAGGGCCTGATCGGGCCTGTGAATAGATCATATGCCATTCATTTGGTTCAGGGGCCAAAGCATTGGGCACTACTGCTCCTATATCCCCTGGCTTTTAAGTTCTCGAAATCCCTATTTTTCTTATCAACCTCTAGGGCCCAGAATATGTGACCATCTTCTAAAGATAGCAGGCAGCGCAACAGGTTAAAAGTATGCTGAGACCAGTAAAGAATGAGTTCTCTGTGTAAACAGATGCCAAACACTGCTGAATCTAACCTTTTATCGAATAACTTTAAAACGTGCAAATAAGACGGAAAAGTATGTTCCATAAATAAAACATGCAATAAACATAGACGATGATGAGACTAGGTCACAAATTAAATACCATATGTAATAAATTTAAAAAATGCATGATCACTGTCCATGCATGAACTCTTCTCTTTCTACTGTGTAGTAAATACTATAAATATTGACATTTCAGGTTTTAATGAACAAAACAAGATATACTTTTAATATTGAACTATAAAAGGAGTTTAATTAGCCATCTGGCAGCTATTTTTGTGTTGCAACTCCAAGCATGTATTTTACTCATGACTACTAGCCATAAGAAGGGCAAAGAAATTTTATACAATTTTTAAAAATAACCAAAGTATAAAGAAATAGAATTGATACTTGAAAGGTAGGTAGGTAAACATCTAGGTGTTAAAATAAACCCCAATGGGACTAGGAGAAAACTTACTAAAAGAGGGTTCACTATAATAGAGTTGGTCAAATTGCTGCATTATAATAATGAAATATCAGTTCCTGTTGGGATGGTTAAAAGCAGGGTACTGCTATAAATAGGGTTTGTAATAATGAAGTTGTACCAGATCATACTGCTTATTACTAAAAAAAAAGATTACTTTGTCCCTGTACTTTCTATCCAGGCTTATTCTACAGACCAGAAAGTGTGCTACCTCTCATTTATAGAATCATACAGTTAGAAGGTGCCTCAAGGGTCACCTTCGGCATGGTGAGAAGTGACACAATTTTCTCCCCATCTGGCCCCAGAAGCACTCTACACCATGACCTAACACAAGTGCACGGCTGCAGAATGCTTTAAAAGGTCCCAATCCCGAGACAGTCTGGACCCTTATTACATGAGGGTTCAGATGAAGGCTCTCCAAAGCAGAGCACCTTCATTAACTTGTGTCTGCACACTGGAAGCAGAGCTGGGATGACACAACCCAACCCTGCTCCCAGCATTGCTTTTAGAATGGGTGGGGAGAAAGGAGCAGAGGGAACTCTTTCTAGGGGGTTTTCAGCCAGCACTGGAGAGTGGGACAGGTGGATTGCCCCCCCTTCCTCCCTCCCCAAGGTGGGGTGACTCCAATTCACTCCCACCCCCCACCCCCTCCAGTGCAGGCTGGAGAAGCCCCAGAACAGACCTCCCACCCCTGCCTTCTCCCCCTGCCCATCCTGAGATAATACCTAGGGCTGGGAGAGGTGGGGTGGGGGTAGGGGATAAGGTTGCATAGATGCAGCCTTTCTCCCTGGATTGGCTCCAAATTGGACCTCAATCCCCTGCCCAATCCCAGGAGGATCGGTCTAACTTGTGGCCTTAATGAGAACTCTCATGACTGAGACCAGGGAGCTGAAGTTCTGTCTGTGCCCCTAGTCTGATCCTCTGCATAGATGCAGGATAGGCTATTCCAGAACATACCAAGCTTATTGAAAACCTCCAGTGAAGGGCATTTCCAAGGCAATTTGTTCAGTTGTCTTAGAGCTCTCACTGTTATGATATTTTTCCTGAGGCTTGATCTAAATTTGTTGTGCTGAAGATTGAATCCGCTTGCATATATCCCTGTGTGGCAAGAAAGAACATTTCCTCATCTTTATGGCAAATATTTAAAAACTGCTCTCATGTTTCTCCTCTCCAGCCCTTTTTATCTTCTTTGCTCCTTCTCTGTAGACACTCTTTGGTTTCTATAGTTTTTCATGCACAGTGCTCTGTGCAATATTAAAAGGACTCCGTTTGGACTGCAGCAAGTTAGATATTTATTCAAAGTTCTACCTGCTCAGTACTGCTGCTTTCAATTTTGAGGTGTATTGTGAGTGCCAAGCTATTGCAAAATTCTCCAAGCACATTGAGCCTTCTGATTTCACCCTCCAAATCATCCTCCCTAACTTGTGTTCCAACCCACAGAAACTACAAGTTGTTATATCTACATCCTTTCTGAAATGCAGTGCCCAAAACTGGATACAGTACTTCAGCCAAAGACTAAATAGTACTGAATAGAGTGGTACTATCACTGTCTTGTGTTACACCTTCTGTTTCTACAGATCCCTTTTCTTTCTTTTCCAACAGTATCATGTTGCTGGCTGATGCTAAATTTGTGATCTACTATATTCCCTTGATCCTTCTTAGCAGTAATAGTGTCAAACCTGTTATTCCTTCAATATGGATGAGTGCTTTTGCTTTTTTGTTCAAATAAATCACACCTTTCCTTTGTGGAATTTAATTTTGTCACCTATTGCCAAGATTTTCAATTTATCAATATCCTTTGAATGTTAATCCTGTCTTCCAAAGTGTTGGCAACCCCTCCCAGTTTTGTGTCATCTGCTATTTCATGAGTGTATATTTATCCTAAATTATATTTTCAATATGAGCTATGAATGATTGACCACCCTTCCCATGGACTTGATAAATTACCTTTTACTTCAAGTAGTCAATTTTAGCAGAAACAATACTATCTTGCTTATTACCTTCCACATGAACACTAAAGGCTTGAGCTTCCCTAATCTCAAATATTCACTACTATAAATGGTGCAATTTATGTACAATGTATTTTCTACATACATCCCAGAAAACAAGTCTTATACTAACCACTGCATCCACTTTCATTGTTAATATTTTGTTTAACCTATATGTATTGTTGTAACACCCAAAGGTCTTAATTAAATGTGGAGCCCAAATGTGCCTGGAATTTTTATAAGTAAGCAAGAAAACATAGTTCTTCCTCTGAACACCTTAAGTTGGAAACCCAAATCACCTCATCTATCTTTCTTAAATAAGTTGGAAATTCCATTAAATTTTCTCTCATTTTGAGTCAGAGACCTCATCAAACACATTCATCCAAGTTATCCAACACACATAAGTCATGAGCCTCACTACATACTTCTTTTATTAATTCAGGTTTGTGTAACTATGAGATAGGCTTATTCACCTTAGAGAACAGAATGAAGTGTATTTTTCTTCAAATTGTATTGCAGTCAATGTTCTCCAAAGTTGTTATGTTACAGTTTCTCATTAGTGCAATGGTAAGCAGGTATCCGGAAACAGAGATAAGGTTAGTTTAGAATAGACAGTATTATATATACATGTGTGTAACACCCACACACACTTGGGTTATGTACAGCAAAGCATGTGCTTTTGGTTGTTGTGTATTGTAGTTTTGTGTGTGTGTGTGTGTGCATGTTTTATGTGGGCAACATGACCCCTGTTCTGGCCATGTGCTCTGCACATGGAAAGCTGGGGCTTTGCATCTGGGCAAAATATGTAAAATCATCTGGCCTGATTGGCCAGGGGGAGCAAAGACTTTTCAGGCAGATTGGTTAAGAGAAAGACTGGAGCGTGGCACTCCCTGACTGGACAAGGCCAGGGTGATGTCATGCGCAGGGATGTAAGGTGAGCTAGGCTGGTTTGGGGAGGGAGAGAAGCTCCTAGGGGATGCTGAAGTGTGAAGTCTTCTCCCAAGGAGGAGGAATTTGCAACTGGAGAAAGGGGAAACTCAGGTAGAGAAGAGAGAGAGGGAAAATTGTCCCAGTGTCTGCGAACTCCTCTCTCCTTTTCTTCCCCCTTTTCTGAGGTTTTAAGAGGTTAATACTGGGGAGGAGGGTATGGGTTCTTTGGGTTGGCTGGCTAGGAATTAGACCTGACAGTTTTAAACAGGGTTGAAACCTGGTGTTGAGGATGCTGTCTCTAACCAATTATTTAAGTCAACCACTTTGACAGCACTGCCTCAGTAAAAGGAATGGTGGGTGGCTTATCTTGGACTATTGGCCTGCAGCCTAGCCCCAATCCGATGCTTACCCAATTATTAGTACCAACCAAATGACACAGGGAAGAGGGATAATAATCAAATACATTTAACGACAATCAACAACAACATAACCAACAGAGCTAATGAATCACCAAAATATTCAACAGAGCAATGCAATATATATACATATGTATATATATATCACCAGAGAGGGTACCAGAAAGTAGTCTCTATCTCTGACTCACTGACAGCTCTACTGCAGCTACACCTCTACACCAAACTCACAAACCTGACTGCTCCTCCAGCCAGCACTCAAACCACACAAGGATGTCAGTCGCCTTGGAAGCACAAATCCACAAAGGGGATATTGGCCTCCTGGGGCCCTCACCCACTCTCAACACAAAGTGAATATGAGCCTCCCAGGCTCACACCCACTCTGCATTCACTCACTGAAGCTCAGTCAGCCTCTGATCTCCTGTCACCACAGTTATATGCTGAATCACACTTGCCTTTGACCTCCCAGGCCCTCCACCCATGAAAGACATTCACAAGACACTGCTTAGCTTCCACGCACACATACAGGAGACAGCTGTTGACATCTCAGGTTCGCCAGCTGTCATCCAGGCAGAATCCAGTTACATAATCATGAGGCAGACCCTCCTCAGTCACACCTCAGTTGCACACTTGTTCCCAATCACTACAGGACACACAGATCCTCCCAATCTGCCTCCTTTTATACACATGATTGACAGACACCTGCCAATCACTTGGGCAGCCATCACACTCTCATGCACACAACACTTGTACCCTTTCACATGGCACACTATTGTGCACACAATACTCATATGGGTGAATTGCAACATTCACATCATGGGCTTCCAACCAAAACTTTGAACCATTTAGGCATGCTCTGACCCTCAACACTAGGTCATGGAAAATCCACATTTGAAAGTTCACTAGTTCCAGCAGCTTCTGAAACTAACTGAGCTAAACCAGGGGACACACTGCCACACAGTCTACACTGGGAGTTTCTAAACCTGCCAGCTTTTGGCCGGGGTTGAGGTTTGCAACATTCTGCTCCCAGTGGACCTGTGTGACCCAGACTACCTGCTGTCCAGTCCCAGAGAGTAGGCCTGGCTTTCCCTCTTCATTTCTTTGGTCCTTGGCTCCATCTAAGCTGTGTGGTTGAGGCCAGCTGAAGCCAATAATCAACCTGGCTCTCTCTTGAGTTTGTCCAGCAGTTTTCATTTCAGCAAGCCATATATTCCAGCCCAGAAGTTTAGGGCTGTGTTTATGCTGGCCGGAGCCACAGTCAGCTCTCTTCCCTCCCCACCCTCCCCGCAGGCCTCTCCATGAAAGCGAAGATCTGCACTCTACCACTTCTCCAGGAACAAGGGAGCTCCTTGCAATGCAGAAGGACTCACACTCTCAAGCAGCTCCCTGTGGTGCAGTGAATCCAAAGAGCAGCTCATAGGACTCTTTGGTGTAGGCCCCTCTCTCCAGCCCATTGCTGAAGGGCAGGTGTAGAGGTGCAGGCCCCTGGAACTAGCCATTGGGGAGCCCCAAGCCCCAGACTGCCTGGATAGGGGTGAAGCCTCCCCAAGAGGGTGCCACCTATAGACTTTGCTTTGCAGTTAATAATGTTTTAAAATTATATTTATTGTTTTCTTTTGGTTTTTGCTTTAATTGTCTGTAATCAGTTTGGGTTTTAGTGTTTACATTGCTTGTGAGGAGGGAGTTTTGTTTATATGGGATATCCCAGCATATTTAATGTTCCCAGATTTCTGGGTGGGGGCTTGAGCCACTGCTATAATTTATGGGGTACCTCAAAATGCGAACCCGGCCTTCCTTGCTGCCAACCAGTGCCTGGCAGAAGGGTTACATGTACATATATTTAAAACATTAAGAATTCTGGAAAGTCTTCAGTCCCTCTTAAATCCATGCTGCCCTGTGAACCTTAGGTTCTCAGAGGAGCCCCAGGGGTCTCTAGTTCCTTCTGTAACCCTTACGTCTGCATTTCAAGGAGTTAAGCAGAGAGGGATAGGGCTATTCCAAGCCCAGGAAAACCAGACCCAGAGAGCTGGGTTGAACTATAGTCCCCAGATTGCCTTGAGGGTTAACAGGAGGGGAAGTGGGAAAAGGAGCTGCAAGTTGGGAACTATTTTGCTGGACACTGTGTGGAAGGAGCAGGAGAGAGGTCTTGTTCCATGATATGCTCCATATACTGTTGAATGAGGCCCTAGGGAGATTGTGGAGGAGCCTAGTCTGAATGCAGCTGGGAGAAGAGTTGACTCTCGCACTAAGGAGACTCCAGCAGAGACAGAATCAGAGTGCTGCAACAGAGCAGAGCCTGGATAAGATACACGTAAAAGACTGCAGAAAGTAGTATGGTCAGTTCAGCTGTGGAGCAGTGAAAGTCCTTGTGCCATCTGGGACAGCTGGGGCTGTGCACAAAGTGAAGAGTCTCACCCCCAAGGGTCCTTGTGAGACTGTTGGAGTTGGAATTTTAAGCTGTACTGTTGAAAAGGGTAATTTTGTTATCACGCTTCCATTCTGGGTTTCATAGTTTGCAGTTCTAATGCCTATGGGTATAAATTAATCCAACCTGGGGATAAACTGATTCACCACAGCTACATGATGGCTGGAAAATGTCATTTAGAGGTTTGCTTTTGGAAACTGGCTTCTAGGTAAAGTATTAGAAAAATGGTCCAGGGGAATGGCAAGAGTTAATTGATTTCTAAAAAAGCCTGTTCTGTGGGAAAGTGTCCTCAAAGCCCACTGTGTTTGATAGGCAAGCAGCAAACAGACACACAGGCTGAGAAACTGAAAACACGTTCCACCCTGTTCCATAACCTGAGATAAGGGTGGCACTAGGTCACAGTGCCCAAGTGCAGAGCCCTTGGGATTTCTGGTTCTGGGGGAACAGACCAAATTAGGAGGACACCAGTAAAGCCCATATTAGGATGTGTGTACGTGATGGGCTTATGAAACAAAGGAAATGCTGACAGGACAGAATGTGGATAGTATGACAACCAAAGAGAGACCAACCAGCGATGGTCAGAAATGAAATTATCACAGGAGGAAAAAAAGAATACAAAAGGAAGGATTTTAGAGCAGGAAAAGGTCCCTGAGAGGGGAACCCGAGGCCACCATGGACAGAAAGCATATCACCAATCCATCTCGCCCACCCCACTGGGAGAGGGGTGGGCCTCAGCCTCCAGGCTGCTGACATCTGATATTCAAGAGAGAACCTCAGAGAGAAGGTTGTGTACTGGCCAGACATACTTTGACTCTGATGACAACCCTGGGACTGGTAGATATAGAATAGTTTGCGTTATTTTTATCTACTATCACTGTGCATCAATAAAATTCACCTATTATCGAATGGAAAGGTTGTGGTTGGTCTGAGGGTTTGGGTCCACCCAGAACAAGGTATCTGGGTTGTAAATCCAGTGCCAATACCACACACACACACTGTGACAGGGGGCCATTCTGAGGCTGACTTCTGCATTAACCTACCCACTTGTCTCGGGCAGTCTTTCCACCTCTCTCTCCTGCCACACCTTGTTAGTAAATAATTAAGTTGCTCATTAGGTGGGAGGCTGTCCTTCATGCACCTAGCTTTACTGGGCGGTGCATACATGCTCCAACCTTCCCTATCCATGCCTTGCAGGTGTTACTTCTGTCATCAACTCTATATACCCCTGGCGTTGAGCCCTCTGGCTTCTGTCTCTCTGCTATACACAGGCACTGAGTTCTCTAGAGAATGTCTTTCTGTGCCTTTCTCTTGGATGACGGGCTCTATGCCTCTCTCCCAGGTGCCTGGTTCTATACCCCCTTGGCTGTGCCCCTCGGGCGCTATAGGCTTACACCAACCCTGTACCTGCGCCCCCCTGGCACTCTGGGCTCACTGCGCCCTTCTGGCTGCACCCTCCTGGTGCTCTGGGCTGGCTGCGCCCCTGTCGCTGCACCCTCCTGGCGCTCTGGGCTCACTGCGCCCCTGTCGCTGCACCCTCCTGGCACTCTGGGCTCACTGCGCCCCTGTCGCTGCACCCTCCTGGCGCTATATTCACTGTGCCTGACACTGGGCTCTACCAAATTACATGCCTTCTCCCTCCAGGTACTAATGAGGCCTCCAAACCTCCTCTTCTAGCCTCATCCCAATCCACCGAGGTAAACATGAACACAAACCAAGCCCCTGGGCTATAACTTAAATACTATCAATAAAAACCCTGGTATGCCCTTTTAAGGGAACAAACTTCCACTCAGAGTAACATGCCCCTATCTAGATCCCTGGGAGACTTCTTGTAGGCATGTAGCACCTAGATAGCAGAGCAGGCAGTAGCAGGGAGAGCTAGGCAAGTAGCACCAGGTCCCAAGTAGCTTCAGCAGGCTGGAGCTCCTTCCCTGTCAGTTGCCAGGGAGAGTGTGTATATCTGCTAGCTACAGCCTGAGCTTATATATCCCAGAACCCTGCCTTCTGCCATCAGGTTATGTCAGCAGGTGTGGCCAATTACCTCCTTAGGCTGTTACCCTGGCAACCTGCAGCTGGGGAGCTCTGCTTAGCATGCCAAGCATCCTGGCCAGGCTTCTTCAGCCTTCAGGAGCAGGCACATCTTAGTTCCCCACTACACACACCCTCTTGCAAAAGGGTTACACTTCTGTTTCTGACCTTGCAAAATTTTGAAGCTTCAGAGTTTCCTTAGCCATGCTTTGCCCAGCAAAGGCTAGGAATGTTCTACTGAGATCTTCTTTATCCCTGACCCTAAAAGGCCTCAAGGGCAGAGTAGGTTACACGGCGCCCCTACACATGCTTTTTCACGTTCTAATTATAAAGCTCCAGCATGGCCTCATTGTCATGTGTATAAGCCCCCGAGGATTTAAAAATCACCACTGGGGCACTTTATGTAAACCTCATCAAATGGGGTTTACATAAAGCATCCCATGGTCATTTTTTAAACCTGCATGGGCTTAATACACATGACAGTGAAGTGTTTTAATTAGAGTGGCTCTCGGGGAGCCATTCTAATTAAAATGCCCCACCCCTGAGCGCATGTATAGGTAGCCAGAATTTCTAAAGCATCTTGCACTGTACCAATTATTTTTTATTTTTGCATTTTGTATTTCTATTACTTAATCTGTCTCCTAAATTGTAGTAATATTACTCAGACATATATAGATTTTCAAACTTTAGAACAAGGCCCTTTTTTTAGCAAGATTTTTTGTGGACCTGGACACCATGAGTAAAGTTTACTATAGTCATTCGGCTATATTATTAATCCAGAAAATGCTATAAGCACTAGCCTTCATTCTTTCCAAAACATATCTAATTTACAGTTAAGGTAATCATGAAAAGTACTTCTGCTGGAGGTTGCTTTTATGATCAACAAAAAAATAGGTTAATCTACTTTCTTCATGCTTTCTGGCATTAAAAACAGAGAAAACAACTAAGAGTCATATTGCAATGGTTCTATTGCTGCACACTTCAAAGTGTAGTAGATTAAATAACCAAACCTGAAAATTCATTGTTAAGTATTTCTACATGAGCAATGGATCATTTCAAGAAATTAGAGGATCACACATCTGTCTAATTTAATCAACTTCTTACTGGTTAAAGTTCCAATATGTTATGATAGAGTAGTTTAAACTAGGGGTCTACCTAAATCATGATGGTACTTACCAATTTTCATGTGTTGATTGCAGTTCTGCGGTCATTTTGTGGAGGCCCCATCCCTTGGTGCTGATTGGGGGAGAGGCCCCAGGGGGAAAATGGACAAGGGGATAGCCACCATCTTGATTGCTTGCTGTCCTTCATGTGGTCCTGCTTCTTGGTGCTGATTGGCAGAGAGGCCCTGGTGGGTAGGAAGGAAAAGAGGGTAGCTGCCATCTTGTCTGCTGCCCCTCTAGCTGGCACCTTCCCTTTCTGGCAGCAAGGGCAGCTAACTCCCACTGGTGAGGCAGCATTTTATTTTTACTACTTTTTTTTTTATTTTATGGTTTTGTGGACAGTCCCAAATTTCACGGTTTCCCCCAAAATCTGCAAAACCGCAAATGAAGTAGGTTCCTTGTTATAAATGATAATTATTAAAGGAAGCAAGAGGCTGTAGATGAAAGGAAATGTTAGTTGTTAGTTAAACTGACCAAATAAAATAAATTCTCAGATAAGTCAATGAGGAATTTACTCCTCAAGAAAAATCTTTCAGATTTTCTTACAATGTCCACTTACAACCCCATTGTTCTTTTATTCCATTTTGTGTGGTCCTTTCAGATCTTTAGCTGCATATCAATGATCCTCCTTATCCAAAACTATTGCCCATTGTGTTTTATCTTTTTTTTGTCATGTGTAGCGCAGGTAACTTGGGTATATACTCCCCTTCTCCAATTGAAGGGGATTGTTAGCTGGCAGGTGTACTGGTGGGGTGGGGGGGAGTGAACTGCAGACCGATCAGTTTCTCTCCGTCCCTATAGAACCAGGCCAGGACAGTCAGGGGACTTAACTATATACACATTTATTTACATTAACTTATCACAAGGGAAAGGAACATGGATATAAACATATGTACTCTATATATATATTTATAAGATATCTAAACCAGTAACATAAACAATACTCTCTGGGTAAATGGCATAAAACCTTATACCAGTGCTCCAGATAGAGGTAAGTCACAGGTAAGTATCTGATCTGAAACAGATAAACCCCAAAGATAAACTCAATCCCGAGGGGAAACCCCAATGCCCTTGGGCTTTTCCCAAGCCCTACAAAGAAACTGTAACTTTAGGGGGGCCCTCTCAGTAGGACCTCCCCTTTCAGGAGCCCTTAACTAACCAGGGGGGGACTCCCCTCCCTGTGAGAATCCTGTTTTCCCTGCAACTCATGGCTCCCAGGCCTGGAGGGTGGTCCTCGTCCTCTGCGCCAGGCTGCTCTCTTGCCTGCAGTGGGCTTCGGGGGGGTCACTGTGCCCTGGAACAGGGCTCCACTATGCAGAGCTTCTGGGGCCTCTGGTTTGGCCCTGTCTGCTGGCTCAGTAGCCCGGTCACTGTCTGGCTCTGTGGACTCAACCTTTTGCTATGGGTCGGAGGCCTGGGCTGCCTCATGCAGCACCAGGCTCGGTCTGCTCCTGGACCCTCCGTGCAGTGCCTCCTGCACCAGGCTCCCAGCCTTGTTCCAGGGGTTGAGGACCTGAGCCGCCCAAGCGCTCCAAAGGTCCTACTCCATGCACCGTCCTGTTCACCATGTCTCTGGCTGCACACCAGAGGTTGCAGACCTGAGCCGCCTCACACAGCTCCCAAGGTCTGGACGCTGTGTACTGTGCTGCACACGAGAGCCTAGCTGCTGGAGCCGTCTGCCATTCGCCACTGATGGAAGTCTTCAGGGGCGCCTCTGGGCTACTGCTTCACCCTGCTGAGCAGCTCTCCTCAGCTCTTCTAAGCCCCACACTTCTCTGTCCCCAATGTGTTCTCATACTGTGCATGCAGCTCCTTTTATATGCTCCAGGGCTCCGCCCCTGAAGTCTTCCAGACCTGAGTGTTGCAGTCTTCAGTCAGGTCCGGGTGGGGAAAGGGGGGGAACTCCTCTTGCTGCCTCCTGATTGGGGGATGAGCTCCACCAATCAAAACAGCAAGATTTCAAGCCTGGGACTCAACCCAAGCTCCAAAAGCTGAGCCTGCTATACATGTCTTATTCAGAGAGCAGTTTTAACAAGCACTGTGGGCTATGTATAAATTTACAGGTTTCCCTCGCTAACCACAGGGGTTAGATTCCTGAAAGCTCCCATGGTTGGGAAAACTGGTTGGTAAGACAAAAGGCTTATGGGGAAAATGGGGTTGGGGACTTGAATATGAATAGTAAAGGAACATACAGTATATAAAATTATTTTTATTTACCTTTAATAGGGTAAATAAAGAAGCTGTTTGCTGCTGTTCCCTGCTGCCCTGCTTCCCTCCCACACACCCCGCTGTGTCAGGGAGCAGAGGAGCTGCACGGGGATCTCCTCACCTGCCGCTGCTCGCCTTGTGCTGCCTTGGTGACACACTTCCTGTGCGACGGGCTGCAGTGAGGGCAGTGGTGCAGAGATGTGCCCCTCAAAGCAGCGGCAGGCACAGGAGGTGTATGGCCAGGGCAGGGGTGCAGGGAGCGAGCAGTGGTAAGATTCCCACATGGCCCCACTGTCCCCAGCCATGCCAGGTCATGCCCACGGGGTGGTAGAGGCCCCAAACGAGTGAAGCAGGGTGGGAGCCCATGCCCACAACCTGCGCCTGCCCTGTGTTCAGATCTGGGGGGCACAGGTCCCCCTTGCCACCTGGGAGTGCACGCGGTGGCAGGGAGCTGCCCTGCCTGAGCCCGCAATAGGCAGCAGGGCAGCAGGGGGGAGCAGGAGCAGCGGGCTATGGACCTGACTGGATTAAATTTAATTTCAAGCTCTGATCTAAATTTTATTGGAGCACCATTTTATAGCCACTCTAATTACCGCACTGCCCCACACCTCTGGAGCATTTGTAGAAGTGACCTCAAACTCTAAACCAGTGGTTCTTGAACTTTTTGAACTTGAGGCATCCCTCAGTAGATTTAAGACACCCCTCCATAATTTTTGTGAATTTTGAGAGTGACATCCCTTTTAAACAACTAACTTATTTATTACAGTTCCTGTCTCCTTGCAGAGGGGCCAGGTGGTGGGGAGGGGGCAGGAGATGGACAGGGTGAATGGCCAGGTGTTAGAGCCTGCATTTATCTGCTAATTTTCTCATACGTCACACCTCAGAGCACCCTTGAAAGGATCTTATGGCACCCCTAGTTTCCCTGGCACCCTGGTTAAGAATCACTGCTCTAAATATTAGGGAACAAAACACAGTTTAATCCATGTTACCAGATTATATGTATTTTTATATGAATATGCAATCTCTATTTCTAACATCTAGTGTTTCTTAACCAACCAATTAAGTTTAAACAAGTTCTCACATAAAAAGTAATCAGTCCCTAAAACTGTTGATTCTTAGTTCCAGGTCACTGTAAGTACCTGGAACAGTGAGCTTATAACAGTTGTATTATTATTGGCAAAAGCATTACCAACTATAGGTCATTAAATGGACCTTTTGTTTCTTTTTTAGAATTATAACAAAGGTAAAATTAATACATGGACCATGGATCTTACAGTTAAGTAAAATGTGCTTCAGTTTCAGAAAAGGAAGGCTAGTAATTAGAATTACTTTCTTTACTTTGACAGCACTAAACTTTTTCATTCAAGAAGATTCAACAAATATATCCTCAGTTGACGTTATAGGCCAAAACTGACAAGCATACTTGACTTATTGTTGATCTCTGTTGTGATGAGAGTATCAAGTAGTAAGTGAAACAAAACTCCTCTCTGCAGATGTCACTGTTACCAAAATTGTGAAAAGAATCCTAAATCAATGTTATTATGTGGAGATAATGTGACTTCCTCAGAAAATATCCAACATCTCTATTGCCCATGATTATGAAGCAATCATATTGTACTTGGCAACAACTGCAACGCTTGCAAAAGTTCATGCATCTAACTGAGTTGCTGTCATTCAAATCAGCAGTAATTCTTTACAGTCATCTTGTTCCCATGGCTTGTAATACTTTATTTAGAAGTCACAAAGAGATTATAAGTGGTCTGTGAGTTTTTTAAACTTAATACTGTGCGTCTCATGAGAATATATTGCTATATTCGCTGCTGCATAAGAATTCACAATTCTAATTTGTCACTAGAGATTTGATCCTTTTTTCATTGTAACACTGGATACATATATCATTTTTCTTATCACTGTTTTTATATTGCTCTCTAGCTTCTATCTATTATCTTCCACTGAGTATGGCTTTATTTAAGTTTAACATTAACTGTGCTTCACTCTCATTCTTACTTTTTTAATACATTCATTTTCATTAAAATCTTATATTTTGTCCAAGATTACAAAAATTAATTAATCACCACAGGCTCCAATCCATGCCCCCTCCCTCCCATCCCCCACCACTCTAGCACAGGCTGGGGAGACCCCAGAATGGACCTCCCTCAGAGATTCAGCCTCTCTCCTTGGATCAGCTCCAAATTGGAGCTCGATCTCCCACCCTCCCCACCCAACAGCTAATGTCTGTTGAGTCGGGAGGGTCAGTCTAATTCATGGTATTTTCTGTGATGTGCCATGAGTTAAACTGGGGGGCTGCACTTCTGTCTGTGCCCATAGTGTTCAATGTCTTAAAAAATAAAAATATATAAATAATCCAAACAATATTAGACAAATATCTATGTAGTTTTCTTTAATTCTGGATTGATAGTGCATACTTTTTATGTGATTATTTAACAGGTAAGCTGCAAATCCCTTAGTTATTGTGCCAGCTGTATGTATTATATGGCTTCAGACCCAAGCCCAGGGATCTTCACCCCAGCAGTGGCGACAGGGTGGATCCTGGGCTAGGTCTCTCTGTCTACCGCCTGCCATGACTTTGATGGTAAATTACAGGAGGCAGTTCCCCATAAGTGACCTTCCAGGTTCTTCCTCTGTTTGGCTCCAGGCCTCCCCTCTGACCTGTAGTTGCTCCTGGCATCTTCAAGTTGTAGGCAATTACTTGGATCTGGTTCAGCTCTCATGCCTGGTCCTGTCTGTAGAGTGGTGCTCCTCGAAGCACCTTGTTGCATTGGCTGGGCAAACTGCTCAGCTGCAGCCTCTGCTGTCCTGTGCCTGGAGGCACTTCAGCCTGCTGCTCCAGCTGCCCACTGCCGCTGTGCCCCTCTCTGGGGCTGGAAGTACTTTCTCACTGGCTTTTTCAGCCAATCTGGAGCTTCAGGCTGCTCTGGAAGTGTTGTGGCATCCCGGACAAGCTGCTCCCAGAGCAGCTCCATGTCGCCACGGTAAGCTTGGGATGCTGGCTGTCCCTTTCCTTTCCTTCATCTCCCTCACAGTTATGTTCTGATATTGTAAGTTATTAACAATAAAACAGAGAATCATTTCATTCTAGCTAACTTACTGATCACATCAGTAGTTACCTTAATCTATTTCTTCTCCCCTGTAATTGGACTACGACATGTCACCTGCTTCCAAATAGTCTTTTGGAAGTGTGAAGAAATACTGGCATGGGACGACGCGAAAGGAGAAAAATCAATCAAGCCAGGAGAGTGGGGTTTTAGAAGCAGCTGCTCCCTGCTTATAAAAGAGCCGCGGGAGAGAGCCACACGGCAGGAAGGAGTGGGGAAAAAGCGGCGGGGTCTCCTCGAGGAGGGCGAATGGGGAGAAGACTGCAGCCACGGGGTGAGCTGGGACATTGGTCCAGCAAGGGAGAGAAGGCGGACGAGGAAAGGTGGCGAGTATATCTCTAACCAGGGAAAGATCACCCAGGAAATGAAGTGAAGAAGCCACGAGAAGCGGGGACAGGAGCGGATCCCCTGGAAAAAAAATCTAACACAGTGAGAGAGGAGGGCAATGAAAACATAAGGAAACTTTGTCTTTGATTTTGGATTTTTAGTTGTTGACGATTCCCAGTGAAGGCTTGTGGACAAAACAAAACAAAACAAAAAATGAAGACAAAATTTACTTACCTGAAAGTTAAAGGCAGAAATTTCAAGGCAATCCCTGGCTTGGCTTTGAAAGTTAGACAGATTGATCAGAGCATCAGTGAAGATAAGAATAGTTCGAAAGCGTTTCTGGAAAAAAAAAGTCTTTGTTTTTCTTGTAATGGTTAAGAGTGTAACAGCACTGAAAGGACAATAAAGGGAGTTACTTATTTATGACAGTGTGTGGTTTGAGTGTCGCACAAAATTCCATGCGTCGTTAAAGGAGACAACGAAAAGGCGGGACCGCAGATAAAAAGCGTTAGGGGCTGCCAGTAGCCTACTGCAGTAAATACTACCTCCTGACTAATAACATCTACAATCATCAAGATGTGGCAGGTGCGAGTCAGAAAAGATGCAGGAGGTGAAGGCCAAGACTATCAGAGCTAACCCCCGCACAGGAAGCTTAAATGTAATTATATTCAAAAGAAAGACCAGGATGAATGAATACCAGAAAATACTTTAAGACATTTCTTCGTTGTTGGTTTCAGAATTAATTCTTAACTTTTCTTGATCCATAGTGTTTGTATGTCTGAGTCATGTTTCTAGTTTGAACCATACTTGCATATTTTCAAGATGAATGCACTGTCATGTTTCTTCAGTTTCCATTGACATGTTTTCTAGCTCCTGCATCAAAAGAGAATGAAAAAATATGCAAAATAAATGTAAGCATAATTTCATTTTGAAAACAAAACTAAAAAATCTTTTAAGAAAATCACCATTTACATCTTGTTTAGTTAATAATAGATAGAAAACAATTTTGTAATTAACCATCATTGTATGCCTTGGAACAGTATTTCCTTGCTCCCCAGTATTAATCCTCCTGTGGAATGTTAAGAAGATTTTGCTGATTCACGAAGACAGGTATCTTCTTATTACACCTGAATTAGAGGCTGTAGATACACCAGTGTCAGACTGCGCTCATCTACATGTGCAATAAATGCAACTTAATAAACTCTGGAGCAGTTTGAGCCGAAGTCAACTGCTCCCAGCTGCAGGATCTATACATGCACCTGGGACAGCAGCAATTTGAGCCAGGGCAGAGCAGGCCCCCACCTGGCTGGGTTGACTGGGCAAAATGGGTTTCAGCACAGTAAAGTACTCCGCCATAAGATATTACTGTCCCCAACAGTACTATCCTATGGCAGAGTTAATTAGTTTACCACACCTTAATCCCCGCACATGTGTAGACTGTGACACCTTACTGTGGAGCTAATTAATATACTCTGCAGCAGAGCGCACATGTAGATTTATCCACTGAGGATCTGAGGTATTGAGTAGAGTCCTCAGCTAGGAAACCTAGAAGTAAGCAAGCCAAAGGAGAAGGGCAGAACCATAATTCATAATTTATTATCATTTTCTGTGTTTGAGCTATGTATAATGGATAGGCCAAGAGAACAGGCTGGGAATGAAATCACTGTCCAAATGTAAGAATTCATTTCTCTCTTCCTTCCTTTCTCTTTCACCTTTTTTCTGGTCTCTCATTTCTTTTTCATTCAATAATTTTCTGATGAATTTTAAATGAATTTGCTGAACTGCCCAACAAAATAAATATATTATTTTGCATAAATCTGGCATAGTATTGATTGAAATGAGATGCATCAAAATTGTTGGAAGCACAGATCAAGCTGTTTGAATCAGATCAAGATGTTTAAAGATCAAGCCATTTGAATCAAGCCATTGAATCACTATGCTAAATTTTACATCTCGGTAGACTAAGCAATACTGATTGCTGATGTTGCACTACTAGATTTGGAACTGGCAGGGTAGCCCTGACCTTTCATTCCATGTTCTCTTTGATTTCCTTCTTCACTGTCTCCTTTTTGTTTATATCTTCATGAAATATATTTTTTCTTCAGTTTGTTACTGGTAGAATTCAAACTATTATTATTTCTTCTTTAGTAAGTTTGTCAAAGTAATATAAGCTGTACTGAAACATATCAGTACCTCAGCCTCAGAGACCAGATGATGTTGAAGAAAGACAATTTTCCATTATGCATCTAGATTTATGCATCTTGAACTTTTTGGAAAAGCCAAGTCATCTGCCTTATTAGTTCAGTATTCTAGCAATGATTAGTTGTTATTAGTGTTTAGTGGCCTGCCAAACCTGCAATGAGCTATGGGTCTGAATCCCCCCATATCTCACTAATTCTATTAAAAGGTATTGAACATACTCCTATGTTTATTGTTTAATATCTCATTAAGGACTCCCAAGAATTCTTCTGATGTTTCTTAATACACAAAATAAGTATGTTTCTTCTTTTGGTGTGCCCATTATTTTTTCCATCTTTTTAGCCAATGTTGTGAGCAAATTACTATTTCAAATATGTCTTTTGTCCATATGAATTGAACAGTAAAGACCCCTTACTGCAGCATTCCTGTGTTAATACTCATACAATCTTATTTTGACTGGTGAGCGTAAAAGTAATGTATGCCTTTCCATATGACTCACTTATGTTCCTTGCTATATGTCTCTCAATAATTGCAATAGATTTCCTAATACACGCTGTATTTTAATGAAAAATGTTTACAAAAGTCATCATTCTTCTGTCTGATCATGTGATTCTTATTTTTAACCATTCAATTGCTGGTAACCATAGAGTATACTGCATCCAAAAAGGATTCCATTCCTATTATGCTAAATTTACCTACTGCACTTTGATATACTTCATCCTGATGTTTTACTACTATATTTTCTCACATACAATATACACCTTAACTCCAAAAAACAGCTGGTGGGAATTGGGGTGCATGTTGTATGAGAGAAATTCAGGCCAGATCTGGCCCATGGAGCTGAATCATTTGGTCCATGAGGTTCCCCATAGATTTGGAAGTTCAGTGTGGGGAAGTGGTGGCAACATTAATTGCCATGGCTCTGGCAATTAATGCTGCCATCATTTCCCTGCCACATGCCAGATTGGGCTGGTGCACAAAATTAATCCACAGTCAGTCTCAGAGCATGGGATCAGATCTGGCTTACAGCCCCACACAGAATCTGGCTCACAAACTGGCTCTATCTCACCCACCCAGCCAACACAGCCAGAAAGATTGAGCAGTACAGGCTTATTGGTTTCTGTAGGTGGCTCACAGGGTGCAGAATAATGAGCACGTGTGGCTCCCAACTACTACTACTGTTTCTACAAGTAAAGATTTTTCCCCCTTTATTCTGCCTTTCAAAAACATTACATTTAGGGATGCATTTGTAATACATAGCCCCCTTTGTACATTTCCCTTCTGGACATTGATATAACAGAAGGCCCTTCTTGCCTGCACCTCCCACCCCCAATTTTGTGCATTTTTTTTCCTTCTAAGTATTGGCAGAGACCATTGCATGGGTGTGGCAAGGCTCAGAACAAGCCAGAAAGCTGAAGTGGCTTTCTGTAAGATAAACCTACAAAGTACATCTACATATCAGTTAAGCTCAGTGTCACTAAATAAAACAAAAGAACTAAAATATCCACTTTAAAGACTGTAAATATACCCTAGTGCTAACCTAACTCACTTCCTGTCCCCAGTAACCTTTGATCCTCACTATCTCGCATTGCATTTTTATATATTTCTCACAATGCATTTTTATATTTCATCTGTCTCATCTTTACCATAGCATTTTGTATTTTATATTTTATATTTTTAAACCCTTAAGGAATGTACTCCCTGTAGAATGAAGTTATACCCTGAACCATTGTTAAAACTGCATTGAAATTGTAACTGTAAAGTGATAAAATGTGCTATATCAAATGGTCCCTCGAGTGAATGTGAGTGAATGGTGATCAGTAAGTAATTAAATGACAATAGCCTAGCCAAAGGAACTTACCATTACAAAACTCTACAAGCCATTTTAGCCTAATCAATCCAAAGAACTGATCCCTGGAACTGAGCACTGGCCCTATTGACTATTTCTGCAGCCCTTAACAATACCATTGTTAATTAATCAAAATCACAAACTGACTCCTGAAACTGCACTACCAGCAGACAAGACCCCTGTGACTAACAGCTGTCAGATACTACTCAAGACCCATGTGGGACAGCGGCCTCCAGCTTGGGCAGCCAAGATGATGCTGGGGGATCACACAAGTCTGCCAGAAAGAGATAAAAGGCAATGAAGCATGACCCTCGGTGGTGCCCTCTCATCCAGCACCTGACTTACTGAGATGGAAGGACATGCAGGCAACCCCCTTCTGGAGAAGACATTGCCTTGAAGGAAGCTGACTATCAACAGCAGACTCCAGGGCATCGGATAGGCTGATATACTGACACCAGTGGTCTCACAATCACTACAGCAGCTACTATACACTATACTACATGGGTTTAAATGACGTGGGTTTGAATGACTGAGTGCATGTGTGTGTGTGTGCTAAGGTGACCAGTACCACTCATAATGCAAACTTTGCATTTATGATTTTATTGGTAACTTCACATCCCATACAATAATCTAGAATTTATGATGATGCCGCGAATTGGTCCTTTGTAGCCAACACATTATATGTAAGAAAATAAGTTATATTTATTGGTGTTTATTTCAGAGGTGGGCTGTGAAGATTAACTAGGTAATTTATGTAAATACCTTTAGAAAGTGGCATATGAAATTAATAAGTATTAGACTTAGTATGCCCCAGGCTCTATATATTTGGTTTTACCACCTTTATTGTAATCCCATGGCATGGTATGAGAGGTATGCCATAATTTATCTCAGTCACATTGTATTTCTTGTCTCTTAAACTTTGGGGAGAGTATTCCCATACTCATTCTAATGAGGCTTAGCCTGGGAAATATTAACTGCTAAAATTCCTCAAAAACTTAGAAGACCTGGAAGGATCCTAAATTACCCCCTGAAACTGAGTGAGCAGAACAAAGACTATGTGTTTAGTACAAAACAAGATGGTATTGGAACATGCTTACTTCAAAATTAAGACCTTGTTTTTGGGACAGAACAAGATGACATTGGGATGTATTTATTTGGAAGAAGGATATATACATAATCAATATCCAATTATACACTTGTCATTTTGATATCATTGACTTCACAGTCTACATGAATTCATCAGAGTAGGTCATGTCATGCAAAGCCAATTTCATTCTTTGATGAAATTATAGGTGCGGTTGATAAAGGAACTTCATGGATGGAATACACTTTGCATTCTAATTAAAATAATAGTTCTATAGAATCTCACAAAGGTACACATTAAATGGATTACAGAACTAATTTACATATTTCAAAAAGTTTTCAGTGAAGTATGATTTATTGGAGATATTTCTAGTTGTGTTACTGCATATAGCTACTAGGAACAACTGCTATTAAACATGTTCATCAATGACCTGGAAATTAATATAAAACAACTGATAACATTTGTGAATGGCACATGATGGGTGGATGAGAGCAAGACAGCCATGCAGAGTGATCTAGATTTTCTGTAAATTACAGAAATAAGAGCCATCACATAAAACATGTCTTGATACAGCCAAATACACAGTTATACACCCAGGAACAAGGAAAACATGTCATGATTGTCACAACCCAAGGGTGTGATTTTTGTTTGTGTGCGCTTCGGCACTGCTAAATCATTTCCCGCCACTTGTAGCTTTCTTTGCAGGGTGCATTTCTTGGTTGCAAAAAGAGAGAGGCACGCTGCAAGGAGTTCCCGCCATTTGTATTCAAATTTGTGCCCCACTATTGGCTGTTTCTAAATTATTCCCACGTGGCAGCTAGCGATTGGCTTGCTAGCCGTATAAGAGGCTTGAGCGGTTTCCGCCCAAGTTGGAGATCTCCGGAGGAGAACCCTGCAAGCGGGGACTCCGTAAACATCTTGAGGAGAACTGTAGATGCACTGCGGAGCCTATCAGACCCAGCGCGTGTGCCTTAGAGCTGGCTATAGAGGTCTGATCAGCCTCTGGCCTCTCCCCGTCGCCAAGCGCAATCCTTCAACGAACCCCTCTTCCCTGCACGCAAGTTCCACGAAGCCTAGCAAACTTCGTGTGAGTGAATCCAGAGCTCTGTCCGACTCCTTAAACTGGGACTTAAGTGAAGTTTTCCTGGAAGTTTTCCAGCCTGCACCGCGACCATCTTCGGTGTAAGTAAATAATCTTAAATCAACCGCTAAGCTTCCGTGCCTAATTCTAGCATGCCGCCTGCCTTCCCAGACCCGGCGTGTCCGGGCTGCTGGCCACAGCCTGCCACGCGAAAAAAGGGCCTCGGACCGTTCCCAGCCCGCACAATGATTACAGAATAGGTTTCTGTATCTTCCAAAAAAAGGGTGACTTGAAAAGATGTAGGAGCTGAGAAACCATTCAACATAAGTCCCCAGCGTGATACTGTAATAAAAAGGGATAGTGTGTTCTTTAGATACAAAAATAGGGGAGAAGTTAAGTAGGAATAGGGAATTCCTAATTAACTTCTTCCCTTTTTCTATGACATTGCTGAAGCCAATACTGGAGCAATGAATATATCAGGAGTCCACATTTTTAAAAAGATTATTGTAAAAATTAAAGATAATGCAGAAAAGAGCCATAACCATAACAAATTAAGGGCTAGGGAAAGTGTTTTAACACTGAGATTCTTAAGGCGCAGACAGAAGTGCAGCTTCCCGCTGTAACTCATAGCACTTTGCAGGATGAGCTGTGAGTTACAGCAATCCTCCGAGCCCAACAGACGTCTGCTGTTGAGCCCCAGGGTTTGGGGAATTCAGCTGCAATTTGGAGCATCTGCAAGTCTTCAGCCACTTTCCCTTATTCTTGCCCCTCCCTCCTTCCAGCCCTGACTGTGTTCAGAGTGGGAGGGGGGAAGGGAGCAGAGGGAGTTTGGTCTGGGATGGGTCTCATGGGGACTGCAATTCACTCACTCCACCCTCCAGCACTGGCTGAAAAAAATCCAGACTGAACTCCCTCTGCTCCCTTCCCCTACTTCCATTCAGAAGACAGTGCCGGAAGCTGGGCTGAGCTGTGTCAGCCCAGCTCTGCTTCTGGCATGCGCAGACAGACATAAAGGTGCTCTGTTTTGAAGCATCTTCATCTGAACCCTCATGCACTGAGGGTTCAAGTTGTTGTAAACTGAACCCTTTTAAAGTGCTCTGCAGCCATACATTTGTGTTTGGTCATGGCTGTCAAGTGTTTTCAGGGACCAGATCAGGTGAAAATTTTCCTTTCTATCTGTGCCTTCAAAAAATTCAATGTGTAGCTTACCAGAAAGTAGTCTGAGAGGGGACTTGATTTTGGTATGTGACTACCAAATTGGGAGACAATCCCAGATCCTTGCCAAGTGCTCTTACTCCTGCAGTATATGATGAAGATGAGCTTTATACTAAAGTTAATGCAGTCTGCTAGGTAAATGCACTTATTTTTGTGGACATTTCCTAGCTCAGGTCAGAAGACCTGTTGAGATGTCTGTGCCTGACACAGCCAGCAGAAAATGGAACTGTTGACTCAGTACAGGTCAAAATACTTCATTGAAATTAATGAAGGGCTTCCTGGGCAACAGAGGGTCCATGTCTGAAGGCATTTACAGTTGTTGCCTGTTGAATAGGAGAGCTATGAAGTTCTGCAGCGCAAAGTATGACGTACCTCTGGAAGTATCTTAGCTATGCATCTGCTTAGATGAAAAAGAATGTCTCTATATGCCTGGTTTCATTAGCTTGGAAAAATCAGACACCAAATTGGAACCCTTTTAGAGTTTAGCCCCCTGAGTCTATATATTTCCAGGATTATTTTCTTCATCATAAAGAAGGATTTAAATGTTTTAAGTAACCAAAGAGCATTTGGTATAATAAAAGTAATTACATTTCAAAACTGCAGAAATCTATTCAAGATAATATCTTATGAAAATACTTTATAAGGACAGGATTGCTACAGTTTTCAACATACTTTTCAATATGAGGTAGTAACTATTCATTAGATTATACAATATTTCATTACATTTAGGGGAATTTATTTTGTAACAGAAACATACAATATTGTAAACTACAAAGGAAAAATTAATTACAATTCAATATTATGGGTTTGATGTTTAGATAATATAATTTCCCTGTTTTACATCAGGTTCCATGTGAACAAGTCTAATTGCATTCATTTTTTCAGTGAATTATCTGGTTTGTTTCTTGAGGAAAAAGTAAGAATTACATGAAGAACCTGTTTTCATAACCTATTTATTTCTCATTGAATGGGGACACTACTATATTGTGTACTGAAATGATTATTTCTGGGCAAAAATAGAAAGATAATGACTGGAATTTAGTGCCTGGTACTGTATGCCAGATTCACCAACTGGTTTGTAGAAAGAGAGAGTAGTGCTGTTTCCTGACAATTCATCCTAAATCAGTATTATGATTTTAAGTAATCTAAACAGATGATTGTGGTGGAAGTGTGTTGGGTTAACTGTCTATGGTTATTCTTGAAGGCAAAAAGACCCACCACACTAGTTTTCAACTGGCCTTTGTTGTCCTTAATTATGATGATATTGTCTTTCAGATTACTTCTGGGTCCAATTCTACATGTTAGTTTTGACTGTAAAATTCTAATTTATTTGGGTCTTGGTAAGCTCATCAATCAGCTTGTTCTTTTGTGATAATACAGTAGCTATGCACTCACTATCCACACACCAGTTAAAAAATGTATTCTTATAACGACCTTTCTTTGACTCTAAAACTCATTACAAATTTTGCCTGAGGAGACCAATTTTGATAAATTTTCAGATGTTTTGTGCCAGGTGGGCCATGTTGAGGTTCTTTGCATACTTCTTACATCCTTTGTATTTTGAATATAACATTCCCCTTTGTTCCTGACTAAGTACCAAACACCTTTGAAATAACAGAAATACACATTAACCTCAACAATAAAGCAATACTTCTTTTTGCTATCCATCACCATTGTCACTAACCTGGACTTCTCAGATGGTGATAGTACTAGAGCTGTGTGAAGCTTCAGTAGCTGATTTGATTCGGAGGAGATTCAGCCAGTTCAGGGCCTGAATCTCCAAATCTGAATTGAATCTGGAGACTAATTAAAAGCTCTGAATCGATTTGAAGCATCCAAATTGATTCAGGAAAGCTTCAGAAAAGATTCAGCCACTTCGGAGATTTGGCCATAAACTAAACAGGCAGCTGACACAGCTGCCTCCAGCTGGTAAGTCTGTTGGAGTTGGGGGAGGGAGGGATAGGGGCTGGGGCTGGGACGAGCTGCCCATCTGCCACAGGGGGCGTGGGATGTAGGCGTGGCAGCGCTCAGAGTGGGGGCTCTGCCCTGCTGCCACTTGCCCAGTCAGGGCAGGGGGTGGGATGTGGGTGTGGCTCACTCCAGGTGGAAGGGGGCACATGGCAGCAGGACAGAGGCCCCGCTCCCAGCACTGATGCGGGTGTGGCAGCGCTGGGAGCAGGAGCTATGCTCTGCTGTTGCCCGGAGCAAGCCATGCCTGCATCATGCCCCCACTGTGTCGACTGGGCCAACAGCAGCAGGGCATAGCCCCTGTGGCTCCCCCCACTGGGGCACAGGCAGAAACAGCCTTCAGAGAAGCCCCCATGGCTGACCTGCCCAACCCCATCCCCCATCCAGCCCAGCCTCTCTGCACTTAAAAAAAAAAATAGCCCTGCACTCACCAGTTCTGGCAGTGGCGATCGGGGCCTCTGAGGGCTCATGACAGAGCCCTCCTATGTAGCTCAGGACAGTGGGGATTGCCCCCCACCCCACTTGGCACCTGCAAAGCAGTTGCCCCATGGCACAGGTGCAGAGCGCCTGGACAGGGTGCTGTGTGCTTTCTGGGAGCTGGGGCAGCTCCACCTGTCAGCCAGAGTCTGGCACTGCTCAGCCCCGGTGGCCCCAGCTCCCAAACAGCGCACGGTGCCCTGCCAAGCCACACAGCACCCGTGTGATGTGACAACTGCCACATGGGTGCCAAGCAGCGGGAGGTAACTCCAGCTGCCCCCCACTGGCCCACACTGTGTGTGGGGGCTTTTCCATGAGCTCCCAGAGGCCCCAATCACCACTGCTGCAGCCAGTGAGTGTGGAACTTTAAAAAAACCCAAAAAACCCTGCACTCACTGGATGCAGCAGAGGTGATTGGGGCCTCTAGGCACTCATGGCAGAGTCCCCCTGCACAGCATGGGGTAGTGGGGCACAGCGGGGATCACCCCCCCTGCTTGGCACCCACGTGGCAGCTGTTACATCATGCAGGTGCACTGTGGCTTGCCTGGGTGCCATGCTCTGTCTGGAAGCTGAGATGGCTCCAGCAGTCAGCCAGAGCCCGGCAGCGCTCAGCCCCAGTGGCGCCCTGCCAAGCTGTGCTGAACCTATGCCATGAGGCAGCTACTGCATGGGTGCCAGGTGGGAGTAGCAATCCCTTCTGTCCCCCACTGCCCCGCGCTGTGCAGGGGGAGGGGAGGAGGGGGACGGGACTCTGCCATGAGTGCGGGGCTTTTTTTTTTATAAGTGCTGGGACTGGGCTGGGGATGAAGCTGGGCAGGGCAGAAGCTGTGGGGGCTTCTCTCACGGCTCTCCCCGCCCAGGGAGAGGTAGGCACAGCTGGAGGAGCTGCAGAAGAACCTGCAGCCACCTGGCTGTGCCTGCCTTTCCCTGGCCGATCACCAAATATCTCCGAATCAGCACCAAATCTTCTGAAGCCAATTCAGCTGTATCGATTAGGGACAATGATCTGAATCTCCAAATCGAATCACTGTCCTCCAAACTGGCTGAATCTGAATCCAAATCAAATACTTCCCTATTCACACAGGCCTAGACAGTACTTCCTGGGTTAGACCCTCTGCTGCCATAATCAAACATCTTCCTGCCCCTTAGCCTAGCTAAGAGTATCAGTCTAACCTCTGTTTCTGTGCAGAGCCAATCAAATGAAATATAGCTAATGCTTTTTCCTTGTTCTAAAGTGCCACTCCCTCCAGCAAAGTTTAGGCATCCTGTATCCAGTCTCTTTCATTTATGCAAGTCTAAAATGGATGACAGACTAGCAGGTGGAAACCAGAAAGTCAACGCCCTGCCCAGTGCTGGGCAATCCTACTCTTCTGCAGAGGGAATGCTTTACTCCTATAAAAGTTGTTCATCTTCATAAACTTTTTCTGAGTGGGTAGAAGTAGACAGTCCATTCTGAAGTGTGAAAAAAATGATAATGAAATTGAATTAATTGAATTTTAAAAGTGCATCTCAATTCAAAAGGAGTCATGTTTTATAAAATAAATGTATGACTTCAGTTACTTGAGTAGTATTCTGGAAAATATTGCTGATACACACCACTTAGATTCAATTAACTAATATAGTTATCTGTTTGATAAAGAAGAAAAGAAAGCTTCTCTCTTCTTAGGATTAAGTACATATCTACATTCTATTAACTGTCAGTTTTTACTTGCAAGAATTTATTTTTTGGTCACCACAACTAAACCAGCTATAGCCAATGGGTACATGTTAGCTCAAAGGGTATTTTCTTTAATCAATATATAGACAGATATTGATTTTTTCCTACAGAGTGAACTATTGAAGTTAGAGGGATGCTGAGTTTGCCATTCTTTTAAAAACCCTCTGATAATTTCTCTATTAGCAATGCCTAACTTGTGAATTTGTCCCATTCCCTTTTAGTTTGACAAATCAGGCTCAGTTTGCTATGTTTTTTAAAAATGTATATTTTTTGGTATATGTGATAAACAGTGTTAAATCTCTGATTTTTTTCCATGGAGCATCCTCTTATTTAATCACTTAGAGTAGTGCTGTCAAAGATATGGCCCGGTTATCTGGCCTCTGGTGCTGCCTATGGGTCTTGGACTGGACACACATCTCATGCAGTGTGCCTCAGACTGACTTGTGTGCAGTGTGCACTGGCTTTGGCTCTGGTCCCATGCACTGCACATGGTATGTGGGACAGGTCTGATATCAGCTGTACATGGAGTGCAGGGCTGGGGACAGTCTGGCAGCTCAGGGATGGAGTCGGTCTAGGATGTACACTGCATGTAGCATTCATATCAGACCACCCTGTGCAGCCTATGGACTGGCTTTGTGCCACTTATTTGGACCTATGGGACTGGATGAGTTTGATATCCCTGGCTTATAATTTTCCTAACTGGTAATATTTGTGAGAGGGATTCCACTGTCCAGTCATTTGTACCGCTCAAGGAAATCATCACATGCATGATTAATTGGCTCTATTTGCTTTTGCCTAAGTGCTTTTATGACAGGCATGATCAGATTCCCAGACATCAGTCATCAAATGATTTATTGTTTTTTCTGGTTAGGCTTACTTAGGCTGCTTCTATATCTAAATCAGTTGGGTTTTTTCTCTTGCCATTTCTGCAGCAGCATGCCTTTTCTTGTAAAAGAAAAAAAACAAGTGAAATCTTTAAAATGACAGAACTCAGTTGCAGCAATCTCTGCAATGGAAGCATCCAATTAACAAACTTCCCGCCTACAGGGGGAGGGGGAATGAATGTAGCTGTAGTTAATGGATGGGGGCAGGAGGGAATGAGAATAGCTGGTAAGAAGTGGAGGGTTTACCTGGGGAGTCAGATATTAGTCAGGTTATAATATGTCATAAATCCAATGTCTATATTTAGTCCATGCTTTTTGTATCCAGTAGACTGATGAAGTGCAGTTCATAGGCTTGTCTGTGAAAGGTGTAAATTCCCTTTGAGGATTAGAACTGAGAGATTGGAGAGAGAATGGTTTTCTTGTGAGACATGTGCCCCCACAGGTAATTGGTTATTCTTGTCTTTGAATGCACACTGAAAATCTATCATTCTGGTACACAGTTGTTGTTTGGTTCCTTCAACATATTTTCCATCAGGGCATGTGGTGCACTGGATGAGCTATATTACATTTCTTGAGGTGCAGGTGTAAGATCCAGGAATGTTGATGGTTCTATTGTGGGATTTAGCAATTGTGGGCTACTGAAAATATGTTGGCAGGTTTTCCATTTCTTGTTCTTGTCTGGATTCATTCAGTGTGTTTTGGGCCATAGAAGCTTACTTCTGGTGATGAGGTTGGTGAGGTTCAGTGCTTGTTTAAAGGCTAGGATGGACAAGAAACCCACAGACCAACATACATATCTGTATAGAACTAGCAGTCACCCTAAACACATCAAGAAAGCTGTAATGTACAGTCAAGCCCTCCGATATCACCAAATTTGCACTGAGCAGAACACCCGTGATTGTCACCTCACACATCTCAAAAGGGCTTTAACATAACAAGGACATTCCTCCAGGGAGATAGATCGCACTTTTGAAAGAGGCACCTGGATATCACATGGAGAATTGTTGCAGTACAGAAGAAAAACCCCCAGGAATCGCACACCACTGGCTATGACCTATCTTCCCTCCCTGGAACCTATATGGAAAATCCTTAAGCAGTTGCAACCCATACTAGAAGGAGACCCAATTCTGAAATAAATCTTCCTAGAACCACCCATCTTAGCCTTTAAACAAGCACCAAACCTCATCAACTCATCACTAGAAGCAAACTTCCTAAGGCCCAAAACACACCGAATGGATCCAGACCATGGCATGACAAGAAATGTAAAATCTGCCAACACATCTCCAGGGGTCAGTCCTGGGGCTGGTTTGTTCAATATCTTTATCAATGATGTGGAGAATGGCATAGAGTGCACCCTCAGCAAGTTTGCAGATGACACAAAGCTGTGTGGAGTAGTAGATAATGCTGGAGGATAGGGCTAGGATTCAGAGAGACCTAGACAAATTGGAGGATTGGGCCAAAATAAATCTCATGAGGTTCAACAAGGACAAGTGCAAAGTCCTGCACTTCAGAAGGAAGAATTCCATGGACCAGCCCAGGCTGGGGACCAACTGTCTGGGCAGCAGCTCTGCAGAAGAGGACCTGGGGACAATGGACAATAAGCTGCATATGAGCCAACAGCATGCCCTTGTTGCAAAGAAGGCTAACAGCATACTGGTCTGCATTCGTAGGAGTGTTGCCAGCAGGGCAAGGGAAGTGATTATTCCCCTCTATTCTGCACTGGTGAAGCCACAACTACAGTACTGTATTCGGTTTTGGGCCCCCCAGTACAGAAAGTATGTGGACAAATTGAAGAGAGTCCAGCAGAGGGCAATGAAAATGGTTTGGGACCTAGGGCACATGACTTCTGAGGAAAGGCTGAGAGTATTGATCTTATTTAGTTTAGGAAGAGAAGACTGAGAGGGGATTTATAGCAGCCTTCAGCTACGTGAAGGGTTCGAAAGAGAATGGAGGTAGATTGTTCTCAGTGGTAGCAAATGACAGAACAAGGTCCAATGGTCTCAAGTTGCAGCCAGAGAAGTTTAGGTTAGAAATTAGGAAGAATTTTCTCACTATGAGGGTAGTAAAACACTGGAAGAGGTTACCTAGAGAGATTGTGGACTCCCCATCCTTGGAGGTTTTTAAGACTCGGCTAGACAAAGGTTTGGCTGGGGTGATCTAGTTGGGGATGGTTCTGCCTTGAGCAGGAGGTTGCACTGATGACCTCCTGAGGTCTCTTCGAACCCTAATTTTCTATGATTCTACTGGTTGCAAAAAGAGGGCTTTGTTGGCTATGGGAATAGGTATGACAGCACTCCAGAATCAACCTGTCACTTTCTCAGAGATCAGAATTACTTTCCTCCCCTTAACTGAAGCCTCTCTCTTAAACTCAAATAACTCATATGAGGAAACTGCACATTAGCTTGTTTCCTAATAGTTTACCAATTTCTTCTCAGCACCTTATTTACCCTATTTATTAAAAGTCATTAAACTCTGTTAAGAACAAATCCTTACCAAATATGTAAAAAGAAATCTAAGTGTATTGAGGGCACTGAAATAACACCTTTTATGCCTTGCATAGAAGTAATTCTTCAAAGAACAGTAGGATGTAATTAAGTATATTCTCCATTGTTCATGCTGCCTACTCCTAAAAATTGAATACAACCATAGATATTCAAGAAAGCTGCTCATTCCTTCTTATATAACCTTGGTTTGTTGGGAAAATTCAAACAGCAGTTTATGATATACAGTGATTTTCAATAGCTTTATGAATGTCTAAAGAAACCAAGGGGAAATCAATGTTTTTCTTACCTATGCCCTATGTACATGTACCCTAGTTATAAAAACAGAATGTTATTGGTACTAATTTGTTTTCCGTTTGTAATTGCTTGAATATTTAATAGAAACAAAATTCAGTCTACGTGTTGTTTCCAAATTGTATTTGCCATATAAATTCACACTTCATTATAACTGCTGTGTGAATCATCGTATTAGTCATATAATCTGCTCCATGGATAAATTTGTGAAAGCGTAAATAAAGTAGTGGAATTTGCAATCCAGACACTGTGGGAGATTATTTTTGCTGAGCCTCCATACAAAGGGCTAATATGGTACCAATTGCTTAAGCTGGAGCACTCCCTGCCTGTAGGAAGCCTATAGGTAGGGGTCTACCAAACTTGACGTGACTCCAAGTCAATTTTGTGGGCAAATCCTGGGACCAGCAACCATTTTCACAGGCTGAGTGAAGCAGGGCCCCCGCATGCCTCTGACTGGCCGGGGGGCCTCAGTAGTCCTGCCCCTCCCTACAGATTGCCAAATGGCCCCAAACTGCTGCTTAGATTGTAATGTATCAATTAATGGCTTCTGTGGGCTTAATCCTTTTATTAAGCCCATGGAAGCCATTAATTAATACATTATTAAACAATCTAAGTGGCAGTTAATGGCTACCATGGGCTTAATCAGGGGATTGTTTTCAGTAACTGAGGGTCTCAACTCAGCAAAAGCACCTGGTCAGGGTCCAAAATGTGAACAGCACTAAGAAAGGGGGCAGCTGGTTATCTGAACTCCAGTGGCAGTGACGGGCTGCACCTGTAGTACTGGTTCAGCTTCACAGCTATTGCCTGGAATGGGCCCCTTCTGTGCTGGTTTTCACAAGGACAGCTTGACAGTTCTTGCAATGCCTTCTTTTGACCCATCAGCTTGTTGCATGTGTGGTAGATTAAAGCCTGACAGTCTTGAAACCACATTAAGAGCATGATGAACTAGGTGGCATTGTCAGCCACAAATGATCATTCACATGATCTTGAATGTCCCTTCACTCTAAGAGACTGCAAAGCTCGAGCATGCACTGTGTACTGGGTGTGATTTCAGCTCCTCACTCACAAACTGCTGGTAGTGGTGTATATGCTTGGTGTGGTAACAGACCATATTGAACCATGAATTCCATGATGTGAGCACAGGCTCTGGTGGCAATGGCACAGTGCCATGTGAGTCCCCACTGATTGGCAATGGACTCCCTGTACCAGACCTTATGGCCTGGACAGTGCTTGAAGGCTTTCTTGAAGGAAAACACTAGACTATCCACATTGGGGAACTGTATGCACCAGATGTCACCTATTAAGGACTAATATGCACATCGTAGGTGACATGAACAGCATGAACACAGGCAGGTCCTGGTCTATCCATCTCCCCAGTACAAAGAAAATGTGCAGCACATAGTTACCTGGAGGGTTGCTGGCTTCATCAACCACATGGAGAAGGAGTCATACTCTACAAAGGCAGCCTTTATGGACTGGAAAGCAATCACTGCAGGGAGACAGTCTTGGCGAAGCTTGTTGGCATGCAGAAAACTGCCAGCATTTGGCAGGTTTGGCTCAGGTAGTCCCCTAACTTTGAGCGATCAAGTTTCTCCAGCAGGATATTCACCACAGTGGAAGCCTCCACAAGGGAAATTGCAGCCTCTGCAACAGTCTTCTGCTTCATGTATGTCTTGGACTCTAAATGATGATCTATGCTGGTTTTCCTGGACACATCCAGATTTACATTGCAGGAGGTACAGAAGAGTCTGCTTCCATCTGTGTGCAAGTTTCCTCATGAATACTGTCTTGCATGGTGCAGCACTGAAATGTATTTGGTCATCTTGGAAGATTTCTTAGTGTTGACCATCCCTGCTCCTAGTCAGGCTGCTTCATGCCTGTGGGTGCTCTAAAAGCTGATGCCAAAACCCACCTGCTTCCCTGACTATGTCACAGGCTCAGCCCCTGATTTGCACCCTCTCCCTGTGCTTCAGGACATCAGAGCTTCCCACCCTTTTCTGTTCTTGCAGGTTTTTTTGCTTTCTGTCCCAGCTTTCCCCAGCCAGACAGTGTTTTTTGCTGAGCTCGCACTTTTTTGCAGAGTTCGTGCTTTTTGCGGAGCCCATCTGAAATCAGGGTTTTCGCAAAAATTGTGCAGTCGCAATGTTGGTAGGTCCCTACCTTTGGTTACCCTTCTGCATGAGAGGTAGTAGAAAGGGTCTCAAAAAACAGCTTGGGGCTGTCTTAATCTATTCCTATGACTGATAAATTATTTTGTAGCTGGATATGAGCTTTCATAGCCTCTTTATGCTATTACAGCAGCTTAAATGGGCCACGGGTTCCAGGCTTTTATTCATTACATACGAGAAGAGATACACCTCTGTGGTTATTACAGTCACTTCTGTCTCCTCTGTTTTTATAGAGTTGGATGAAATTAGTGTCTTTGAAATCTTGCAGAACTTCTTCCAATAGTCTTCTTGCAGTCTTCCATCCAACTGAGTAGCAGTACCTCATGCAGTCTTTGCAGCAAGTCTTTCTTTGCACATTTGTAAATGTCGGCAGGTAAACAGTCAGATCACGAAGCTTTGTTATTGCATTAAAAAGATTCGCATTGTTCAAGTTCCTTTAGTGTAGGTTGGCATCCAGTGAAGACATAACTTCAAACCCAGGCAATTCATCTAGCACATGTTGGTCTACTTGGTTCAGTATATCATTCCACAGTGCACAATCCACCTCTCCTTCCCATTATTCACCTCTCCTTCCCATTTCCACCTCTCCTTCCCACTTCCTTCTCATTATCAGTTATGATATTACCATCCAGGACTTTCAATGGAGCCATCTTGTACTTTGTTGGCTCAATGGCCTTTCTAATGCCTTCATACTGCTGTCTACTGACTCTTCTGTTAGGCTCCTGTTGGATGGTATCACAGAGACCCAGCTAAAATTCTTAAACACTCCTCCTGAAAGCTATTTGAACAGCCTGATGAGCTTCTCATAGGTTGTTGGGTGAATCAGTAGTAGGAGTAGACTTGTAGGTGATTAGGGCAGTTGTTTTTCTCTCAATGAGTGGCAGCAGTACCTCTGAATGGTCTACAAGCCAGTCAACATTTTCTTAGTATTCTTTCCAAAACTCTTGATTGATGCATTGACATATTTGTTTTCAGGACTTCCCATGCATCTGGTGCAGTTTCATTCATTCCAGCTAACTTTGCTACCTCTTCATTGAAAAGCTATTTCTTGGCAGGATCATTGATTTGGCACAAGTCAATAAAATGCTGTCCAGCAGGTTTCTTGCAGTGCATCTTCTCAGCTTGAAGTTTCACAGAGCTCAAGAACTCTCTGACCATTGTTGTTCATATGTCCAATGCCATCCCTACGCAGAATCTCAGCAATGGACCCAACTCTTGCATTGAAATCTCCAAGTACTAGAATGTGTTTCTCCTTGGATTCCTGCCAATCAGATCTTCCAGCTGTTGATAGAAGCTGTCCTTCTCCTCATCACTAGCCTGCAGAGTTGGAGCATAGGCACTAACAAGGTTGATGAATCCCTTCTGTATTCTAACTCAAAGGGTCATGGTATGTATTGACATTGCAATCAGAGCTTCACATGATGACATAAGCTCATTTCTTATACCAAAACCTACACCATGCTCTCCTTACTGTTCCAGGTTTACCATGCCAGTAAATGGTGTTGTCCTTCTCCTTTATGAAGTCTGTGTCTGGCAGCCAAGTTTCCAAAAGAATTGCAATATCAACTCTGAAATGTGCAAACTTGTTACTCAACACAGCCATTTTCCTCAGATCTGAATCCAGATCAAAATCATATCCAGAGGTCAAAGTCTGTATATTCCAGCAAACAATTCTGTTTATAAAATCAGTTGAGCCAGGATATAAGCACTGAGGCATGGCTTGTTTGACCCACCTTTTCTAGGGCCACCCACATGCAAGGGAAGCAGGTCATCCTTTTACAGGGCTGCTTGGAAATCTTGGTAGCTGTCTCAGGGCCATTTTGCCTCCTTCAGATCCCTGTGGCCATCTTACCAAGACCTTCAGTGCATATGCCTAGGCAGAATTATGGAGAAGCGGAGGCTGCTATAGACTTGTCATCCCCCTTTTAGATCACTGAGCCAAAATCTAAAGGCCAGAACAGGTCTAGACATTCAGTGATACAGAGGTTGTAGCTTCTGCCACAGCTCAATCTGAATAGAGCTGCTAACTGCTTGTTGCTTCAGCATAAGCATCTTTCTGTCAGAGTGAGGACTCTTAGCCTTTCTTCTACCAAGAAGTGTCCACAAGGGAGCAGAGAATTCAGTTTAACGTCATGCCCAAGACAATCAATGCTGCAGGAAAAATCTTATGCTGCATTCTTTTACCTAGATTTCAACATTTTAGCTGAGAGAATCTATCCTGAGAGTCAGTGTGGCTTCTGCTAGGGAAGGTCTACCATAGATATGGTCTTCTCTGTCAGACAACTTCAGGAAAAGTGCAGAGAGAAGTGTATCCTGCTGTACATGGCTTTCATAGATTTAACAAAAGCCTTTGACATGGTTAGTCAATCAGGGCTTTACACTATTTTGAAGAAACATGGTTGCCCACCTATACTTTTAAACCTTGTGAAATCCTTACATGTCGGCATGAAGGCAACTGTAATGTATGAAAACCAGGAGTCTGACTCATTCAGCATCAACAATAGAGTGAAGCAGGACTGTGTATTGGCTCTCACATTGTTAAACATTTACTTTTCTTTCCTTCTTCAACATGAGTTCCATGATGTTCAAGAGGGTGTTTATCTTAGCACTAGACATGATGGAGGACTGTTTAACATTGCAAGGTTCAGAGGTAAGGTGAAGGAGATCATCATAAGGGACCTGTTGTTTGCAGATGATGCAGCCTTTGTGGCTTACAGTGTTGATGCCCTACAACTTCTCATTACCAAGTTCTCTGACTCATGCAAAATCTTTGGGCTAGACATAAATTTGAAGAAGACTTTTATCATGCACAAAGACTCTTCAGAACTAGTTCCAGATATCACCCTAGATGGGACTTGTCTTGATGTTGCTGACCAATTTTTCTACTTTGGCTCTACTGTTACCAGCAATGTAGACCTTGATGCTGGGCTCACTAGTAGAATTGGCAAAGCAGCCAGGAACTTTGGTCTTTTGAAAGACAGAGCCTGGAACAATAACAAACTGTCAACTAAAGTAAAAATACATATTTATGAGACATGTGTTTTATCTACTCTTCTATATGGCTCAGAAACATGGACAACCTACGCCAAATATATCACAAGAGTAAACAGCTTTTATATCAGATGCCTGTGTAAAATTCTTCAAATAAGATAGCAAGATAGGGTGACAAATGTGGAAGTGTTAAATTATACTGGTATGTCATCTATGGGAATTATTAAGAAAAGACTCAGGAGCCTTGGTCATGTCAAGCAAATGCCAGATCCCAGGATCCCAGAGAATATGCTACACTGTGAAGCTTATGAGGGGCCTAGGAAGAGAGCAGACGACAGTGAAGATTTCAGGATGCTTGCAAAGATGACTTAGCATCCTTTGGAATCTCTGTGGATGATTGGGAAAGGAGTGCAGAATGCATGGGCGACTGGTTCCTCCTGAGTCTGGGAGGACATCAGCAGGGGGTCCCCCAGTAGCCAGCCAGTGACGGGGGGGGAGGGGTCCCCCAGCAGCCAGCCGGCAGCCAGTGGAAGTGCCAGCAATTCTGCATGCAGCATGGTGGAGACAATTTTAGTGAGGGCACAAGCACTGTCTATGCCCCCCTACTAACTGGAGTGCTTGCTGTCGGAGGGGCACCAGCGCTCTCAAGGGGGGCACGTGCCACCCCATACTCTCCATTACACATCACCTATGCCACTCTGGTTGGCAGAATCAGCTTGCAGATGGGGTAAGGTGCTGTGAGGTGGACTGGATCAAGTTTTGTGATGGCTGGTGTCAGAGGAGGAGAGAATCTGCTATTTGGATTCAGAGCATTGCTAGTATGTGGGTGTGCCCTACCTGTGGGCGGGACTGTCACTTGCACATCAGACTCACCAGCCATCAAAGAACACATTGGCGCATACACCATGCTCTGCAAAGAATGATGGTGCATATTGAAATGGGAGGAGCAGGTCCTGGAGCTAGGAGGAGTTGAGCAAGCAGGATTAGGGAATTTTTAGGACATTTTATTTATTTTTTCCTACTTGAGTCACAAATCAGGCTTTGTGACCTCAGAGCTAAAAAATTCCCAATAGAGGGTGTGTGCAATTCTCCCTGAAGCTGTCACATACCTTTATTACTTAGTGACACTGGGGCTTGGGTTATTCAAATACAGAACTATGTCTTTTTCATATTAATATACCTAAAATTTCATGAAATGTTTCTTGGACAATTCAAATAAAGCATTTACTTTTCAGGTCTGTTTCTTTGGCCCTTTTGTTGTTAAAATTCTTTGTCTTGAAAAGGAGTTCTTCCTGCATGCGATGTGAGGAATCAAGCCATTAGAACTGAATTCATCTTTTCAATATTTAATATATATTATTCATTTAATATAATATTTAGAGTGTATGTATGCCAGGAGTAGACAACATTTTTTGGTCAGAGTGCCCCAAAACCCCACAATGCCTACCTTGGAAGGTGCCAGAGTGTCGGCATGCCAGAAAAAAAAAATGAGGGCAGGGGGTAAATGGCAGGATGCCCTGCTTGTGCCTCTTGCCCCCCACCCACAGCCCCTGCCCTGTGCCCCCCAGTCCTGCTGCCCTGTGCCCCCAGCCCTACTGCCCCGTGCCCCCCTCGTGCACACCTCAGGGCAGACAGCAGGGCAGCGCAGCCCGCCCCGAGGTGCCCATGCAGTCACTGCTAGCATGGAGCTGATGCCAGAGCTGTGGAGCCTGGAACAGCTGTTTGCAGCCTGCCTGCTGCTTGCTACAGCTGCCCAGAGCCCAGGCTGGCTTCAAACAGCTGTGCCGGGCTCCAGAGCCCAGTCACCAGCTCTGTGCCGGGAGCAGGGGAGAGACCAGGGTTGTGCTGCCTCAGGCCCCTCCCCCACCGCCCACTCTGACACGTGGGTGCACGTGCTGGTACAGGGCTGATGCCGGTGCTCCGAAGCCCGGTGCAGCTGTTTGCAGCCTCCCAGCTGCACTGTCTCTGGCTCTGGGTAGCTGCTGCCAGCCGGGATCCCGGGCTGCTCCCAGCAGGCAGCTGGGATGTTGCAAGCCCTGCTGGAAGCAGTCTGTGCTTCAGTAGCTACCCAGAGCCAGGGCTGGTTGTGGCTTGCCAAGCAAAATGGCTTAGCACGCGTTCTGGGGGTTGCCGACCCCTGATGTATGCATTCACTAATATGCATATAAAGTTTTATAAGCAAGATTTTTCAGGACAACCTTAATGGTTCAACTTATGCAAATTGTATTAAACTAAATACTATTCTTAGTCATGTCTCTTAACATGGAACACTTTTGTTTTTCTTGAACAATATAGAGACACATTCTCTTCGCTTACTCACATGAGTAAGATGAGCAGGATTTGGTTGAATGTAAACACTTCAAATTAAATAAATATTTTCAAACCTATTAAGGAGAAGCAGTAGGAGCTACTTCTGAAATTAAATAATTTCAATACAATTTACACTTTGTAAACACGAGGATTATCATTAATTTCCTTTTTCTAAACTACAAATACAGAATTATTGCTGTGTGAAAAAGGCACCTTCCAGGCTTGATATTAGTATGGACCTGACCTTGTCTCTGAGCAGCCCGCCTCGTTTTCCTGCCATGCCTTTGTTGATAAATGATTGTGATATTAAATAGGTCGGAGGCTGCCCTTTGTGTGCCGAAATGACTGTGGGTGATAAGTACATGCTCCTACCAGTCCTACACGTGTCCCATGCCTTGCTGATGTCACAATGTGGGATGATACTCTGGCTTAAGGCCATGCCAAACTGGGCAGACAGTTGGATCTTTACCATACTGCCCCCTTCGGGGCCACACACACACCACCATCACTGTCACTGGGGCCTCTTGCACTTCACCGGCTCTCACCCAGTTTCTTGCATACTGCCTATCCAGGCCACACTCACTCCGCCCTACTCTCTAATTTTTACCTTAGTTTGTATCATATTACAAAGTTTCTTTGTTAGTGTCACGGCGGGGTCCTACAGGAGGGCCGTGATCTCCTTAAGGCCCCTTCCTCCGTGCCAAGTCGGCCCAAGGGCACCCTCGGATTCTCTCCTGCCACGTCTTTGATGTTTAGAGAAAGTTGGGAGGCTGCCTTACACCCTCTTGGTCACGGTTCACTGTGGCTTCTGTCCCCGTGGACTGCCGGGCCCCTCGTGGGTCCCACTGTATGATGGGTGCTTTAGGGGCACCCTAGCCTTAGGGGCTATGCGTGGCTCCAACCACCCCTTATACCACACCCCAAGCCTTGCAGTTGGACTGGACGTTGTTTGGTCTCTTGGTCTGCTCTCACGCCCATCTCTCGGGCCTTCTCTGTACTGCCGCCCCCTCCTGGGGCTCTCTATGCCCACTCTGGGCCTTCTCGGTACCGCCGCCCTCTCTCCTGGGCCTTCTTAAGAATACTGCCCCTCTCTTGGGGCCCTCTCTCTAGTGCCGCCCCTTTCCTGCGGCCCTCTATGCCAACACTGGGCCTTCTCTATGATGCTGCCCCTCTCCTGGGGCTCCATGTGCCCACTCTGGGCCTTCCCTGTGAAGCCGCCCCTTCTCTGGGGGCCTTCTGTGCCTGCTCTGGGACATCTTGGTCAAGCCACCTGTCTCTCGGGCCCACCGCACTGCTACCCCCTTTCTCCAGGGCTCACCGCACTACTACCCCCTCTCTCCGGGGTTTACCACAGTAGTCCGCCCTTCTCCGGGGTTTATCGCAGGGCTATGCCCTCCCTCAGGGGCTCGCCTTGCCCACACTGGGGCTTCTCAGTAGTATCCCTTCTCTGGGGCTCACCACACCCACACTGGGGCTTCTCAGTAGTGCCCCTTCTCTGGGGCTCGCCGCGCCTGCACTGGGGCTTCTCAGTAGTGCCCCTTCTCTGGGGCTCGCCGTGCCCAACTTGGGCTTTCCAATAATGTTACCCCCTTCCTGGGGCTCTGTGTGCCCACACTTGGGCTTCTCAAACGCCCCTCTTTGGGGCTGGGGTCTCTGCCAAATGCCCCTCTCTGGGGCTCGCCACGCCCACACTAGGGCTTCTCAAATGCCCCTCCCTGGGGCTGGGGTCTATGCACCCCGTGTGCTGCGCCCGCTGGTGCTGGGGGCCTCACACTCCGCTGTGAGTCCCCTATGAGTATGTTGCACCCTCACTGGCACCGGGGTCCCCACGCCGCTGTGGGTTCCCCATGAGGCCTCCTCCAACTCCTAATAGCCTCACCCAAGCCACCGGTGTAACAACAAAGCCAAACACAAACTCAAGCCTCTTGGCGACAACTTAAACATAAGCCGCCTGGCTATAATAACATTGCTTGGACATCTTCGAGCTGCCATCCCTTACTCTGCTTGAGGAGTACCTGCGGTTCTCACATCTTAACTCCAGGAGTTCCTGCCCCTCTGACTGCTGGCAGGGAACTGCTAGCCTGGCCTCAGCCCCTGGGCTTTATGAGGGCCAGGCCCTGCCCCTTCCGGTCAGCTGACCTCCTGGTTGCCCCTGGCAACCCACAGCTGTGCTACTTATTCCCTGCCAGGGCTCTCTCCCTGGCAGTTTCCCCTCTCTAGGAGCAGAGCACCTCAGTGCTCTGTGACAGTTAGGAAAATGTTTAGAAACATTTAGAAATTAACATTTCTAGCTTTCCTAAAATAGGTTTTGAGGAACAGTAGAGTGCAATGGTCATTGTGGATTTATTTATTGGCATGTTTTTATTATCCTTCCACCAGTCTCCAAGTCTAACCGCAAAGGCTTCTGAGGAAGCAGAAAATTATATTCAATACTTTTGAACAATGCCTGAAAACATACTTTGACGTGTACTAAAGCAGCTTTTCTCTGCTTAATAAAAGCACAGTTTCAATGCCCTATATTTTGGAATTCCCCAAGGCTAGAAGCAAGTCCTTTGTATGTTACTGGAATGCTGAAGATTTGACTTTTCCAGAAGGATATAATTTCTAGACCTAATGGTTTGTGTGATATGATTCAAGTCCCCAAGCCTGTTACTAGTTTACAATTAAATAAAACCATCTTTGGGTCTTGAAACTATATAATTTGGGGGAAAGAATTTTACATTTGGAAGAAGGAAAATGCTTGTAGACTCATGTTAGAAACAGTTCAGTGGTAAATAAACTAAGGGTTAGAGCGCAAATGAGGAAGTCATATAAGTTATTACATACAGGATGGCAAGAACCTTACCTGCTTGGGACATTCAAAGTCCATGGCCGGTGATACCATTGTGCAATCTGTCTACACCAGTTGTTGCTGCTACAGCAGTAGTACAGTGTCTCTGCTCCTAGTTGTTTATGCAATAGCAGCAGTGCAAGTCTGCTGCTATTCCCATGGTATGGACTCCCCAGGGCTGCCATTCTGGTGCCCCCACTAAGTTGGCACCTGGGGATAGTACCCCACTTGCCTACCCCAAGTTATGCTACTGAATTCACCCCTAAATGGAGATATAAATATACTCAGTTTCTTGTTCCCAGTTAGTTGCTCAGGATGTGGGAGGCACTGTTAATTTGGACCTATTAATCTACAAGTGAGAGTTGTCAATGATGTGAACTTTCTTAATTACAGTGCACGCACACACACACACACACACACATTCTTTTTCAAGGGCAGGGCAGGAAAAATTATACATGTAAAATGTTAACATTCTATATAATTTTCTAATCACACCTTACTTGCTAACTGTTTGAATATTTACAAATGGGCAGATCAGGCAATATAAAGATGACAGACAGGGGGCCATGTCCATCTTACTCTTTATAATTTTGTGATATTATTTTTATGTGAGCAAAGTGGGCAGTATTGTGTCCAGCTTCATATTTTTTGTTTTCCAAACGGCTGAACAAGTTTAACATTTCATATTTAACCATCATTGTAGCAGGTTCATGGTCGTGATGCCCCCTGGTGGCTATGCATTCCCCGTCTGGCTCAGGGTCTAATGTAGCCCTCCCTTGTTCATACACCTGCCATTTTCTTGTTCTTGTTAGAGAGAGTGTAAGGGAGGCTGTTAGAGAGACCTGAGTCCATGCAAATCACTACTGGGCCCCTCCCGAACTCCTTTCACTTCAGCTTGGCCCTGGAGCCTAAGAGGCCCTTTTTGGCTCGCCTGTACCCCAACCTTGAATCTACTCACATTTTAAGTCTTCTTCCTTGGTTCCTGTCTAATTGTTAATGGCAAAGTACAAGTATATTGGTGTTAATGATAGTATTGTTTTAATGAGACTGTATACAGTGAGAGTGTAGTTTGTGATTTTTTTCATTAATACAACCTTTCTAGTGGTCTGTTCTTAGCTATTTGTAGATTATCAGCCTATACATGAATGTTATAAGACAGTAATTGTGAGGAAGCTGTTTCATTATCACAATGAAACCATATAGCTTGTTGTAATGTCCTTGTTATGATGGTAGTCTTAAAGGCAACTAACCCAGAGACACAGTTCAGGTAATTCCAAGGAGACTGCAGCTTACTCAGAGATCATACTGCCTGCACCATACTGAAATCCAACTTTCATTTTTTGGTTTAGGCCTCCACTTGGCACTCAACAACTTTATATCAGGGCAGTTCAACTAGCAGCCTGAGGGCTGCATGCAATCATAAGGGGTTCATCTGCAACCCCCAGGATCCTATATAGCCAGTGCTCCCTCTATTATTTTGGCTGCAGCAGCAGTCGGGGGCTCTTAGCTTCCCCTATAGCTTCTTTCTGTACCTGACCCAGAAGGTGGTGCAGTGCAGCCCATGGGAGAGCCTGTGGGTGGTGAGCCGGTGGGTTGCCTGCCTGCACACATTGTGGGGTGAGAGGGATGCCCACCAGCCTTGCTGTGTATAGGGAAATTGTGCAGGTGGGCCATGGTGCTTATGGTTTACACTATTGCAGTCTGTAGGGTGTATGGCCCCTGTACGGTGTATGGCCCATGTGGGGTGCGGCACCCAGCTGACAGCCCTGGCTTGTATGGTTAGATTCGTATTGTCATATATTTTTGATGCCACTACTTATTGTGGTGCTGAGGGTGAATGCATTTCACCTCCCATGTGCTGAAACCTAACCTACACATGCATGGCTGCATGCGTGCATACATATATAAATACATATACATTGTTAAAATACTTGCTTGAATTGCTACCTGATAGAAAATAAGCTTATGCTGTGGGGAAAATGGGCTTTTACATTTTGGTGGTACTGGAGTGATGTTGTAGCTATGATAATCCAGGAATTATGCAAGAGAAAAGGAATTTTGTGGGTTATATCTTTTATTGGACCAGCTGCATGGTTGGGACAAAGTTAGACAAGCTTTTGAATAGCAGACCTGATGAAGAATACCTTTCATTTGAAAGTAAGTAATATATATATACATATATATAGTATTGCATTTCTTTATCCTATTCATCCCCTGCTATGCCCATAAGGACATATGTATATATGGACATATATACACATATGTATATGTCCTTATATACATAGCAGGGGAAAAGGGGGATAAAGAAATGTAACCCTTCTTTCCCTATACTCTGTGCCTACTATTGCAGTTTTGGGAGCAGCTATATAGCAACAGCTGTAGCTCGTTAAGTGACTGTTGTTCAAGTTTTTGGGGAAGCAGTTCCATTTGGTCACATAGTATATGATTTGCGAGACTGTATTCAGCATCAGGAACAATCAGTTTTGAAGAAAAAATGACACATACATTCTTAATTAAAGAGTCAGCTAGACCACTGGTAGCAAATCACTTCTCTTTGTCTCTATGTAATTTTCACTCTTAATTTAGCTTTGTGAGTGAATGCAATTTGCTAACCTTCCTTAAATCCATTGCAATTTCTCTCTTATTAATGTTAAGTCCTACCATATGACCATGCTTCTCCTGCATCTTCCATTTTATACAAGATAACCTAGGAAAACTTTTATTGATTTTTACCTCATGTTTATATCTATCTTAGACATAGACATATCCACATATATCATTTAAAAAAGAACCCTTTAAAGGTGCTGTTTTGGTAACATCTGTTTTCAGGATCCTCAAGTTCCTGGCTCCACTCTCTTGCTCTCTAAGACATATAGAGTCATAGGACACCTATACATGACAGCAACGTTGGTCCAACATGCTATAATTACAAGGTGTGTGGTAATTACCTTGCTCCAGCAGACTCCAACGTCTTGTGTTTCAGTGTGATCAGTGCTGAAAAATGGTGGCAGGGTTGCTTTAACTAAAGCTTGTTTGATGAGCACTGATGACACCGATATACAAGATGATCCGGGTACTTTAATTAGAGTGGCTCTTGGAGTGATCAATGGGTTATTTGGTCTGACCATCTCTATAATATAAGCCATAGGGTTTTCTCTGGTTACTTTTGCATTTGGAAGCAAGCAATGTCAATTGTGATCCAATAATCACAACAGTAAATCAATGAATTGGAATGTGTTGGATGTTTTGACAGTACAAATGACAATAGATAATTACTATAACAGTTGTTACAAAAGGATATAATTGTGCAGGATAAGACTTGGAATTCAAAGTCACCCTGAATGTACATTTAATGGAATCAAAGCTTTGCACAGCAAGAGGGGAAAAGGTTTGTTTCAGAGACCTAGAGTGCTATCGCAAGAATATGAGACAAGTTGTTTCAAGGATGCTGTTTAGCTTAGGGTCCTCAGCTGTGCTCTGTGTAAACTGAATCTGAAGGGCAAGTCCAACAGAGCAGTGCTGATTTTGTAGAAAGGGTCAGATACACCAATGCCACAGCTGTGCTCACTGCACTGTTAGACAGGTGGTAGAGGAAAGAGGTTGGATTTTACAATGACCCAGCAGATGGTGGACAACACAGGTGATTTCATAGCATGCTGGCACATCAGGCCAACAGACCAGGTAGCTGCACATTAGAACAAGACCAGGTAGAACAATTCTCTCTGGACTTGAGGAAACTGGTAGAGGACAGCTACCCCTTAAAACCACTCAATTACAACTGAATCTATTTGAGCCTCTACGTAGGGATTTAGGTAGGGAAGAATTCTAGACTTTAATGAGCCATATGGTTATTTTCTAGAACAGCGGGGTTGACGCATTCCCTAGCAGCACACTAGTTTATTGTACACATATGTGTATGTGTACAATAAACTGGTGGGGTTGTACCAGTTTATTGTACACATATGTGTCTTATATGTACACATATACAAGGTATGCATTTTTAACTGACTTTCACTTATAGAAACATGTGGTTTCATATTAAAAAAAAAAACAACAAATACCTATGACTATGGAAGAAACCTCTACAACTGTGACCTGATGGTTTTAATTTAATTTCCAAGAGATGCTCAGTAGGAGGTTTTGATTAAGTAAAAATGTGTGCTTCACTAACTTTTTTTCCCTGTGTGGCTTATGCCTGCAGTAGTAACAAAGCCCAGAGGAAATTGGAGTTCAAACTAAATGTGGAGGCCTGAGATATTGATAGACTTCAACTTCTCACAAAAAAAATACTGTAAATTCAAAAGTAAACCCCAGACTATCGGTGGGGATTATTTTGAGTTAGTATCTCTAATGGTGAAGAGTAGCATATACATCTTTTCTTTCAAATCAATTGGTGTGATTTTGATCTGTCAATGATTTGGTGATTTTTAAATTCACATAGTGCATTTCTTAACAGGAATTATAGCAGGGCCTTAATAAGACTTCACTAGGATAAAATATTGCTTAAATTTAGCAACTACTGAAGTTCCCATGAATATGATAAAGTATCAGTCAGATCCGTACATACATGACTCTGAAAGCTCTGTCCTCTTTTGATGATGAAAGTGATGCTCAAATATTCTAATTCCATTTTGATATATATGAACATATGTTCATACACATGTAGTTACTTTTGTAGATGAAAAGAATGCAGTGGACAGCAAGACTTTTGACAAAGTCCCACCTGACCTTTTCATAAAGGAGAAAAGTGGGTTACATCAAGTTACTATAAGGTGGATAGACAATTGGCTCAGAAGCCACAAGCAAAGGGTAATTATAAATTAATCCATATCAGAATGGTTGCAGGTTTCATGTGGAGTCCTTGAAGGGGTCTGTGGGCCCAGTGCTGTTCAGTGTGTTTCTTAATTATTTGAATGCTGGGATAGAGAGGTTCTTGAGCACATCTACAGATGATACTAAATTGGAAATGATTGTGAAGATGTTGAAGGACAGGAGTGAAAAGGATCTTGACAGATTGAAATGCTGGGGTGGAGCTAACAGGATGAAGCTCAGTGCTGACAACTGCAAAGTGCTATACTTCAGGAAGACTAATCAAAATTACAAATAGAAAATGGGTGCCATCTGTCTGGATGGCAGTACTATGGAGAAGGATCCAGAGTTTAGGTTGGGGCGGGCAATTATTTTGGGTGGAGGGCCACTTATCCAGTTTTGGCAGACTGTCGAGGGCCGCATGGGTAGCCCTGCCCCTTGACAGGTGCCCCGCCCCCTGGTCACCATCTTTGGACCAATGTCCCAATGTCTTTGGTCCCAAGACATTGGGACATTGGTCCCATGTTCCAGGGCCAGCACTGGTGGGGCCCAAAGTGGGGCACAGGCTGGCAGGGGTCTGTGGAGCCGGGCTGGGCTGCACCAGCGGGAGGTGGGGGGAGGGGGGAGCTGGCCTGGCTCCATAGAGCCCCTGCTGGCTGGGACCCTGCGTTCCTGCCACCCTGCTCTGGGCTCCACTGGCACTGGCCCCAGGACACCGGTGCAGGCCCCATGTTCCTGCTGCCTCTTCACCCACTCACTCCCAGTGCCCTCAGCCCCGCAGTACAGGCAGGGGGCAGCACACAGCCCCAAACCCCTGCTCGCCGGCAGGGAAGAAGCTGGTGCTGAGCTCAGGGAAAAGCATCCCCTTGCCCGCCCCATGGCCAATGCTCCCTGCTGCAGTCACTCGCAGCCCACACAGGGCTGTCTGGAGCAGGCACAGGTAGCCCCACGTGGCCTGCAAGTGGCTATAGCCTGGGGCACCGGCCATGGGGTGAGTGAGGGGACGCTTTTCCCCATGCTCACCACTAACTTGTAACCCACACAGCTCCGATGGGAGAGCCCAGAGCCGGTGAGGGGCCCAGGCTGGCAGTGGGGCCAGGTTACAAGGTGGTGCTGAGCACAGGGGGGGAAAGCGGCCCCTCGCCCACCGCGTGGCCAGCACCCCACACTGCAGCCGCTTGCAGCCTGCCTGGGGCTGCCTGTGCCTGGTCTGGACAGTGCCATGTGGGC
>NW_005841954.1:3311694-3323322 GCF_000455745.1 Alligator sinensis
GGCTGTCCAAAGCAGGCACAGGTAGCCCCAGGTGGGCTGCGAGCAGCTGCAGCGTGGAGCTCTGGGCATGGGGCAGGGGAGGGGCCGCCTTCTCCCCCCCACTCAGCTTTTCCCCGGGCCACTTTTCCCTGGGCCACTTTTCCCTAGGCTCCTTCCCTGCCCGGGTTCCTCCCCTGCCCTTCCCCCCTTCCCCCTTACCTGCGGTTCGGGTGCGGGGCAGCCTCATGGTCCCAGGCCAGAAGCCCCCGCTGGGGCTTCTGGCTGGAGGTGCGGGGCCGGGTGGGCCCTGCTGTTGTGGGAGTGCACCAGGGCTTCCCCTGGGTCCTACTGCCCTTCGTTCCTTTCATTTTTCATAGGAACCAAGGGCAGAGAAATATTGATTTTCTAATTTTTTTAGGGGTCCTACAGGCTGGATAGAATGGCCTTGCAGGCCGGATCCAGCCCGTGGGCTGTATTTTGCCCACCCCTGGTTTAGGTAGATCTCATACTCAGTCTGAGTCTGCATCCAAAAAATGAATGTCTTTTGGGCTGAATCCAAAGAAGCATTAGGTGCAAGACATTAGGTGCAAGCCTTTTTACTTGGCACTGGTAGGATTCATCTAGAGTATTATGTTCAGTTTGGGGCTCCACATTTTAAAAAAAGACATGTAGAAGATGGAGAGGGTCCAGATGTTAGTGACAAAAATGACAAAAGGCTCGGAAGACAAGACATGAAGAGAGATTGAAAGACTTAGGTATGTTCAGCTTTCAGAAAAAATGCTTAAGAGGAGACATGATAGCAGTGTTCAAATGTCTGAAGGGTTCCATAAAAAAGAGGCAAAACACCTTTTCCCTCTTGCTGCAAAGAGCAGAACATGGACTAATGGCTTGAATTTGTAGCAAAGTAGGTTTAGATTGGATATCAGGAAAAATCTCTTCACTGTTAGCATTGTGAGGCAATGGAGTAGACTGCCTATGGAAGCTGCGGAATTTTCATCATTTGAGGTGTTCAAGAACAGGTTGGATAAGCATTGGCGATGCATAGGGGGCACTCACAGGTCCATGTGCCCCCCCTGAGATTGGCGGTGCACACCCTGTGATTGGCTGCCACCGATGCTGCTTGCGTTGCCTGCAGGCAGTTGCTGCTAGCCACCCCGCCCCTTGCTGCTGACACCACTGGCAGCATCTGTGAGTGGTCGCTGATCTCTGCTGGCTGCTGCTGCCAGTGGTGTCTGCAGCTGGTTACTGACCACTGGTCGGTGCTCGCCATCCCCCCTTTCCACCACTGACACTGCCATGGCCACCTGCGAGAGCTCCCTGCTCACCACCACCATGTCCCCACCACTGCCCCTGCTGCCTGCGGGCAGTTTCCAATGCCCCCCCCAGCTTCCGGGGGCACACGTCATTCATGTGGATAAGTATTGGCCTGGGAAGATCTAGAAGGAGCTATGCCTCTGTTCTAGTATGGGTAGTTGCTATGCTTTTGGATATCACTGATTGCCACTGGGAAGGATTTTCTCCCCTCCTGTTGCTACGTGTATCAGGGACAGGGGCATTACCTTTCTTGGAAGCATTGGATGTCAGCTGCAGTCAAGTCTGGGGATTTTGCCTGGCAGCAGCAGCAGCATTTCTATTCAGGCAGCAGCAAGGAAGTCATTTGACTTCATGGCTTATTATGATCCACCTGAATCCTAATAAACTCTTCTTTCTATTTGTAACAAGGAGCCAGAGGGCTCCTTTTACTTAAGAGGAAACTGCAGCAGGGTGAGCTTGCTCAGGGAAAGCTAGCAACTAAGAAACAAGCTAGTTAAGATGTAGCCAAAAGTTAGCAGTAGCAGGCACAAGAGACAGGAATCTAGGCTACTCAGGGACTTAGAATTGCAAACAGTAGCTAAGCAACCACAAGAGCAAGCAGGCAGGTATATAGGATCAGAATGAATACACCTATGATGGTTGTTGTGTCACTTGACCAGAAGGGGGAAGGACTTAATGTGTATATAAACTCAGGACCTGACTGAGTCTACACAGGCAGTTTGGCCTGGGAGTCTGTAAAGGAAGGAGCTCCAGAGCAGGAGGGGCCAGGAGAGCTGGCACTGGTGCTACCTTGGGGGGAGGAAAACAAAATACTGCTGCTTTGCAGAGGAATGTGACCCAGGATAAGAGAAAGCCTTGTTTTACAGACAGGTAGCCACTGTTTGTTTGGACCCAAAGCAGGTTAGTTGGTGTTATAGCCAGAGGGCTTATTCCTGTGTTATAATTTACTGGTGGTTTAGGATTGGGACTACTAGGGGTGGTAGGTCCCAGCTGTGCTTGAGGACACAAGAGTGTCTGGAGCTCTGCCAGGGTCTATGGACTCAAGACACAGCCTGAGCATGAGCCTTATAGGGTGGCAGCCTAGGGAAGGACTGCAGCAGAGTGCAGCTCAAGCTAGATAGGGTCAGGTGACTTGGAGACAGACAGAGCCAAAGCAGGCTCAGTGCCCAGAGCAGAAGGGAGATGGGGCTAGGGGGCCCAGGACTAAAGTAATCAAGATAAGAGTAGATGCCCAAAAGCCAGATCCAGCACAGTGGGCCCAGACTAGAAGGCCCAGCTAGTGAAAAGGGGCAGAGACTGAGAAGGCCGAAGCCCTGACAAGGAAGTGATTGTACACTAACAGCTGTGAAACATGGGCATGGCTCTAGGGGAGGTTCACAGGCCGTGAATAGCCCTTAAGGCTGCAAGTACCCTGAGGGGCACAAGCAGGTCAAGAGGGCCTACTAGGTGCAAAGACTAAAACTAAGACCATCTGGATCCACATGGGGCCCGCTGGTGGTCAGAAGAACTGAGGTTTTGCTCTAGGACCCTTAGGCAGCCTCCCTTTTTAACATTCAGTAGTTACTTCAAAGCGTGGCGGGTGAGAAGAAGGGGATGGTACCCTACAGTCAAAACAGAACAAGGGTTGTGTGGCTACGAGGGGGCATCATGGCCGCCCCTGGAACCTGAACAGTGCCACACCACAGGTGCTAACAATGCTCTCCTTTTTTTTAATGGTCTTGATGTTGATTAATCAAGCCATCCTTTCTTCTGTAATTTTGCTGTCTCTTAGTTCCTCCTGATAATGCAGATGCTATTTCATAGCCCTGGAGACTGTTTTTAACTCTAGCTAAAAGGATTAACTCAGGTGTGAAAACATTAACTCAGGTGAAGATCAACTCAGGTGTGGAAATAACTTTCAGTGAAGCATTAGAAGCATTGTCAAGATGCTCAAGGCTAGATTTCATTTTATGAATCTGAAAGAGATATACATTTAATTTGAATTACAACAGGGCAAAAGGAACATCTTCTGATTTTTGCCTAATTTGTTGTGGCTTTTTTTATACATATATATGATACAGAAAATGAATGCATATTCCAAATAAGTGATACTTTTTTTTGCTTCAATCTTAAATTTAATAATATAGGCCTATGCCCCTAATGTATTAGTAAAGCCCCTAGTTTCTTTATGCCTGCAGAAAAATGATTGTTGTGTTATATATGATGATGTACCATACCATCTGCACCCTCCTTTTCAAAACTTAGATGTGCCCATGAAGTCTTAATGCATGATACTATTCCAGTTTCACCTTCAAGCCCTGAAAAACCCTCAGTATCTTTTATGGGGAAGATCAGTTGCATCTAAACTGCAGTCTTCCAGCAGATTCCAAATTTACTTGAATTTTGGTACATTAGGTTCATAGAAAACCAAAAGAAGTCCAGGATGTCATGTGAGAAGAACTGAATCTCTCATGAACACTTACTAGATGAAAATCATAAATTACTTCAAAAACTCCTCTTCTACTTTTGTCCTGTATATTTTGGGGGGAGCAATACAGATTATAGTGACAAAATAACCCTTAAAGTACATGATTTCAACTAATACCCTTGACCAATTAAATTGCTTTCTGGCTGTAGGTGAGAATATTGTATGAAGACAGTGCTGGTGGATGCTTGACACTTAGCCAAAGGCAGAAAAAATATTTATACTAAATTTGTATTAATTTATTTATTAGATGTATATGCAAAAAAGGCTAGCCAAAAAAGTGCTAGCCAAAAAGGCTTAGGACAGCTTACAGTAAAAAAGAAAATTTATAAAAGCAGATAAATAAGGTATATAAAAAACCCTCCCTAAAATACTCGAACTTTAACCTTTTTTCACTAAACACCTTGCAAGATTTTGCCACATTTCTGGAAGTTATCCAGACCTGAGCTCTGGCAGGCTACCAGGGGGAAAGAGTTCCAGAACAGAGGAGCAACTACAGAAAACCTCCCATGTGTTTCTGCCAAGTGAACTCAGTGCACAGATGGAGGAGTTTGCTCTTGATTAACATTAAGAATCAAGGTAGAACAAAACAAAAACAAAAACAAAGGCCAGCACTATTTAAGGTCTTATGAGTCAAAACCAGTACCTTGAATTATGTCCAGAAAGCTATTGGGAGCCAGTGTAGACTCAAGCACTGGAGTTGTGTGCTTTTGGCAACCTAACCTCATCAGAAGGTGGGCCAGATGCACGTTCCAGATGGTCATCAGGGGCAGCTTTATACAGAGTGTACTGTAATAATCTAGCCTGTAGGTAACTAATCCAGGTACAGCAAATGGTCCAGGAGCACCCTAAGGCCACACCCTTGAGTGACAGTAGGTGGCTGAATCCCTCACAGATGATGAGATCTGCCAGTCATCACCTCTGTCTTGTCTAGATTCAGCTTTAGTTGGCTTATGTGCATCCAATCTCCACATGCAGCCAAGTATTAAGAAAGGGCTGAAACTGTAGGGCCTAGGTTAGATGGGAAAGTGAAGCTATTATACTCTGCTAAGAATGTTTCATTATAAGACCTCACATTGCTGAGCAAAACTGAATTCAGGTTTTTCCATTAGTTTGTTTTCTTTCAGGTGGACCCCAGATGGTCAAAATGGACTGTTCTTTCTCTGTTCCAGAAGTTCTCTCAGGTAGAATTTCATAGGATCCAGCCTTGTATTTTATTTAAGACTTATGTTAAACATCTTTGGTAAACAATAAGATTTCATGAGTTTTGTCTTAACAATATAGATCAGCGGTGCTCAACCTTTCTGGTGCATAGGCTGGATGAATCTGGTACAGCTGTTCTGCAAGCTGGATCTGGTGTGTGAGACCAGGACTCTGGGTGGGATCTGGTGTGTGGCTGACCCTGTGCATTGGATCTGTCCTATGAACCCAACCTGCATGTTGGGTCCAGGGCTGTGGGGTCAGGTCAATCCCACATATTGGTTCCAGCCATGGACCTGCCCCATGCATTGCATCTAGGGCCAGGAACAAAGCCCATGCATTCAACCCTGCGCACTAGGTGTGTGGGACTGTTTGTCAAGTCTGGCAATGGACCAGCCATGTGTACTGGCATGATCCAGCACCTAGAACCACATAATCTGTCTATTGAGGTTGAATAATTTAGCAGCAGGGTAGTGGTGGTAACATTATTTGCTGCAGGCTTCCTAGAGCCATGGCAATTAACATTGCTGTCACTCCCTTGTAGCCAAATTTCTGAACCCACGGAGAGCTCCATGTGCCAGACAGCTTGGCTGTGAGGGCTGAATCTGGCCTGTGGGCCATACTTCGACAACTAGTGACATAAATATGTCTTCTGTTTATCTCTTCAAATTGATTTGGATAAGAATGTATTTACTGAAATGTGGCTGAAGACAAAATAGGTATTTGTGACCTGTGGACAAATGTAAGGTGCTACACCTCAGGAAGAATAATCAAAAACACAAATATAAAGTAGGTGACACCTGGCTGGATGACAGCACTATGGAAAAGGATTTAGGGGTCTTGGTAGAGCACAGACTCAATATAAGTGTGCAGTGTGATGCAGCCTCACAAAAGGCAAATGTGGTTTTGGAATGCATCAGTAGAAGCATAGGTGCAAGACACAGGAGGTGATAGTGCCTCTCTACTCAGTACTGGTTAGTCCTCATTTAGAGTACTATGCGCAGCTCTGGGCTCCACATTTTAAAAAGGACATGGAGAAGTTAGAGAGGGTCCAGAGATGGGCAACAAAAAAGATCAAAGACAAAGAAAGCAAGCCATACGAGGAGAGACTGAAAGAACTAGGCATGTTCAGCTTGCAGAAAAGACACCTAAGAAAGGACATGATAGTAGTCTTCAAATATGTGAAGGGCTGCCATAAAGAAGACGGAAAGCACCTTTTCTTTCCTGCTGCAAAGAGGAGGATGCAGACCAATGACTTAAAGTTTAGATTGGATATCACAAAATCTTTGTCACTGTTAGAGTAGTGAGGCAGTGGAATAGATTGTCTAGGGAAGTTGTAGACTCTCCATCACTAGAGGTGTTCAAGAAGAGGTTGGACAACCAGCAGTCAGGAATGATCTAGGCCAGGGGTTGTCTACCAAGGGTACGTGTACCCCCCAGGGGGTACTTAGAAAAGCCATAGGGTGTACGCATGGGCAGGTGGTGGACAGAGCACACACTGGGGCACAACAGCAGCATCTCCCCTGGCGCATTCCCACAGCTCACCTCTCACCCAGGGGAATGGGAGGGGGAGGAGCGTGCCAGGTGCCACTGGCTCCACATGACACACCGCAGCACCTCCTCCCCAACCTCAGCTCACTTTCCTCCATCCCCTTCCTGGAGAGCAGCAAGGTTCTGAATGATGGGGGTGGGGGAAGTGTGCTTCTGTGCCTGCTTCCAGGAGCAGGGCCTGGTGGAGTGAGGGCAGTGGCACCCCTCTGCGGGCCACATAAGTGCTGCCTGTCCAGCCAGACTGGGTGGGCTCACACGTGGTGGTCACTGCTGCCATTGCCACCCACTGCCCCACGCTGGCACAGCTGCCATGCCTGTGCTGCTTTCCCATGGCCCAGCTCCACACACACTGCTGACGGTTGGCGCATGATTGATCGGGTGCAAGGCCCTTCAGCAGCCCATGGAGGAAAGTGGTGAGAGTGTGGAAGTGGAGCAGGGTGGTGAGTAATGGTGGCACCGCGGAGCAGTGCGTGGTGATGGCGGCGGCTCTCAGCACCACCACTGCCTACTCCAAGTGTGGCCCGGGCCCCTGCTGGGAAGAGCCCAGCGCTGCCTTTGCTCCAGCCCACCCCACATACAGATCTGGGGGCACATGCCCCCCATGCCCTCCTGAGATGCCCGCAGCGGCAGGAGCCCTCCCCTTTGCACCCTTGGACCAGCTACCCATGGCTCCATCCCACACCCACCCCACCCCAGCCCCACTCCCTCCCTCGCCACAGGGGCCTAATTTCCTCTCCCCCCCCCACCTTTAAAAACAAGAAAAATATGTAAGGGGGTACAGGAGTTGAAACTTTAAGTCAGAAGGGGTACACTTATTTTAAAAAGGTTGAAAATCACTGACCTAGGCATAGCTATGCCTACATTCTACTATGGGTATTTCCCATGCTTCTGGGCTTTGCTGTTTGCCCCATCCCCTCTTTCTGCTACATGTGTTAGGGTGTTTTTAAGCCTCCCTCAGAGGCATTGGGTGTTGGCTACAGCCAAGGCTGGGGACTTTGACTGAGGTGTGCCAATGGTCCTGCTGGGACCCAAGATGGAGGTTCCTGGCTAGAAGGTCTTGCCCCTCCATTTGGGGTCAGACCAACTGCCATATTTGGGGGCGGGAAGGAATTTTATCTGATGGTCAGACTGGTATGGACTAGGATCTATTGAGCATATATTGACAACATTTCTTAGAAACAGGACATTGACTGCCATGGTAAGCCTTCTTTACTTGTGGCAGGTTAGCATGTTCGGTCTGTGCTGTGTCAGGGTTGATGCTATTCTTATGTAGAATTTAGATTGTGGGTTATATAGCATGGCTGGGATAGGGAAAGTCTGGCCTCAGGCAGGGGGTTAGACCAGATGACTTCTGGAGGTCCCTTCCAGCCCTACTTCTCCATGATTCTATGATTGTATGACCTACAGATAGTGTGATAGACAGTGACATGAGTACAAAGTGTTATGATGACAGAAAGGTGAAAAGTGTGCACTACATATGCAAAGTTCTCATTAAAAAACTAGGGGCCCATGGCATTGACACCTACAGTCAAATGGGTCACTAACTGGCTGGAAGGCCACACCCAGAGAGTGGTGGTGGATGGGTCATTTTTGACCTGGAGGGATGTGGGCAGTGGGGTCCCCCAGGGCTCGGTCCTTGGACCCGTGCTATTCAACATCTTCATCAGTGACTTGGACGAGGGGGTAAAAAGCATCCTATTCAAATTTGCTGATGACACTAAGATGTGGGTGGATGTGAGCATGCTAAAATGGAGGAATAGGCTGCAATTGGACCTAGACAGGTTACAGGGGTGGGCAGATAAGAATAGGATGGGTTTCAACACTGACAAGTGCAGGGTACTACACCTGGGGAGGAAGAACCAGCGGCATACCTACAGGCTGGGGAACTCCCTTCTTGTCAGTGCAGAGGCAGAAAAGGATCTTGGAATCATTATTGATGCCAAAATGAACATGGGCCGACAGTGTGGGGATGCAGTCAGGAAGGCCAACCACACCTTGCCATGCATCCACAGATGCATCTCAAGCAGGTCCAAGGAGGTGATCCTCCCCCTCTATGCGGCACTGGTCAGGCCACAGTTGGAGTACTGCATCCAGTTCTGGGTGCCACACTTCAGGAGGGATGTGGACAACATGGAGAGTGTCCAGAGGAGGGCCACCTGCATGATCAGGAGTCAGGCAGGCTTTACAAGGAGAGGTTAAGGGACCTGAACCTGTTCAGCCTCCACAAGAGAAGGTTGAGGGGGGATCTAAAGCCTGTTACAAACTAGTCAGAGGGGACCAGCAGGCATTGGGGGAGTCCCTGTTCACCCGAGCACTATCAGGTGTGACTAGAAATAACGGTCACAAGCTGGCAGAGAGTAGATTCAGACTAGACATCAGGAGGCGCTACTTCACTGTCAGGGCGGCTAGCACCTGGAACAAACTTCCAAGCAAGGTGGTGCTGGCTCCTACCCTGGAGGTCTTTAAGAGGAGGTTAAACGAACACCTTGCTGGGGTCGTTTGACCCCAGTACTTTTTCCTGCCATGGCAGGGGGTCGGACTTGATCTGCTCAGGTCCCTTCTGACCCTACCCAACTATGAAACTATAAAGTGTTGTTTTCTGGAACTAAGTCCAAGACCAGGGTGGCTTTTGTGTAAAGTATCTGGAACGTTACGTTCAGTTCTGGGAACAGTTTTATTAGAAAATTATTGACAAACAGGAGGTGGAAGTTCAAGAAAAGAGCAATAAAATAAGGAGGAGGTTAAGACTAGAAAAGATTAGAGAATTAGATTTTTATAACTTGTCAAAGAGCAATAGATTGCAAGCTGTTTGAGGAAGGATCTACAAGGGTACAGTGACATGGTTTGCATCTAGCCAATTTTGCCATAAAAATATTAAAAAATATTAACAGTAGGGCATATTGCCTTTCAAATAGGTGTGGAATTTTACATTCTCACTTTATTTTGATATTAAGTGTGGCACATGAGGAATAACTGGATATTACAGAATGCAGCTGATGGAAGAAAAATTCCAGCTGAATCAAATGAAATACTTCCAGACAGTGAGCTATTTCCTACTGTGAAATTGTTTTCCAAGTAAAGTGGAAATAGTCCAAATTATAATCAGAATAATAAAAAAATAAGTTGAATCCAGAGTAAAAACTTTGCTTTTGGTAAAATGTCTCATTTGAGGAGGTAGGTCAAAAAAGGAAATATCCTCCATAATACCCAATTCCTATGAATTATTCAGAATAATGCTATTCTAACTTTTCCTGCCATCAATATCTAGCAACATACAACATGTTTTTCTATTCAACATTTCAAATTCTAAAATATATCTTTCTGGATTTTCCTTTTAATTATATTCTTATTACTTTCAGTTTAACATAGAACTGACACTCAAAATCATTGTGATCATGACCTGCATAGGCTAAGATTTAGGCTAAAATTTTCAACACAGAGTATTATACACCAGCTGTCCACAACATCTTGGAGCTGCAAACCAAAACAATGCACCTTGTGTCTAAGGTAATCCAGTGTTTTGATCTGGCTTCCACCACTTTTCCCTACCACTGCTTCTTCAGCCATGGCATAGATCCTGGCTGCCCAGTGTCACAGGGAGTACAGATGAAACTCGGCTCCACAGAGCCATTGGCAGCACAAGCCAGATCCAGTTCAGAGGCTGTGTTGTTAATCCCTGGTACACACTATTACGTATATTTGGTATATTATGGGCTCATCTACACATACAATTAGTGCTATATGGGTTTACTATACAGTAATTTGCTGCAAAGCAAACCCACCATGGGCAAGTGTCTACACGTGCAGACATTTGGGAGCAGATTTGTTCCTCAGGGAACTAGCCTGCTCCCTGCCTCCTCCAGCCCTGTGCTACCACTCTGTAGCAGCCAGAGGAAGCTAGAAGCTCTGGCCGCAGCTTCCTGGGGCTGGGGCCCTCTTTAAAAGCCAGACCCATGCTGTGCTCCCTGGCCACCTGGTTTTCTGGCCTGGAGCAGTCTGCGGTATGCTGGCACAAGCCTCTATGATTCTGTTGCCAGAACCTGTACCCACCGTGCAATGACTGTTCCACCTCCAGGCCCCAGGAATGATGATTTGTGTTCAGGCCCATTCCCTGCTTCTCTTCCTGCAGGCCAGGCTATTTCCTCTGTTGTCACCAGGCCTGCAGTGCCCAAACTCAGGGAGTGAGTGATTCCTGGCTGACTCAGACACAGAACCAGCGGTGCCCCTGCCCTTCCCCTAGGGGGCCTCTCTGGAGAGGTACCCCAGGCCAGGCCCCCTACCACATGTGCCCTGCACCCCAAGTGTGCCCCTGATGAGAGTGTTCTGGGTGTGCCACAACAAGCTGCTTGCACAGACTGAGAGGTGCCTGACCCACTATGCCCTGCTGCTGCTGATTGCTATGGTGTCCCAGAAACCTGGTGTAGGACCCTGAACTTCAGCAGTGCAACAGGCAAGCCCACATTTTCCTGCAATGCTCACTGCTGCCTGGAGGGGTACCTGTGTCTACTTTATGTGACTTTGCCCCCCACAGCTAAGGACAATATTGCTGCCAGCACTGGTGCATTTCTCTGCATGTGGGAGGCCCGTGCCTGCCTAGCTAAGGGGGCACTGGTTGCTCAATAAGATTTTGCACTGCCTTCTGCCTCCCTGAATGCTGGGGTGGGGGGGGAACTCTGGGGGCCAGGGGAATATGACCAGGCTGGTTGGGGAGGGAGGGCAGGGGCAGAGGTGGGGAGAAGAGGGGAAGGGAGGGTCTCTCTCCCATTGCAGGGCTTACCACATCGGCATGACAGGTGTGCCCAATGGCCCAAGTCTGTGCCCGCTGGCAGTGAAGACATGCAGCTCCCAGTGGCATCTTGGAGTGCCGGCGCATGGCGCCTGGCTGGCTGGGCAGGGGCCTCCTCTAGGGAGAAGCTGGAATCATGAAGACAGGTGGTGCCATGGCCGGGCTGACGTCCTGGGCTGGCTGGGTAGGCACTGGCTCAGGCTGCCACAGCTGCTGGATGACACCAGGATCAAGGACCGTGGTGGGACCATGAACAACACATGCCCCCAGAGGCTGCAGGGGCACAGCGACTGCCTGCAGGCAGTGGTGGCAGGGGGGGGGGCGGGCGCGGGGG
>NW_005841954.1:3323519-3326132 GCF_000455745.1 Alligator sinensis
CCCCCTGCGGACACCACCAGCAGGGGCGGCAGCAACCAGCAGCAGTCGACGGCGGGGGGCGTGGCAAGCAGCTTCCACCCGCAGGCCAGGGGGGTGCACCGCCAATCTCAGGGGGTGCACGTGCACCCACATGCACCCCCATGTATTGCCAATGGGTGGGACGGGCTCCTGTTACCCTGAGGGGCCCTCTCCTGCTGATGACTTGTCACCACTGTCAGACCGTGTTGGATGTTTGGGCAGGCCAACCATGCTAGAGAACATGGTGTGGCTCTTCCCAGGGTATTGTAGCATGAGAATGTGGTCTAGATGCCACGTAAAGGGCATGGTCCTGTGGGCAGCCCCCAGCTGGCAGTTGTGGCCAATGATGTTGATCCACTGTGCCCATAGGGCCCTGCCATTTATGTGGCACTGGCACGCTGACTGGTCATGCCCATGCTCCAGCATGCATCCCACGAGGCCCTCATACATGTGTGCATTGGAGCGCCTGCTTGGGATGAACTGGCTCTTGACCTCAGCCTCACTCTATAGTGCAATGAGGTCTGAGGTGTCACCCTGGAACCAGTTATGCCCCCAGGAGGTGGTCTGGGCATCAGAGGTGACACCAGCATGGGTCCTTCAATGGCTCTCAGGAGCTGCTGGTGACAGTCGGGGCCTTGGCAGATGCCTGCAGTGCTCAGCACAGGGGCATGGCATGGAACAGGCAGGCAGGTGGTAGTGCTGGGCTACGGGCCAGTCTAGGTAGGTTGCTGCAGCTGGCCTGGGGCATCTGCTGCGGGACCTGGTGGCCAGAGGCAAGCAGCATGTGGCACAGGCCCCCAGAGTCACTCCAGAGTTTCAAAGGCCAGGCTGGGGCAGGCAAAGAGCTGCCTCAGCCCCAGGGCTGGAGAAGCTCCAAACCCATGGCCCTGGGATGAGGCTGAGGGTGGCCCTTTGGTGGTGGGGCTGACTAGGAGCAAATTTGCTCCTGGTTGGCATCTACATATGCTCTACTGCTCAGTTACTATGGTGTGGTAAATGTGCTACTTGTATTTGCAGGTAGCATACTAACTGCAGTGGACTAATTTACTGCATAGTAAGCACCTGCATGTGTAGACAGTGATACTCTACAACACAGTCAATTAGTCAACTGTGCTGTAAAGCATCTTGTGTAGATGTGCCTTATGTGTACCTAATTTTTGGATCAGTGATTTGAGGTACTTTAAGGGGACTTGAGTCTCAGGATGTTCAGTATTCTGAAAATCAGACTTCTTTAGATTTTTCACAATGCATAGCTAAGTACTGAAGCCATCAAAAATCACTTCTGTTTTCAGAAATATGGATCTATAAAAGGTCTGGTCCAATAAAGCAGAAGTCCCACTGAACTCATCATGCAACATATGCTGAGAATTTCCAGAAATGGGTCCAAAACTTATTCACCTCTTCCTTAACCTCATTTGTTTTGGATTTATTGCAATATAGCTGTCACGTGGAAATAGATCTGTTCAAATGCTGAACAGGTAGGAGAAAAATATGCCCTTTAGTTTTGTTATAACCAGAGTATTCTTTCTGTACAGACATCAGACATAAAACAGATATATTGCAGCATTTGAATAATGGATATTTCATCCCCATAGTGCTTGTTTTATGCTTGAGATGAGAGCTGTTTCAATAAGGAAGAAATATTTTTCTTCACACAGATGGAAAGTGTGTGTTTGGAATACAGTGTAAGACAATGATAACACCCATGCCATTGGTCCTAGTGAACAAGAAAAAAATCTCACTCCATATTCCACAATTAAACTGCACATCACACCCACATCCATACATTTAAAAGTACATAAGTAGTATATGGCTCTCTGTCCTTCAATGCAAATGTGACAGGTGGGCGGGACCAGAAGTCCTGCCCCCTTTGCTCCACCCCTCCCCCCTTTTATGGTGTGTGACGTCACCAACCACACCCCCTGACCCCGGTCACGTGATGCATGACATCAGCAACTCCGCCCCTGACCCCGGTCACATGGTGCGTGACATCAGCAACTCCGCCCCTGACCCCAATCACGTGGTGTGTGACACCAACACCGCATGGTTCATGACATCAGAAGGACAACCCAGGCAGACCCTCAAAGCCCAACCCTTCATGCTGCAAGATCCGCCCTAGATCACATGGTGCTGTTATGGCCTATCAGGTCCCTGACCACTTAACAGAATTGGAGAATTTGGAAGATGGTGTCTTTGTGCTGTGGTTTAAATTTGTCCTCAAGTGTTTGAATGCACCACACGGGTGTTAGCGTCGGGGTAAGTGTAGGGGGGAACTGTTAACAGACATGTCTACACAGGAGGCTATGTTAAAGGAAGTTTATCACTCTCCTGGTGAAGCTGGCAGTTTTGGTGGGGTGAACGCGTTTTTTGAAGCTACCAAAAGGCAGAATAAGTTCCTGAACAGAAGTGGGGTGACCGCCTGGCTTTCAGACCAGGATGCTTATACCCTGCACAAACCAGCAAGAAGACATTTTAAAAGAAACAAGACTGTTGTTTCAGATATTGATGCACAATGGCAGGCAGATTTGGTGGATATGCAGCAGTTTTCTAAACACAACAGCGGGGTTAAGTTCATCTTAACAGCGATAGACATAT
>NW_005841954.1:3336894-3355986 GCF_000455745.1 Alligator sinensis
TTGGTTCAGGATTGTTCTTGGGAGGTCTGAGGCCTCTGAAACCCCTGCCAATTGGTTGGGGGTATTGGGGCGGGTTGTTAGAGGGGTCACATCACCACCCTACCACCCCATAGGCCATGCCTGTGCTCCGGCGTAGGGGGGTTAGAGTGGTCAGGGACCTGATAGGCCATAACAGCACCATGTGATCTAGGGCGGATCTTGCAGCATGAAGGGTTGGGCTTTGAGGGTCTGCCTGGGTTGTCCTTCTGATGTCATGAACCATGTGGTGTTGGTGTCACACACCACGTGATTGGGGTCAGGGGCGGAGTTGCTGATGTCACGCACCATGTGTCCGGGGTCAGGGGCGGAGTTGCTAATGTCACTCACCATGTGACCGGGGTCAGGGGCGGAGTTGCTGATGTCATGCACCACGTGACCGGGGTCAGGGGCGGAGTTGCTGATGTCATGCACCACGTGACCGGGGTCAGGGGGTGTGGTTGGTGACATCACACACCATAAAAGGGGAAGGGGCGGAGCAAAGGGGGCAGGACTTCCGGTCCCGCCCACCTGTCACATTTGCATTGAAGGACGGAGAGCCATATACTACTTACATATGTCTACAAGGGAAGAGTGTATAATCCTTTAATTAAATTTGCCTGAGTTTCCATTCTAAAACACTTATTACTTAACATTTAACCTTTGAATAGTAATTTTGATGGCCAGATTTCTACCTAAATTAATCTTTTGGCGGGACCAAGCTAAAATGAAGGCTGGAGTTAAATATCCATTTATTATTTTAAAATAATATATTTGACCTTTCTGATATCTCTAGTGTTTCAAGTGAGGTCAGACATTGTCAGACATCTTTTTTTGGTGTTCAGCGTCAATTCCCTAGCATCCTAATAACCTATACATGCATGTGTAATTAAGAGAAACATTCAGTAACAAAAGGCAAACATGGCACTTCATCCATACAGTTCTTAAACATGCATTTATACATGTGTAAAGGATGAAGGAGGAGTTCAAAGACTTGGTTTAATTTTACATTTGAATATCCAGCTGCCTCCCTGAACTGACATCTTCTACAGAGTGTAGCATTCCACACAATAGGATTTTTTTATTTCATTGTTTAGTTTTAAAAACTAGGAGGTGGTATAAAAAGACCTATGTGAATGGAAGTTACAGTTGCAAGGTGACAATCTGCGAAGTTGGAAAACTGCAAGAGTTAACTTAGCCCTCTTGTTTACATATGCTTAAGCATTGTCTTTAATATCATGATTTATGCTGTCTTTTTCTTCACAGGACTCATCCATTTATTACCTAGGCCTGGTCTGTACTCATTTTGCTCTGCCACCAGAAATTTTGGCAACAGCCAGCAGCTGCCACTGCCAAGCCACCCCCTCAACATGTACATCCACCCACTTCTGGCAGTTCCATTAGGCTCCATTTTGCAGCTGTACTGCCAGAGTGTACCCAAGAAGACACCAGCTCCTAATGTTACCATGGCAGCTGGCAGAAACTAGGAGAGGGCATACATGTGCCTTCTGCCAGCTACCAAACAGTAACAGGAGCTTTAGTTGCTCAGCAGAGGTGATTTAACTAAGCTGAAAGGAGCATTCTCTGCTGCATAGGAGCTTTGTGTGTGGTAGAACTAAAAGGCTTTGTAACACAGCCTAGGCCCTTGTTTGGCCTGTACATAATGAATGAAGCAGAGATACATGGTGAATGAGATATTGTTCCTAAAGATCTGTGTGTATTTGGGGTCACCATGTAAATCTGGAGAAAATCCTGATTTATTCTGGAGTTCCTGATTACGTATTTAGATTCTCACTGGAGAGAGAGAGAGAGTGAATGAAGCAAAGCTTCTTTTTAGATAAAAATATTTAACACTGCCTTATTTACTGTATGCTGTCCAATGCAGTGATTGTGACAGGGGAAAAGTTGTGATGTAATATTTAAAGACTGCATTGTAATGCAAATACACAAAGGATAAAATTAGTCTTACATGAAAGGTTAATTTGGGTCTTCTTGAGTGGTTCTACTCTTTGAAAAAACAACATTTTTTCAAATGTAGTTTGATATATAGTCATTTTCCATATTATTAAAGAATTTACGTGTGTAGTGAGGCAGACCTATGGTTTCCTAGATAGGCTGCTGGCAGCCTGCCTCAACCTGTTTCCCTCTTCCCCACCTTGTTTGGTAATAAATTTGAGAGACAGCCCTCAGATAATCAAAGGGATATTTCTAGGTGCCCTTCCCTGCTCTTCTCACTGACTGGATATTCTCTTGCTTTTTCTAACTATGTCTTTCTCTCCTCTCTGTCCCCACGGAGTTCATGAGGCCCAGCCTCATGAGTCAAGTAAGTCCACAAGACAAACAAACAGCCTGGCTAGGGACAGACATTACACATAAACGGGTTTAAGTGATCAGAAACTGGTTTAAACCTGTAACAATAGATGTTCAGTGCACATAAACCAGTTTGAAAATGGCTGAAACTGGTTTGAGAGAAACCTGGTTGACAGGGGCAGTCCAAGGGTAATTGGCACCCTAGGCAAACTGTGTACCTTGGCACCCCCGCCACTTCCAATAGAGAGGAAAATAAGACGTCTAGAATAAACTTTTACATGTACTCATTTGATATTCAAAATGAACAATAAAACAATAAAAACAATTTTTTAACTGATTGTTTCATACTTTTCATTAACCCTAACACAAGTATACTGCAAAAGCTCTAATAGAATTTATTATAATACATGTACAATTAAAAGAAAATCCTCATTAAGATTTGTGTAAAAAATTAGAACTTTGCTTTTCATGCTATCAGTTACGCAAATTCAGAAACAAGTTCTCTAAGACAAAGTTTTCCAGCTATTTCATGTTCTATCAACACGGTGGCCAGTCCAACAAGTCTCTCTTGCAGCATAGAAGAACGAAGGTATGTGTTTATCAGTTTTAGCTTTGAGAAGCTACGCTCTCCACTAGCAACAGAAACTGGGAGAGTAAAGAGAATATGGAGAGCACTTCCTACCTTGAAGCTTGTTTCCTGAATTATGGGCACAATACATATCTGTACCTGGAGTCAGCGTATTTTGGTCGTCTTACTCTTAATGAAATCTTAAATGCAACTGATGAAATCTAGGGTGCTTTAGATTAAAAAAAAAGGTGGTTAGAAGAGAGCAGGAAGGTGTAAGAAATCAGTGTCATGAGCTGTACGATGGTAGAGGAATAGGGGTTCATCTTTTAAGATGACGTTGCCAGCGGTATGCTCTTGTCATAAGTCCACTTGAGGGTTGAAGAGGCAGGAGTCATGATTCTAGTGATCTTTCCTCTGATTTCTTTTCAGAGGAACATGAAATTTGGTTCTTCCCTTATTGAACCAAAGGTGTTAGACCAAGGTGGAGCCATAGCTAGCCAGGGTGGTTATTTAGAATGATGTTCCTGTTATTTTGTTCTGCATATAATTTTGGCATCCCACAAATTTTGGCACCCTAGGTAACCACCTAGTTCACCTAATGGTTGGACTGGCCCTGCTGGTTGAATGTAGTATCAGACTTAACTGATTTGGCTCAAACCAGTTTATGCAATGTCTGTCCCAGACCCCCTACTGGTTTAAGTTAAATCAGACTCTCCCAGCATGCTCTTCGGGCTGGGCTGGGCAGGGCTCTCTGCTCCACAGCAGGGCTGTCCCCTCCCCTCTGCTCCCTGGCTGCAGCTCTGGGAGAGACTGCAGGCTTCTGCCCGGCTTCTGTTCCCCCCTCCCATCTAAGCAGGGATTCTGCTGTCCCCTCTGCCTTACACAGACACACAACATTAGCTAGCAGACCACATGCTGGCTATGGTCTATGATGTGGCAGATGGGACAAAGGCAGAATCAACAGGTAGCTGGTAATGTCCCTCTGTTTTTTTCTTAATGGGGTGATAAACACTAAGTTAGGGGTGATAAACACTGTGTTATCAAAGAGCATCCTGCCAGGGCATGGCCATGCCCCAGCTCAGCTCAGCATCGTGGAAAGGAAGGGAGGGCTGCTCTAGCACCCCACACCCCCAGCTTCTAGCCTGAGCCACTATAGGCATGTGCCTGCATTTTTTCAGTCCAGAGGGGATGGCTGTACAGTTGCAAATTGGTTTAGCCTAGCCAGGTTAGACTAACCAGCAAAGATTGAATGAATCCAGGCTCAGGCTTTTTGAATGTCTGTCCCTAGGCTCTGTGTTTAAGTCTGTGCAGCTGCCTGGTCTTCTTATCTTGCAGTTTGCATCCCCACTGGGCCTGCTATTAGGAATTCACCACCTCCTTCTCTAATGAGTTGGTTTAGGGACTTCAGTTAGCCTGCACATAGTTCTTTGGGCCTCTGGGTATATCCAGGATTTTCTGAAGGGGAGAGCAGGACTAGTGACTAGAGCTGCAGGGGTGGCAACACCCTCACTCCCTATTTCCCCCAGCCCACTGGGACAGGAAGAACATACTGCAAGAACAGCAACTGGGGAGTTTTTTTTAAGTCCCTGAATCAGGTAAGAACTCTGTCTTCTTCCATTCCTATATGCTCAGTAGCACCTCCCCACCCCCATTTCCTTCTGCCCCTGCTGCCTCCGAGTCTAGCTGATGCAGGGGCAGAGGGAGCTCCAGAACTACTCCTGTACCTTCTGGCCAGGTTGTGCCAGGAGCTGGGCTCATCTGGGGACAGCAGTAAAAACAGCAGCAGCTCTGGGCAGGTTCCCCCTCCCTGAACCTGCTCCTGGGCTGGCAAGGAGGAGGAACCTGCCTGCTGCTACTGCTGCTGTCACTATCCCAGGCTGATCCAAACTCCTTATATAGCCCCATACAGTGATTCTGGAGATCCCCCCAACCCTGGGGCAGCTGGGGAAAGCAGCCACAGGGGGAGTGGGAATGGAAGAGGAGGAGAAGGGAGGTGCTATTAAGCACAGAGAGGAAGGAGAGGAACATGTACCTGTTTGGGGGACTTTAAAAAAAAGTTCCCATTTGCCCTTGCAGTTTTGCCTGAAAGGTGGGTGCAACCATGCCACTGCACCTCCCTTGGATCCACCCCTGTTCCAGACTCAGACCACACACAAGTCCTTGGACTTCAGCTAGCCTGCATACAGTTCTGTCCCAGCCAGAACCCAGCCCCTATTACAGTAGATAAAAATTATCCTACAAAATATCCAATGTATCTAAGGTACCGCCTTCTCCTTTATGCTCACTGTGATCCTTAAGGTTAGCCAAGAGCAATCTCATACAAGTACCATCTATGCTAAGATGGCTTGGCAAAAAACCAAGAGAGGTTATTCTTTACAGTTGCCCCTCAGCTCTGGAACTCACTTCCTCTTCAGGCTTGCCAGAGCCCAAGGCTGGACATCTTTCAGAAGCACCATAAGACCTTCCTGTTTGGGCTGGCACTCACCAAACAATGAGTTTTCTTTTGAGGTTCTAGTTCTTTTTTAAGCCGTTTTGATCTCATGTTGCTTTCTTGTTTTTAAGAGATTCTGTTTTTTTTATTGTATTCTTAATAAACAGGAAGGGTGGCATATAAGTTGCATAAATAAATATGGGTTTAACTTGTGAAACATGTTTACACACCTACCAATACTACTGTAATACTGTACAGCACCCTGTGACACCCTTAAAAGGACCTCATGGCACCCTGGTTGAGAATTAGCATTCTAGACAGTATGGAAGACGTAGGCTGTGGAGATCCTCTGGTACCCCTTTGATATTTCAGTAATATGCTTTGATTTCTTTGATACTTCAAGTGATATACTTGGTGGAGCTTGACCACCTAGCCCTTCCTTACAGACTGAAAGCAGTTTTACCTCACTGTGGGCATTGACAAATGTGGAAAAAAGGTACTTTACTGAAAAAAGGTGCTTAACTGAAAGAAGCAGCACATTAGTTTGACCTGACTCCACTGCATCTGTATAGAGTGGATGCTTCAGCAGGGTTTTTTGGCAGGACTTTTTGGTATTTTTAATCAGCTATTAGATAAAAGCACCAAAAAGCCCCACTAAAGCACCTGATCTATACAGATGTTGGGCAAGCCAGGTCCAACTAATACAATGCCTTTTCTGGGCATGCACTGGGCTTTGCGCAGGAGCGTACTGAGCTAAAAGTGCCATTTTTGGGAGGTTTTTTCTTTTTACATCTATAAGCAGCCTATGTTGCGGCCAAAATTAGGGTCTAGATCTACATATAAGGATGAAGACAGTATGGTACCACAGCACAAATGGAAAGGGGTCACCAAGTGAACTGTGAGTGACCTGGCCTCATGAAAGATGATGCAAGATCCCTGAAAGAGGTGTTGTGTGAAGATTTTTGGGCCGAGTGCAAAGCTACTTAGGTAATTCATAGATTCATAGATGTTAGGGTTGGAAAGGACCTCAATAGATCATCGAGTCCACCCCCCTGCATAGGCAGGAAAGAGTTCTGGTTTCAGATTACTCCAGCCAGATGCCTATCTAACCTCCTGTCAAAGACCCCCAGGGTAGGGGAGAGCACCACCTCCCTTGGAAGCCCATTCCAGATTTTGGCCACTCTAACTGTGAAGAAGTTCTTCCTAATGTCCAGGCTAAATCTGCTCTCTGCTAGCTTATGGCCATTATTTCTTGTAACCCCCAGGGGCGCCTTGGTGAGTAGAGCCTCACCAATTCCCTTCTACACCTCACGATAAATTTATAGGCAGCCACAAGGTCGCCTCTCAACCTTCTCTTGCGGAGGCTGAAGAGGTCCAGGTGCCCTAGTCTCTCCCCGTAGGGCTTGGCCTGCAAGCCCTTAACCATACGAGTGGCCCTTCCCTGGACCCTCTCCAGGTAATCCACATCCCTCTTGAAGTGTGGCGCCCAAAATTGCACGCAGTACTCCAACTGCACTCCAAGATCCCTTTCCACTTCCGTGCCACCCAGCAGGTCATTCCCTAGGCTGTAGGTGTGCTGGACATTTTTCCTCCCTAGGTGCAGCACTTTGCATTTCTCCTTGCTGAATTGCATTCTGTTGTTTTTTGCCCATTTGTCCAACCTGTCCAGGTCTGCTTGTAGCTGTTCCCTGCCCTCCAGCATGTCCACTTCTCCCCACAGTTTTGTGTCATCCACAAACTTGGAAAGAGTACACTTCACTCCCTCATCCAAGTCGCGGATGAAGACATTGAAGGACCGAGCCCTGCGGGACCCCACTGCCCACACCCTTCCAGGTCGAAACCGACCCATCCACTATGACTCTCTGGGTGCGATCCTTTAGCCAATTTGCCACCCACCGGACTGTGTAGTCATCCAAGTCACAGCCTCTTAACTTGTTCACCAGTATGGGGTGGGATACCGTATCGAAGGCCTTCCTGAAGTCTAAGTATACGACATCAACCCCTACTCCTGCATCCAGGCGTAATGTGTGCACATAGCCTAAAAAGGGTGTGTATGGGCGAGCTCGGTGCGTGATTTTTGGCTGGGTGTCTGAGGCTGTGTGTGGCTGTGAGGTTTTGGGTCTGTGTGTCTGAGGGCACATGTGTGTGTAGTGTGGTCAACGGAGTGAGATTGATTGAGGCCTGTGTTGGAGATTGACTGGGGTGTGAGAGCATAGGGAGAGACTGAACGAAGGAGAGGATAGGCATTCCGTGGAGGCTGTGCTGTGTATACTCCAGAGGCTTGAAGGTCTTCTTGCGGTTGCTCCCCTACAGACTGCTACACCAAAGTAAATAAAGTCGGCTCCCCAGACTTTTCCTCCCTGGGTGTGTGTGTCTGACACAGAGCGGTCCTTTTACTTTATTAGTAAGTATCGCCTCAATCCCTCCCCTCCTTCTTCTGTCCTTTTATTAGTTAAGCACCCTTATTAGAAAGGCAGCAAGGTGGGAGGTAAGCCTGTACTGGAGGATGGATGGCTAGTGACCGATCAGATGGCAGAGTAGATGAATAAAATTACTCTTGCCCCTCTGTAATATATTCCACTCCTTCTTCTCTGTTATAGTTAATTGATTAATGTTTGTTCATTAGTTGTGGTTAATATTACTTGTTAAATGTTGTTAGTTGTTCTTGTTATTAATAAACTGTGTTATTTGTTTCAGTGCTAATTGTGTGTGGTAGTTAACTGAACTTCATCTAATTGCCTGGTAAATTGAGTAGTGATAGATATACCCTGATTTACCAGCTAATTGTCTCAGGGCCAAGAAACATCTCCCTTTACGTGAGTGGACGGTATAAGGTACAACCCATTGAGCGACCTTATTTAATTAAGTGCCTGCATAACACCTATATGTCCAAGATGAACTTCCTGGTTGCTTTTGCAACCTTGTAGTCCACTGAGACCATGCACTTCCACCGTTGCCTACTCAGGAATGAATTGGTGCCATAGGCATTGAACAATAACTGATTAGTATTTTATCATTTTTAAATAAATATATTTTGGTATTTAATAATATATTTTTCAATATTTTGTGTGTTGTATTCATTCAATTGCAAGAAAAAGTTTTTCTGCCATTTAACAAGGGGGGGGGGACCCTCATCTTGGAATCAAGTATGAGGAGATAGGAGTGCAGGCAGCTGCCACAGGTCCAGTTGCAGCCCCAACCCTGGGTCAGGGCTGGAGCCACAGATGTTTCCTGCCCCCTGCCACCTCTGCAGCCCTTGCCTCTCTCCCCGCAGCCTAGAGCCCCTGCTGCCTCTCCCCCATCTCACTCCTCTCCTCTTCCTGTCTCTCCCTCCTTCCTATACTGCTTCTATCACCCTTACAGCCCAGAGCTGGATTAATGCATAGGCAAACTAGGCATATGCCTAGGGACCTAAGTGAAGAAGAGGTTCAGTTGTGCTTATTTTACATATTATAATTACTTATATTATAATTACTAATATTATAATTTTTTACACTGAGTGAAAAAAGTAATATAAATATACAGTATTAAGTAGGGGCCCATGAGTTTGTTTGCCTGGGGCGCACTAAAGGGTTAATCCAGCCCTGCTTGGACCCCTGACTTCCTGTCCCCCATCTGGACCCCTGCAGCCTCTGCCACCCCTCCCTTGCACTTTCTGTTGCTCCAAGGGAGGTTCTACCCCTGCTCCAGTCTGGGGCACAGAGTATAGCTCCAGCCTGGCCCTGAGACTACAGGGGAATGGAAGCGGGGCAGGCAGAGGACAGAGGCTGCAAGGTGGTCGGCAGGCACAAGGAAGGGTGGGGGGGTAGGCGGCAGGAGGCAAGCTGTGTGTTCTCTCTACCACCTACCTCCTTACTGTCTTGTCCACCATATAACTCCCTGTCACTGCTTGCCCTGCTGCATTGGCAGTATCGATGAAATTAAGATGATCCTCAAATAATTGGATTCAATACATAGAAAATTATAACAAATATGTGTGTTCCAAGTATAGAATCTAATTATTATGTAATATTTCCATAATATTTAAAAGTGTTTCATTTGATATATGCATGCTAAAATACATACACACACATAATGTATGCACAAACCTGTATGTCTGGGGGGACACTTTTAGCAGACAGGCCCAAGTAGCACAGAATGAGTTCTTTTATTTAATTGAGTACACAAGTGCTGTTTAAAAATTGCTGAAATATATATTTACAGGTGCCAGAGGAGTCATTCTGGTCCATTGGGTATATGACTAAGGAATATTTTACAGTTTTCACAAGAAATATTGTTTTTAAATAAGCCACAAAAGGAAATACCAAAAAGTCAAGTTTGTGTTATAACCTGACACTTGCCTTTGTGACTGATGGACTATTTCCCTTCGTCCCAACATACTGAAACAGATGAGCTGCATCAGCTTAAATTTTGAATATCTTGCCATTTGTTGGTTTGTGCTATGAACTTACTGCATTAAGTAGCTTATTGCATACAGTTAGCATTGTGCGTATAGCACAAGCATGCTTTATGTGTTTTACCAGTTACAGCTATCTGTATCTTGTGAGACTGAACATTCCTTTTTGTTTGCATTTTTTATATTTGAAAAAAGATAAAAAGCAACATATCATGAATATGGAAATCTGAAATCAGAATCAAGACCTTTTTCTGAGGTCTAATTAATCAAATTTTAACTTTTTCATTATTTCATTGTAAAATTAAACTCATTGTTGATGGAGGGGAAAGGTGTAACTTGGAATGGAAAGGATCAAGAGAATACAGCAGATGTTCTTTCTCTCTGGAATGTGTTTGGAGTTGATAGGTACAGTACATTGAGAGTCTTGATGGCCCTGATGCAGTTTGGAAAGCTTATATGAACAAATCCAGATATGACCTCCTGCAGGCTGGAGAGGCAGAGGAATCCTGGTATACCGGCACCTTTTGGTTCCAGATGGATGGTTCAGCTATGGACTTGCCTGCACCAAACTGTTTGGGGAGAGGCCAAATGGTTTTCTGGGGGTTTTGACTTCCTGATGGTTATTGCCACCTACTTTTCTAGGTCACAAGCACTCTCACATTGGTGGTGTCACTGTCAGCTCAACCCAGATCTCAAATGAGGTATTCCTACTAATCCTGAAATTCTGCAGCTACCAATAAGCATGCCAGATCCTAAGAACTCCAGGTCAGTGATCAGCCATGGGGGGACCCCGGGTGCCCCACCCAGACCCAAGAGTCACCAGTCACTAAGCCAAGGGCAGGGAAGAGGGTTCCCCTGCGCACTCCCCGATGGACCCAGAAGTGGACTAGAAGTGCTTCTGGTCCACTTCTGGCACCACTGCCGAGTGCACTGGGGACCACACTGTGTTCCCATGGGACACTCCATCCACCCCAGCATCTCAGCATTCATGAGCTGCCTGGTACCTTGAGGTATGTAGAAAAAACATTTAAAGCTGTATCTATGTCTGAATCATCGAATCTCTCCAGATTGATTTGGAGGGTTCCAATTTGATTCAGAGAGATTAAAGGGTCTCCTGATTCGATTAGGATTCAGAGATTCAGCTGCCGAATAGACCAAATCTCCGCCGAATTGAATCAGTGACTGGAGCTTCACACAGTCCTCTTAAACAACATTTCTCCTTGCCTGGTTATTATTCCCCAGACAAATTCATAGACAGCAATCATATTTTTTTTCAGCCTTTGTGTTGCCAGGCTAAACAAGCCAAGCTCTGCTAGCCTTCTTTCATGTGATAGGCTGTCTATTCTCCTGATAGTACTAATAGCCCTTTTCTGTACTTGTTTCACTTGGATTTCTTTTTTCTTGAACATGGTTGACCAGAATTGGATTCCACATTCAAAATCATTTTCACCAGTACCTTGATACTAATACTTCTTAATTTTTACTGAAAATACTTCTGGTACATGATGGCATTGCGTTTGTCATTTTCATGGCTGTATCACAGTAGCAGTTCATACTTATTATGTGATCAATTAGTACACTAAGATCTTTTTCCTAATCAGTGGTTTCTAGTGGATGAGCTTCTATCTTATAGATGAAGTTTATGATATTAGTTCCCAAGTTCACAGACTTTCATTTTGCACTAAACATGAAAGTATAGATCCTATTCCATTTACCTATCAGATGGTCAATTACCCCCCCAAATGTATATGTTGTATCTTGGATCACTTACATCTTATATCATGGGAAAAAACAGACTCTTCCACAAAAAAATTTAGCACTACCAACTACCTATAACCCCTCCAGAAATAGGAGTGGGAATCCTATTCCACCCAGGGAGGTGCCTAGTTTTCTTAGTGGGCAGCCTCATGCACCTCCAGAGTACATAAGCACTGAGTAGGGAGTCAGCAATAGGCAGCTAATTGGAAATGCTAAGCACAGGAGGTTTGTGATCTCCTTCCCTAGAGACATCTGTTTCAGAGCTGCAAATGTTGTGTGTACATAATTTCAGGATCAAAATCATGCAGAGGGAGAATTGCTGAATAGTCTACTAATTAGGTCATGTGCCCAAAAAGTTGGTATTTTGGGCTCTAAGCTCTGGTCAACATGATGGGGTTTGAACCCACCTCTGCCAGGAAAATACCCTAACTTCTAGGGGTTTCAGACATTCAGCCTGTGGGTTAGATCCATCCCACAGAGCTGTTTGGCTGTTGAGCTACTGGGGGGGCCAGGAAGTTTGGGGCATGGTCACTGGTGGGCATGGACTGCTGCAGAGTCCAAAGCCCTAGGGCCTGGGTAGACATGACCATTGGTGGCAGGGGATGAACAGGGATTTTACAGTCTCAGCCATTGCTTGCCCTGCCACCACATGGCCCACATCTGTTTGTGCCATCTTCATTAATGCAAGCAGCCATCTGGCCCATGGGTTCTTGCCCCACTGCTGCCACAGTGGTCTCTACAATACTGCCACCAGGCTGGCTGCTGCCACTACCACCTTCATGGCTGCTGCTAGTATTGCTGTGGCTGTAACTCCCTCCCTGTGCCCTATGCTATATCTGACCAGCAAGACACTCCGCAGTTCTGACCTGAAGCGCAAGGTAAGTTTGACACCCCTGCTCTAAGCTAAGGACTAGTCAGGACTGAGAACACCCTCTTTCTCTTCTGATGAAGCTAGCCCACTGACTGGAAAGGAATGCAAGAGTCATGGGCTAGAAGAAGAATATGCAAAATAGATCCTGACTTATAGGTCAAAGAGGAGGCTCCTCTGAGAGGGAGGGAATGTCATCTGATGCCTGCTTCAAATGCTGTTTATGCATTTTATTCAATGACAATTTAACTCTCAGACTGAGTAGGGCCTAAAACTCAGAGAATGGACAGGCTTTCAGTCTGAGCACCAAACTCTTCCAGCACCTCAGAAGTGTGGCATGTCAGGGGACTGTAGAGGCTTTCCATACCCTGGCTGGACAGCTAAACAGTCATGGGATCTCCAGGGCTGCTCCTGCCCCTAGGGGAGCTCAGTCATTAACAACCTTTCCTTTCACCTCCTGGGAACCCTCAGTTTTCCCCTGTCAACAATCAGCTGGTAGCTGCTAAAAAGCAGAAGCTGGCAAGGGAAGTGCCCCCTCATCTGCTTTCTTCACCCTGTCCCAGGGCATTCCCCCTACCCTTTGCACAGTCCCAGGGAGACCCAGCACTTCACAAGGGGTGATGGGGCTATAGCCCTGGGTTTCTTGGGGATGATGTGATTCAAGTTGCAGGGGAATGCCTTCATCCTTAGCATGGTACTGGGAAGACCCTGGACCTGGCAAGTGGTGGGGATCAGTGGCACCACTACCCAATCTATCCTGGTTCAAATGGCAGTAGGAAGCCATGCTGTTCAAAGGGTTAGTGCTGTCCAAGTGCCTGGCAGCAGGGTGCTTTCAAGGATCCCAGACAGCTCCCCACTAGGGTCACCATTAGGGAGCCAGTGCTTTCCCTCTGTCTCCTTTGGAGAAGGGAGGGAGGGCAGAGCAAAGCACAGTGAGATAGTAGGGATCCTAGGGATCCCAAGAGGAGCATATAGATATTCTAGGTGGCACTAGAAAACTCTGTGGAGAGGTTGCTGGTTGAAAGTGCTAACATTTTTTCATGGAAGAGCTGGTTTTCTTCCATGAAAAACCCCTTTCAACACCAGCATGCTAGCTTTTTTTTGCCGGGAAAAAGGTGTTTTCACAGGGCAGATGTAACTTCTGTTCATGGCCTCTGATCTCCTACTTTTAGGGCAAATGGTTTAAACCACTGAGCTTTTGGGCAGGAGGTGAGTGGAGCCTCCTTGTTCCTTTTTGTCTCTTACACACTTGGGGCTAAGGTGAAAAACACATGTGTTAATGGATTTCTAGAGACTGAAGCAGTGCAGAATAGGATTACACTTAGAGACTTATACACAAAAGCCACCTAAGTGCCACTTAAACACCTAATAGGCCACCTAATAGGTGGCTTGAAGTCTATTGCTCTAACATTGGCAGGAATTTTGTTCTTCAAAATACTTCTTACCATCACCTAGAGTTACATTTAAATTTACCTTGGAACTGACAGGTTCAAAAATGTCATCTCATTTGTATGACTCAAACCTTTTTTGTCAGTTTCTCAAGTAGTGCTATTTTCCAAGGTGCAAATTTTCTTCTGTACAGCAATTTTTGAAAATTCCATTCATAGGGTAATACTAATTGCCTTTAAAAAATCTATAGCTTTATTTTATTTTGGTGCAGCATGTGTTGATTCATAAAAGGCCAAGCTTTTTTGCAGGACTATCCATGGGCAACTATATCAAATTATGAACACCTTTTGAAGACATATTTTTGGTATTATTAGTCCCTAATAATGGAACAGAATTTGGAAAATTCATTTCAATAAACAAGTTTAGCTACATAAGATGGCTAAAGTATCAGTACCACAAAAAGCTGCAGATCCCCAAAATAATTATTTAATTTCTATAGCATTAGACACTTCTGAGGTTGGCACAATTTGCTGATGCCATTTGCAGGTCTAATCCCGAGAAGTCATTGATCAAAATGTATAGCATTAATGTAATAACTAGGTCTGTCACTTTTTTTGGCAGAAGACTTTATGACAATAGCAATTTGCATCATCTAGCTGCAGATATGAGTCTAGTTGATGTAAATTCCTCATCATTAACAATACAAGGATCGTGTCGGTAATGGTAACACAGCTTAGACTCTTTTTATATTCTAGTGGATGGAATTTGAAAAGAAGCTACTTAAAGAAACAAATTAAAATGTTAACTTTATGAGGCAGGATTGATGCTTTCAATATTTCCAGGAAAAAAAAGAGACTTCCTTTAAGTGGTATCCAAGAGCATCCATCAGAGAGGACATAGGAGCATGGCCTTGCTGCATAGGAAACCCCAGAACTGATGCAGAGACACCAGATATATGGGTAGGAGAGTCCCCTCTCTTTTCTCCCGTAGATTTTGGGGACATGTGGGATACCTGCTTGATGGAGAAAAATCACAAAATTTGGATCTGTCCTATAATTTAATCCATCCCCTTTCCAAAACAAAACCGTTCCTTTTTGTGTATTACTATTAACAAGGGACAAAATATTTGTAGTGATACATTTCTATTTCTATTTATTTTAATGTATTTTATTTCAAATGGCTTGTTTCATAATGTACCAAATATGGCTTTTAGACTGAGAAATTTTTTTTTATGTCATCAGTTTATTGAATAATGCATTTTGTATGCATACGGTCCAAAGTCCACCCTTGTATTTACAGTTATCAGTTAGGGACAACAAAAGCAGGTTAATATTATTCACTTCTCATTCCTTTCCTCAGTTACTCTGAAATTTGTAAGCTTTATCATATTAACTTTTATTTTATTGTTTGGTTTTGAATGTAGGCTGGATATCTGCCTAAAACTGTTATTAGAAAAACAGGTATAAACTAAGCATCTCAATACAACAGAAACAGCTTCAGGGTCAGGCAGTTTTTTCTTCTAACATGAATTTAGATATCACACAATTATTTTTTTAGTGAGTTTTTCCTGCATATTATAAAATTGATTTGAAATAATTATAGCAACATACCAGCAAACCAGTGGCATTTTAAAGTTATGAAATTGCTTTTTAAATGGACACACAATGTAGTACCTTTCTTCCCACAGGCTACCAGCAGTGAACTGAAACTAATGACAGCAAGTTACTCAGTGCTTTACCTGAAAAAAAATGTGATTTATTTAATAACTTACCACAGTATTGCATTGGAATCAACCCAATTAATCATTCCATCTCTTTCAATGTTGTCAGAATACTCTTCTCTGAATTGGGACTCTCGTGCTCCAAGCAGTAATCTATGCAGAGTCAGGAAAACTTGAATTATTCTCAGCCCCACTACTGATGTGCTGTGTTCAAGTCATGTCAATGCTCTGTGCCTCAGTGCCCCATCTATTAAATGACAGTGACAATACTTTTTGGTGAAAAGCAGTGTATTTAAGTAGGAAGTCTATATAATAGACCAGTTTTATTATTTACTAACAACTTGTTTATAAAATGTGCTTATCTAGCCTGATACCACATGTCATATTAATTGAAGAGTTCTGTCCAACAGACAAACTGAACCACTGGAGCTGGCCCTTAGATGCCATATTGATGTAATCTTTTTATGTAATCTTTTTCATGGTATATCTAGCTTTTGCAAACTATATCTAACTGAATACTTAAGGCAACTTACTGATGCTGGGAGGGGTGTGGCATGTGTGTGTTAAGAGATGCTTGCAGAGCACAGTGTGTGGGATGCGGAGGATTCCTGGAATGCCTCCCTAACACCAGCAGGATAATGTCTCCCTGACACTTGTAAGATAGCAAGAAGTTCAGAAAAAGGTCTCATTATAATGCTAAAAATCACACCCCTGGGCAGGGCAAAAGTAGGTTAATGAAACATATATGTATGTAAATGAAATACATGGCTAAAACATAGGTATAGAGACATGCTCAGTAGAGAACGTCTTATGTCAGTGGCTTGTAACCAATCACTGAGCGATACACATGCAAACATATGTATAAAAGGTACCCAAAGGTAGAAACCGGTGGTGCTTACTTTGCAAACGATTGCCAAGCACCCCTCTCTGCGCAGACTGGAAACAATAAAGATTAAGTTGGATCCTCCACCCCTGTGTGTTCATTGGCAATAGCGCACCGGGCACGAACTCACACTGTCCGTTGGGGACAACAAGATCAGTGGGTCTATTCCAGTTTGCAGCAGCTGAAATCTAGCCCATTACAATACAAAGGGGATGTAGACTACATTAGACTAGAATCAGAATCTAGAATTGAACTAGGATTCCAATCTATGTACCTTTTGTGGGTTTAAATCAGATTCTAACTATTATGATGACGTTCTCTTGGCTGGAATAACTGGGTAAGAAGCTGATATGGAAGTTGGAGTAAGCTTTTCAAACATGTTCTCTGCAGTGTTGTTATGCAACTTGAGTCGACGGAGCCACTGACAGTGTTTCTATTCTATACATTTCAGCTTTGCAAATGTGGCCTTCAGGGCAGCATAAATGACACAGAATCAATTGACTGAGTGTCCAAAGTTGTGATCATGTGGTGGCACCCAGCATGAAACACTCAGGCTTTGTACCTTAATTTACCTGTGAAATCCTCCTCCTCAGAGAGCAGCTGCTGCAGAAGCAGTGATGGCTGACTGATGTGCACAGATAATATTTTCTATCGTGTTGACTCAACAGTCTTTCCCCTCTGCTGATAGGTTGGTTGTTTGCTCCAGTCTCTTCACCAGTCTCATTTCCCACTTGTTTCTCATATCTTACTCCTTGTCTTTTTGTCTAGCTTATCTCTTCCTAAATAAATCCCACACAGTGAAACAGTCATGGCACCACCACAACATTTGTCACTAGCACTTTGTTTGGACTGTTGGTGCATTGCACCCATTTCCTTTGTCCTGCATATCTCCTGTCTATTTAGGCTGTAAGCTTTGCGGCACAGGGGCTCTCTCTTACTTTGAGCCAGTCTACATAGCAGTTGGGAGCTGTGCTTATAGCAACATGCTTGCTTCAATATGGAACTCAGCACAGACCAACTCTGAGTATTTATTCAGGTTTCTGCACAGGTTTTGCTGCCAGCACAGAACTTCTGCTCATGTAGCTACAGGCACCCACGTGAGATCGATTAAAGCCAGCTCAATTATGTCTACATGCCTTTGGCTTGCACCATATGCACACCTTGTGCGTTTATACAGTGCCCAGCACAATAGTAATCTTAATGTGTCCCTTGGCACTCTCTGATTAGTAATCTCAAAATAAGCTTCCTAAATTTATGAGGAATAAGGGTAAAGAAACTAGCTGCCCAAGAAAGCTGTAGAGTCCCTCTCATGGAAGATTTAAAAAAAGAGGCTGGATGGCCATTTGTCTGGGATTGTTTAAGAACAGTGAATCCTTCTCTTTTGCAAGGATTTAGCCATGAATAACAATGTCCTACATAATTTTCTCCATTCTTACTGCTGCTTCTGAAGCTGCCCAAGCTTGCATAAACTCTCTTTTCTCTCAATTTAGCGTCTCCTGCCAGATCCCATCATGAAACATACTCTTGTGTGCTATTTGCTGCCATAGGATCACAAAGTCAGCATTCTAAATTCACTGCTTTTGGCTCAGCTGAATTAAGAAAAGCAGTGTGAAGGAAAGCCATTATCTGAACACAAATGTGTTTCGTAAGGACCAAAATTGGCAGGCTAATTTTTACTAAAGACATTGTATTTCAGGATATAGTGGCCTATGGCCATAAGAGCTCGTGCTGAGATTCCATTATGTTCATACATTAAACTACTTCAAAGAAGGTCAGTAGTCGGATCACAGACCCTTCTGAAGAACAGCCAGAGCTGCAAAAAGTAGCATTGGTGAATCTGCAGGGGATGCTCTTCTGAGTGACCCAGTCACCACAGTTGCTCTGTTTCTCAGATGAGGCACAAAATGATAGCCTTCACCAACTGGGCATTTAATATGACAGAACATTTCTCTCATGAGAACAGGAGTTGTACTTTGGCCACATCCCATTCACTTAATTACATGTGTAACCTGGGCGGTACTCCAAGAGGCACCCACTCTCTAACTGAAGGGATCAGAGTAGGTGCACAAGCGCTGTGGGAGGTGTAGGGACGCTCCTCCCCCTATAGAGAGGAGCCAGACCACCAAAGAGGACTTAACCATATACCTTTTAATGAGAGAACAGTACTGGGAACATAACCAGTATAAACCAGGGGATATAGGTGATGCTACAACGCCCCGAGGAGACAGGATTCAACAAAGGTTAGACACTTACAATCATAGACATATTCATCCAGTTGATAAAAGGCAGGGTTAACAAAATATAAAACACAAACAGCAGAACAAACAATACTAGTTGGCGAAATATAAAAGGCACAAAACACAAAACATCAAATGACAAGGAATATAGGGCCTAGGTACCTGGAGGGGGTGGAGAGGAAAAACACAATGGTCCCTTTCTACTGCAACAAGGATTTCTCCCTGTTACTTCACTCACCCCAGCTGGGACTTGAATTCTAATCTCCCATGTGATAGACAGAAGCTCTACCACACAGACACCAGTGCTGGTACAGTGCCAAGCTGTTAGGGGTCTTGACCTTCCAGGAGCCCCTGCCTCACGTTTATCTGCCTGGCCTCTTATAGGAGGAGCTGGAAGCAGAGCTGGGAACCTCTCAGATTGCTGCTCAGATCCTTGCTGGAGCATGGGAACCTCTCCTGCTAGCCATAGCCTCTCATAGGTGATCCTGGAGCCCAGCGGGGAGCCTCTCCCGCCTGC
>NW_005841954.1:3359996-3366719 GCF_000455745.1 Alligator sinensis
TGATGTAATCTTTTTTATGTAATCTTTTTTATGGTATATCTAGCTTTTGCAAACTATATCTAACTAAATACTTAAGGCAACTTGCAGATGCTGGGAGGGGTGTGGTATGTGTGTGTTAAGAGATGCTTGCAGAGCACAGCGTGTGGGATGCGGAGGGTTCCTGGAATGCCTCCCTAACACCAGCAGGATAATGTCTCCCTGACACTTGTAAGATAGCAAGAAGTTCAGAAAAAGGTCTCATTATAATGCTAAAAATCACACCCCTGGGCAGGGCAAAAGTATGTTAATGAAACATATATGTATGTAAATGAATTACATGGCTAAAACATAGGTATAGAGACATGCTCAGTAGAGAACGTCTTATGTCAGTGGCTTGTAACCAATCACTGAGCGATACACATGCAAACATATGTATAAAAGGTACCCAAAGGTAGAAACCGGTGGTGCTTGCTTTGCAAACGATTGCCAAGCACCCCTCTCTGCGCAGACTGGAAACAATAAAGATTAAGTTGGATCCTCCACCCCTGTGTGTTCATTGGCAATAGCGCACCGGGCACGAACTCACACTGTCCGTTGGGGACAACAATATGGGCCATCCCAGTCAAGGATCAGTAATTCATTGAATAAACACATAACACAGAAAGGTGTCCTCTGTCCTGAAGAACTATTTGACCTTTACAAGATGAAGTTGTAACAGCTTACATCCGAGAGGGACTTAATATATGTTAACATCTGTACTAAATATTCATATTCTGAGCCTGTCAGAGCATGCCAGTTCTGCAAGCTCACAATGAGTCATTTTTATAGATTCATAGATTCTAAAGTCAGAAGAGACCATTATGATTCATCTAGGCTGACCTCCTGAGTAATTCAGTCTATAGAATCTCTCCCAGTAATTTCTGCATCAAGCCCATAACTTCTGTTTAAGCTACAGTATATCACTTAGAAAGAAATCCAGTCTTAAATATTTGGGTGAGAGACTTCTCATAAATTAGACAAACTGCTGCAGGATGCTAGTGAATCTCTAGGCAGTGCTCTTATGTCTGAGCTGCTACTGAACCAAAGTGCAAGTCTTCAGATAAGAGATGCTATGTTATTGGAGAAATCACCTTTTGGATGAACTCCAGTTCCTGATCCTTGTGATTAAATCCAAAGTTTTCTTTGGAAGAGCTTGATAAACTGAAATTCCTGGAAAAACGACATCTTTACTAGTAATATTATGCATACCCAAACAAGTCTTCCATTCACTGTTTTGCCTTTTTGTCATGCTCTTCTAAACCAGTGGTTCTCACCTGGGGCACTGCAGCACCCTGAGGGGGATGTGGTGTGTGTGCTGCCTTGGCAGCAGCCAGATAGAACTGCACCACATGTCCGAGAAACACAGGCATATGGAGCAAGTAAAACTATTCTGTAGGCCTCTGTTTCATGAGGAGGAGCATGAGGAGGGCTGGATCAGGAAGGGCTGCAGTAAGAGCAGGCATTCCTCGCTGCTTTAGGTTTATCTGGGTGTATATGAGCTGCATGGGACAGTTTTTCATCTGGATGTAGTGGCATCTGAGAACAAATGAACTAAACTGTGGGGCTAGGGACAGACATTACACATAAACCAGTTTAAGTGATCAGAAACTGGTTTAAACCTGCAACAGAACAGACATTCAGGGCACATAAACTAGTTTCAAAATGGCCAAAACCAGTTTGAGATAAACCTGGTTGAATGCAGTATCAGACTTAACTGATTTGGCTCAAACCAGTTTATGCAATGTCTGTTCCAGACCCCTTGCTGGTTCAAGATAAACACCCCCAGCATCCCTGCATGCTCTCTGGGCTGGCCGCAGGGCTGACCCTGCCCCTCTGCTCTCTAGCTGGAGCAGGGACCGGCCAGTATGGCCTCGTTAAGGCAAAGTGGGCAGGGAGGGAGTTAATTCTTTCCTCCTTCCCCTCTTCCCCCACTGCAGTAGTCAGTCTGTCTGCAGGGGAGCAGAGGGGAGGGGGATGCAGCAATGGCCCCTGGAGTTGGCAGACCCTGGCTGCAGGGAAGGGACACAGGGAGGAATTAACCTTTCCCCCTGCCCCCTTCACCTTAACAGGGCCATGCTGGGTAGGTTCTCCCACAGAGTTGGGAGGGGGGCTCTGTTCCATGCTGGCAAGAAGCCTGGGACTTCCCTCCTGTGCCCTGTGAGTGCGGGGAGCACCAGGGAAACAAATGGCCCGGTGGGGGCTGCACTTCTCACAGCACTGTCCAGAGCCAGGCATCAGCGCTGAGCAGAGCGTCCCACCCCTCCTGCTGCTGCTGCTGCCTGCCAGGGCTGCATCCCCATACCCTTCTCACCTCATACCCCCATGCTGCCCACCTGAGCTCTGTGCTGCTGCCGCCCCCTGGGTGCGGGCTCTGCCACCCACAAGGGTGGGAGCAAGGCATAATAGGTATGTTGGGGGTGGATGTAGGTGCTTCACTTCCACCCTTGTGGGCAATGGCTGGGTGGGGCACAATTCATTGGGGGGCCCTGTGGGCCAGATGAAAGTGCCTGGTGGGCCAGTTGCAGCCCTTGGGCCATATTTTGCCAACCCCTGCACTTAAGCCTGGTGCTCCTCAGGAGTGGTGTTGAAGAAGCTTAGACATGCCCTGTTTATTTACCTATAGTGGATACCCTTGAAACTTGGGGCACTGCTTACTTTGTCACTAGCATTAGCGGAGCAACATCTGATAGTAGGCATAAGCAAAGCTGTTGGAACCCCATCCATAGTTGCACTAGGGCTCTGTTAAATCAGATTCCAGGTCTGATGATATATAGCCAGTTTGGGCCCTGCCCATACAGTTTTTACAGCAAACGTTAAGTTTTGAAGTAAAAAAAAGTTTTTACAGCATACATTAGCCTTCAATAATTGGCTTAAATAGTCTGTTATGAGTTCCTTTCTTCCTTGTTTTAAATCACTTAAAAGTGAAGTTTTTTTTCACTGCAGTGGAAAGGCTTTGTTGATGACCCTCTCCCCTGCTTTTTACCTGAGGCATGCTATAGACTGTGAAGAGAACCAGGGCAGGTTTTCCATTTGCCTGAGAATGCAGGGGACTGGAATCGACGGTCTGTGAGCCCCCTGCCATTCCTGTTTCTATGTTTCTGGGTTGTAGAATCTGTTTCATTAGCTGCTTTTAAAAACAAATCGTGTTCCCTGACATGACTTTAGGCATGGGGGTACAGGGGAGTTGAGGTATCCTACCTTAGCATACAGGGATAGATTAGTGGTATCTTCATGTTCCTTTCAACTTAATTACACAAGTGTGAAATTTCTGCCTCTTAATTTGGGGCAATTCAATATTTAATAATAGGTGTCATGTTGCTATGATCTCATATGATAATCTGTGTTCTTCAGCAGTCACTTGGGGCCTGGGCCAAAGTGTACTTCATATTCCAACTGCTCAGCACTGCTTCTTGTGAATATCTGTAAAACAGATTTCAGCTGTCTCATGAAAAAGGCTCTTGTATGTAGCTGCCACATTCTTTGTTTTTGTTGTTTAGCCTTGGCCATCTCTTCATATATCTACAAATCTCTAGTGACTGACCATTTCTAATGATGTAGGCACTTCTTGGTTCAACAGAAAACAATATTTCAGTAGATGATAACATGTTTCATTGGGGCCATTCTGTAGTTTTAACACTGCTAAATAAAGAGAAGGATCTGACCTGGTATTTTGCTTTGGTGCTTAATTTTGACACTGTTTCCCATTAGCTCATTAGATTGAGCATAATGGGGTTTAACAGTATATATTTAAACCCATACTTCACAGCAAACTGCTTAAACTTAGCACCACTAAATAGTGGGTGTGTTGGGATCAATGCTGTAGTGGGGACGGGTGGGAGTGGCGTGACCACCCAGGGCACCAAAGCCAGGGTGGGACACAGGACAGAGCCACCAACGTCTCATTTGGAGGGGCAGGGGGATGAGGGGAGGGTGGCTTCCACCACTGCATGCACTCCTGGACAAACATGGGCGGGGGACACATGTGCCCCCCAGATCTGTGTGCAGGGCAAGGGCAGGATGCTACTGTGGGCTTTGCCCCTGGTGGCAAACTTCCTTGCCATAGTACTGGTTGGGATATACCATATCCAGCAAAAATATATTTGATTTGCATAGTCATTTATTAAACTGTAACATATATTTAAGTAAGATTATCTCAAAAGTGGGGAAAAAGTCATTTAGAACAAGGGTTCCTTAATTGTGGTCTGCAAGACCAGTTTCCACAAGTCTGTGGATTGCTCCTGGCCCCTTTCTTTTAATTAGAATTGTGATAAATGTGCATAGCTACCTGCAAGAAATATTGAGAATCAACACTGATCTATTGGCCCAAAAAGTTTGGGAACCACTGATCTAGGGCAATGTACACTATTTCAACTCAATAAAACAAAATCTGTGCTTACTCTTTTCAAGTTTTTTCCCTTTCCTATTTTTGTCACATGTATGCAAGATTCCTTAAGATTTTTTGAAACCATCCTCAAACAAACACCAGAACTCCTCATAGATCTTTTATGATTGTTAAATGACCTACCTGTATTCTGAAAACACTTTGTAACGCCTTAAGAAAATGCAATTCTGATTACTTTAGATACATTTCCAACTAGAAATAAGAGCTTCACCTTAAACTGAAAATAGGACTGGGACCATCTCTGAGGGAGAATATAGTATATAGGTGGCACTTCATTTTAATCATGAAAAAGTGTGGATTTGGGGTTACTTTTTTAAAACTGAAAATTGGGGATTTCTTAAAATCAGATGTAACCCAGGCTGTACTCCAAAAGGTACCCCCTCTCCAATTGAAGGGATCAAAGCAGGTGCAAAAGTGCTGTGGGAGATGTAGAGACTCTCCTCTCCCTATAGAGCAGAGCCAGACCACCACTGGGGACTTACCATATACATTTTTATGAGGGAACAATACTGGAAACATAACAGACATAATCAGGGGGTATAGTGGACACTACAATGCCCCAAGGGGGCAGGATTCAACAAAGGTTAGACACTTACAATCATTGACAAAAGACAGGGTTAACAAAATATAAAAACACAAACAGCAGAGCAAACAATACTAGTTGGAGAAATATAAAAAGGCACAAAATGTCAAAGGACAAAGAAATATAGGGCCTAGGTACACAATGGCCTCTTACCACTACAAGAAGAATTTCTCTTTGTTAGCTCACTCCCCCCAAGTCATCAAAGCCAGGATTTGCACTTGGATCTCCCATGTGATAGGCAGGAACACTGCCACATAGTCACCAGTGCTGGTACTACTCCAAGCTGCTAGGGGTCTTGACCTTCCTGGAGCCCCAGCCTCATGTTGAGCTGCCTGGTCTCTGATTGGAGGAGCTGGAAAACAAGCTGGGAACCCCTCAGGTCGCTGCTCAGATCCTTACTGGAGCGGGGAAGCCCCTCCTGCTGGCCACAGCTTCTCACAAGGGATCCTCCAGCCCAGCAGGAAGCCTCTCCTGTCAGCCACATACCATGCTGCTGAGAGTCCAACTGCTACCTGCAGGTCCTGCTCCTTCAGGCTTTTCTGGGGCAACTGCTTCCATCCTGCTGGCTCAGCTCTTGCTAACTATTTGAAGCTCTTTCCTCATAGTCCTTTACTGGTCTCTCCTTGAGTCAGCCGGGCTGCCCCTTTTATCCCCTTCCAGATGTCCCAAGGGGCCAATCAGGGGACATGAGGGGTGAGTCTCTGGGGCCTGATTGGTGAGGAAAGGGAATCCCAAGTCCTCCAATCATCTTTTACTCCTTCAAAACCCCTGGGCCAAATCATTACCAAATTGGTGAGGAAAGGGAATCCCAAGTCCTCCAATCACCTTTTGCCCTTTCAAAACCCCTGGGCTAGGTCACTGCCAGCCAGCCCATCACATAGAGAAACCCAGAATCCCTGCTTATTGGGTTGTGCAGGATTTCATCTTGAGTGCTGGCACCAACAGATCAGATGAGACCACACAGATCTTACCTGTCAGGTACAGAACTTAACTCTGAATTTTGTTTTACTGCACTTTTGTCAAATGCTTTAGACCAGTGGTTCTCAAACCTTTTTTTTCACGGACCACTTGAAAATTGCTGAGGGTCTCGGTGGACCACTTAAACTTTTTTTTGTTCTACAAATCAAAGCACACAACTCATGTTTTAATATCAGTAGTCTTACCTTACAAGTACAGATATTATTGATTGTTCTGCAACCTTTCTGCAGACCACCACAGTGTGAGAACCTCTGCTCTAGACAGTGCATCTGCAATGATTGAATCTATTCATGCTATGTACTAAATTTTCAAGACCTCCAACTGTAGTAGGAAAAATACCCTTTTTTGTAAGAACAGAGGATATTTGCCAGTCCCCGTCTGGCTATGGTTACATGTGGCTTATGATCAGCTTCAGCTATCATAGGTCTCCTGTAAATCACCTCACTAAAATCCAGGTTTATCAAGTCCAGTATTTTGCCCTTATCAGTAACCTTCTCATATAAGGACATTATGTTAGTTTGACATAAATTGTTCTTGATGATAAATCCGTATTGGCTGTTAGTTATGTATTTTATATTCTAAATATTTACATGCACATTACTTTTCATCTCCCTCTTTCCCCTTTCTCCTTCCCTAAGTTTTTAAGCTCCCCCCCAACAATTTAAACCTTATTTTGATACTTATACTAACCCATGAGCTTATGGCACTGGTCTCTGTCAATGCTAGTTGAAAACCCTTCCTG
>NW_005841954.1:3366750-3410177 GCF_000455745.1 Alligator sinensis
GCAGCGATCCTTTTTTTCTTTATCAGCTAGGCCCCATCTTCTCAACATTCCTCCTAGTGCCCAGTTTCCTAACCATTCTGGTACTGTCTTCTGTTTAAACATTTTTTTCTTTCAAATTCCTTATTGCCTTGGTCTTTTCTCTGTTTAGTCCTTAAACTCTTTTGCTTAAGTTAGTCTATCACAACTGCAGACCAAAGGTAGTAAGGAATCAAGGATCAAAGGCTAAAGCCCCTTCTACTCAGGTCAGCCTCTAGCTACACTTTATGTGCAATCCTAAGTAAAACAAAAAACCAAAAACTCAAGTTTGATTCACCTACAAGAATGAGGGACTTGCTCTTTCTTTAGCAGGAGATTTCTCTCTCCTTACAAAAAAACAAAACAACAACACCCGCCGCCTCTTGCTTCCTGTTTCCTTACTTGACATACTGTTCCAAATAACCTTGGTAGCCTTTTTTTGTCTGTGGAATACACTTGCTGTTGATGTCCCCAACTTTATAGGGATTCCCCTCTTTACCTTACTTTGTTAATTTTTCTCCTAGGTATGTTGTTTCTATTACAAGGAGTTTACATTTGCTTTTATTTAGCTCAGCAGATGCAGCTTTTCTAATGGCTCTCAGTGCCTCTCATCATGCTTTTGCTGTTTGTTTGTTTTTTCTGCACATCAACACATCATCTATTGAGATGTTAGGACTTTTTATACCATCACTAAATGTGTTGTAGTTTCCTGCTAAGCACCTAAGGTGCTGAATGCAACCAACATGACATCTGAAGAAACAGCATTTCCCACAGGCATTACTTGGTGTACAAATACCAGCTTCCCATCAAAGGATCTCTCTCAGAAACCTAATAGCCCTACAAGCATAGAAAAATATTTGGCATCAGCCATCACTCCCTGAATTTTTCTTTGTAGGTAGCACAAAATGTTTTTCCTTGCTTATTTAAGATTTGGTTTTATAAATAAAAGGGCTATCCCCCCCCGAAATGACTAGCAAATGTATGTGATCTGTTTCTTCAACTTGCTCTGATTCTCAGAGCAATGAGGCTATCTAGCTGCTCTCTTAACTTTCAGAGCCAACAGCTGCTGTCAATTTACCAGGGTTATGGGAGGGTTAACACTTGGGCTTTTGCCTAAGCAGTGCTGGTCAGGATTCAGCCATGTGGAAAGGATTCCCTGCAGTCAGAATTTAGCCATGACTGGAACAAAAATATCTTTTTTTTCCCCCTCTTTTATTTTGCCTTCCTAAAACAAGATGCATGTCTTATTTGAGTGGCATGTGATATTAGAAAAAATACAATATTCACCCATACATTTATTTCACATGCTCCCTTTGTGGGGATAAGCTTGCTCTAAAGCTTTACCTGTTTACCATTGGTCTTCACTGTTTCTTTATGTATACCTCTTATATATTGCCAGGGTTTGTTTGCCCCAGTTAAATTAGACAGGAAGTTACAGGGCAACAAGCTGTATTGTACAAAGAAAGGGCTTAACTAAATTATTTTCAAGCATAACAGCAGTCAGCAACAGGAGAAACAATATAAAATTGCACCAGTTACTGGCAGGCGTATGTAACATATACATAACCATGTTTACTTTGCAGAAAAAAGCGTGACTGAATGAATCAAGCTTAGGTATTGATAGCAATATAGCCAATTCAGACCATGGTGTAGAGCTTCCCCTAAAAGTTGGTTAAATAGTTGCACAAGTCAACTGTGCTGAGCTTTCTGCTGCAGCAACTGCACTGTGCACCTGCACTTTTGCCTGTGGTGTAGAACGAGTATTTAAACAGTATTATTACTGTTCACTTGTGCACCTCTGTTCCACTTAAAATTATATCTTTATGCCCTTAGGTTGGTCTGTTCATTTTCAACCGCATTGCTGAGTACTGGCCTCTTCGCATTCTTCTGCGTTACTAATGCTGTTGCCACACTTTTGTCCACACTTACATCATTTTGCAGGAGTGTGCAACCTACAGCAGTCTTTGCAAATGTATCCACATTCCAGGCATTGTTTTAGTTTTATTTGCTGCAAAATGTGCTGCTTGCAGAATCTGCCTTGGATCTTTGATTACCTTCTTGCTTTTGATCTCTTTTCTTGTAGTATTTTTGGTTCTCTAACATTCAGTGTCAACATTAGGGACGTACAGCATTACATATGTACCCTACATAAATCTCAGCAGGAAGGGGATGAAGTCTTTTGAAGTTGAATTCCAGGTTTTCCAGTAATCTCTTCCTAGGTGTTTTGTCCCAGATCTGAATTATTACGTGGTTTCTTTTCAGGGACCTGGTTAACCATAGAGGCTGCTTACAGAGGTTAAAAAAAACACCCTATGCTTTACCGGAAGAAGCAGCACTTTGGACCCAGCTCTTCAGCGTCTGTATAGATCAGGAGCTTCAGTGGGGCTTTTGAGGGCTTTTATCTAAAGCTGATTCAATAAGCTCTTCAACCTTAGATCAGCTACAAACTTCTGTTTTATGTTTAAAAAAAAAATTTTCACTTTTATATGATGTGCTCTATTCAGATTTCTGCAATATGGTTTTATAATTTGAAGGGAAGCCCTCTACCAAATTAGGGCAAACAAAGCTTACTTTGCCCAATGGGATCCTGAGACTGAGTGAGGGCATGCATGTCTTTTCAAGAGAATCATTTTATTGGAAAGCTAAACACAAACTAAACTGGCATTCATATCCGGCAATGTGAATGCAAAAACATACTCATGACTGGGAAAATGGGTATAGGCTGGATGCCAAGATATCTGAACTTCTGTTGGTTATTCAGGTCCTTTATTCCCTCTCCTCAGGTTTACAGTAACATGTATGCAGCCATTAATGATATGCAGCCATTAATGATATGCAAATACATCTACATTTTGATTGGATGTATTCAAATTTTTGTTTCACTGAAACTTTTGGAACTGGACTGAACCAGTTCTTGTGGATGTGGCAGGTGTCAATTAATTAGAATTTTGGTTTTTGTGAAAGTTATACTTCAAAGGAGAATTCCTTATCTCCTTCCTTCATCATGCTAGAAAATGCCATGGTTTATTTTCTTGTTACTTATAGTCTTCATGGGCAAGGCTTCTTTGCTTTTACAACCAAAGAAACCTAACACACACACATCCATTTAAACTACATCCACTATATTTGGCTACATTACTTATTCCTACTAACATGTATAAACTATGATATAGCATGTTTCAATTATCTAATTCAAGGCCTTGTGCTCTGTTTAATCTGATCTGGTTCAGCTGGACATGTTAATTGCTTTCTTTTCTTTGCTAGCAATCATGTCTGTAAAGGTTCATTCTGAGGTCACTCAGAAACAGGCTTTTGCAGCTCTCTGCTTTAGCCCCCTTCTGCAGCTTAACACAAAACTTCAATTTAGTTATACATTTACAGCAACAATATTCAGTTCTGATCTTTATATAATGGAGGATACAAAATGGAGGTGTGTATGCCAAGATTTCTACTGTGTTCCTTCCTTTATGTAGGACCCTCTTTCACAGTTTACTGAAAACTATCAAAAACATTAAATGCATCAAAACCAGGTATTGACATAAAATACCCTTGATGCTGACAGTTTTTCCTCAAGATAAAGGGAAAAATGGTAAATATATAACATTAGTCTCCACATTTCCAGAGCTTCAATTCTGGGTTTTCTAATTATTTTATCTCCCCCCACTTACAGTATTTTCTTAGTTAGCATCACAAAATTTCATTCACAACTTGTAGCCAAAAAGTCTGGCTTGACTAGTCTAAGCCAGGGGTGTTAAACTTCCCACCCACAAGCCAGATCCAGTCCACAAAGTCATTGCATCTAGCCCACAGGGCTCCTCACAGGTCCAAAAATTTGGTGGACAGGGAGCAATGGCAGCATTAATTATCACTTTCCTGCTGTAAATTTTTCAGACCCATGGGGAGACCTGCAGACTGGATAGCGTCGTCTTCCATTCTAGATCTGGCACTGAGGGCCATGGTGGTGCAAAGCCCAGTTCAGGCATGTGGGATAACTTGAGGTAGGACCCGGGGGGGCAAAAGGTTGAGTACCAAAGGCATAAGCCACAGGAGCCATTCTTTAGCTTACAGCCCATGCTAAAACCGGCCACATTGTGCTTCCTTGTCTTTGATGTGAGCCATCCTAGGAACCAATATACAAGTTATTGGTTTTACTATTTGTGATTTCTCAAGTTACAGGCAGAAAAGACACAAAATAAGGTGCAGAAGAGTTAAAGACAGGAACAGGAAGGAGAGGGTTGCTGTTGGTTGACTTTAAGCCTGAAACTCACTTAGGTGCTGAAGGCCACAAATGTACTGGAAGAGGTAGGCCTCTGGTTTGACTTGAAACCCTGAAGTTACAGGGAGTTTCTGGGCTTAGGATAGGAAGCCACCAGGAATCAAACTCATTTTTTTGATAGAATTGGTTAAGGGTCTGGAATTGGAAGCTCAGGAGATCCAGCACATACTTTCAACTGCTGCTCTTCACGACATGTTTTAGGAACTGCTGTTCCTAAATTATTCTTGACCAATGTATATCCATTCTTCTTGAGAACCTTCAGTCAAAGAGATTTCACAACTTCCCCAGGCCATCTATTCCACCGTGTCACTTTTCTAACAATGAAAACGTTTGTCCCTGATATGAAATTTAGTTCTACTTTGCTGCCACTTGAAGACATTGCTACATGCCCTGCTCTCTGTAGCAAAAGACAAAAAGATGTTATCCCTTCTTATGGCCACCTTTTAGATATTTGAAAACTGCTATTATGCCCACACATCTCTCCATAACTTTTTCTAGATATAATATTTTGAATATGTTTTCACTGAACTTCATCCTGTTGTTTCGGGTGTAGCTTTCCAAATGATCAAGATCTTTCTTAACTCTACTCTTATTCTCTAAAGGTATGTTCAGTCCTTTCCAGTGTTGTATCTGCAAGTTAGCTCAGGAAGCTCTCTATTCCAGCATCCAAATCATTAAAACATGAGGTGAATAGCACCAGATCCAGGACAGACCACGCTAGACTTCACAAAACCTCCTGTCATTCTGATATGGATCCATTTATCAAATTAGCCCATGGTTATGGCTACTGAACTAGCTCTCTATCCACTTTATGTTAAATTGTATCTAGTCTACATTTCTGATCTCTCTCTTATTATCATAACCCTCACCTTTTTCCCCAGATTCCACAATTTTTTACTAGCTGTCTGGTTTCAACTCCTAGTAGATGGACTTCCAAACCTTCTATCTACAACTGGAGTTAAGAGAATTAAGGGAAATAGAAGAGATGGCCAACCACCAGACGAAGGCCACATAATCTACAAGATAGACTAATTAGGTTTGTATTGCAAGGCAAAAGACACATTAGGAAATATTGTTTGAAATGTCATGTTAAAGCCAATTGCAAAACACTACTGACTTTAGTAGTGCCAGAATTTCATGTCCATTCTTCTGCACTAAGGCAAGTTCAGCCATGATTGTTCAGGCAGAGACTAATAGAACTTACCCTTAGGAGTTCCTTGTTTGTTTACATAGTAGAGTCCTACAGTTAAGCGCTTAACACTAAAAAACATGGCGGATGGCTGGGTCATTAAGTCTCTTTCTAGACATGTTTTGGGAGGCGGTGGCGGGGCACTTTAATTAGAGTGACTTTGAGGGCCTCTCTAATTAAAGCACCCAGAGCGTCATGTGTATTGAATGGACTTTAGTTAAAGCACCTCTGCTGCCATTTTTCAGCGCAGGAACACTGATACATGTGATGCTGGCATCTGCTGGAGCATGGTTATTACCATGAGAGACTCTATGAATCTCTGCACATGCATAAATGCCTCAAACTCCTAATATCCTGGCACCCTTATTAGTACTAATATTATCTTCACCAAGATAATGTTTCATTTACTCTTGTTCTGATGTCACTAGTTTTGAACTCAGAAGCAACTGTGAGGCTTGCAGCCATTGCCTGAACATCATGGATACTGTAAAATGAAGAGTGAATCTCAATAGCACCACGGTCTTCTGTATGGCAACCACTTATTTCAAATTTGCTCCCAAGCTGAAGGGCTGCATGTGGAAACAGGTTGGGGGAAAAGTTTTGTATACTACTCCATATATGGAGGCCTCCATCAAAGCTGATCTGCTGGAGAGAGATGTTAAGGGTGCAGATGTTGGGTTTTGGGCTCAGAATCTGCTTTGAGAGCGAAGCCTTCCCAGCACCCTAGACTGAAAATAAAGATCATAGTTAGTTTGAACTATTTTCAGATATTGATTATGAACACTTCTCCAAAGAATCTGAAGTGATGCCTTCAGTATAAAGCAATAACAAAATACACCTTCCAGTTTCTGTATATGATAACACCACACCCAAAGAGTCTAAAAGACAAAAGGAAAAGCTATAGGAAAGCTGCTTCATAAAGGGCATGGACTTGTGGGCATTCCCTGACCAATGGTTGTGGTCAGTGATGGTGACCCACTGTGCCCACAAGGCCTTGACCTCTATGCGGCACTGCTCATGCCCATGCTTCCACATCGGGCCTGACAGCCCCTCATAGATGGCGTTGGAGTGCCCACCCCATGTGAAGAGCCACTGCACCTCCACCTTGCCTCACAATGCCTCAAGGTTACTAATCTCCTCCTGTGACCAGTTGGGGCCCTGGGTGACAGCATATGGCATCAGCGATGATGCCATTGGGGCTCCTGCATTGGCTCTCCTGGCCTCTGTGTGGCTGTCCTGTGTAGTGCCCAGTGCAGAGGCACAGTGTGGTACTAGGAGTCACATGGCGAGGCAGTGCCCCACAGCATGAGTATGCCCTGGGCAGACTGCTGGGGTTTGGATGTGGGCAGCTGGAGCTGGCCCTGCTTGGTAACCAGGAGCTGCCTGCAGCTGGGCCCAGGTGCTGGCAGGAGCCTGCAGCAGGCTGCAGGGCTGGATGGCATGCACCTGGCAGCTGTGTGGCACTGAAGCACTAGGCATAGGTAGCCTGTAGCCTGTGCAGGGGCAGCAAAGGCCAAGAGTCCCCCCAGGTTCCTTGCTGTTGTTCCCTAGGGCTCAAACTGCCTGCAGCCTTTTAAAGGACCTGTGGCTGGGGCTGCCATAGAGGCAGGCCAGCCCTAGGGCAGGAGAGGCTCCCAGCCCTGGGGACCTGGGGCTGAGTTCAGGCTGGCCCCTTGGGACAGAGCTGACCAGGGGCAAATGTGCTTCCGGTTAGCCTCTACACATGTGTTACTGTGCCCTAAGTATTTTTGAGTAAATTTGCCACTTCCATTTGCGGGTAGCAAATTTACTCAGATGTAGCAAAGTTTACTGCGTGGTAAGTGTGTGCATGTGTAGATGCACATGTTTACCACTCGGTAAACTACACTGTTGCTCAATAAAGTATATTGAGTAGACATACCCACTGTGTACTGAAAGAAGGAATAAAAACGTAATAAGTTATGTAAAAAAACTAAACATTTTAAGGTGTGTGTCAAGACTCCTGACACTGGCCATTAGAAAAGCAAGTAACCTATTTAAGAAAAACACCCCTACAACACAAGTGATGGGAAATGAGGCCGTGGGGCTCATCATCCACAACATGTCAAGGTCACCAAAACATGAACTATGCCAGCTAAAAAGCTTTTCTCTATTAAGAAATGCCAAGTCAACAAATTTAGCTATTTGGTTAAAAATGTCAAAGAAAACCCCCAAAGTACCAGCACCATGAATCACTCCAAAAACTGACAAAGAACAGTGGTGGGGGTAGGGGAATCACATGGATTTAAAAGTGATCAGATGGATCTAAGCCAAAAATCAAAATCCAAGGAGACAATGAAAGCTGGAATCAACTGTGACATAACTACAAGAGTGTGAACAACCTAATAGGACCCAATCAGAAGATCAAATTCTGAGGCACTAAGAATTGATCTCAGGATGGTGATTCCGATGGCCAAAAACCTTGAGAGCTACAGAATTTTAGTCCTAGATCACAGCAGCTGATAAAAAAGAACACGAATCCAGTCAATGTGAGGCCTTTAAATAATGACATTTAACAATAATAGCATTTGTCTTTGAAATATGGGTTGATGATTTTTTTGCCACATACAGTCTAATATTCCTGCAGAAAATTTAATTGTGAAGAAACTTTCTATGAAGTAATGAAATATGGTCTAGATTTTTATTAGCCAATTAATGTACTGAAAAATACACCTTTTCATGTAAACATCTGTTTCTGGCATTAGTTCAGTCACTCTGTCATCTTATTCAATTCATTCATTCATTCCCACAGGATAAGGAAAATAGTGCATGTAAAAAGAACAGGAAATATTTTCCTTTGCTTTAATATTCATAATTTACAGGTGAATCAATACGCATTAGTGATAAATAAGATGGTGCCCACTAGCAACCTAGTCAATTGTCTTTTATATTTTTGGTTTGTGACACTAAGCTGTTCATAACAGTCGCACAACTTCCAATATCCTCTGCCACATCATATGTATTCATAGGGTATTGAACCATTTTGAATAATTTCACACACATCAATGCCCATAATTGTGATGGGCAGTCCAATAGCACATGCTTCATTACCATGTGTTAATCCAGGGTGATTGTTTTTTGTGTCAATGCATCCGCGACTAAGAATGGCTATCAGCTTTATTAGTCGTTTTCATAGCTTCTCTCTTCAACTGCATATTTAAAGTATCTTGACATTTCAAGTTAATATATGATAGCTAGTGAGCCCACATCATTTCAGATACTGTAGCTCTCTAACACACTGATGCCATAGCTATTGATAATTCAGTTTCCCCAGCTAGTCTGCTTTTTATAGATTCAAAGAAGTAGGGTCGGAAGGGATCTTGTAGATCATCAAGTCCAACCCCCGGCCCTGGGCAGGAGAGAAAACCAGGCTCAAATGACCCCAGCCAGGTAGACATCAAGCCCCCTCTTAAAGACCCCCAGGGTAGGAGCCAGCACCATTTCCCTTGGAAGTTGGCTCCAGATCCTAGCCGCCCTGACTGAAGTAGTGCCTTCGGATGTCTAATCTAAACCTACTCTCTAACAATTTGTGGCCGTTATTTCTAACGTTATTCTGTTATTACCCCAGGGGGCGCTAGGGGGAACAGGGTCTCTCCCAAACCCTGCTGGCCCCCGCAGGTGAGTTTATAGATGGCCTCCAGGTCCCCCCTCAGCCTTCTCTTGCGAAGGCTGAACAGGTTAAGGTCCCGTAGCCTCTCTTCATAGGGTCTGCCTTGCTGTCCCCGGATCATGCGAGTGGCCCTCTTTTGGACCCTCTCAATGCTGTCCACATCCCTCCTGAAGTGCGGTGCCCAGAACTGAACACAGTACTCCAACTGCAGCCTTAGCAGTGTCGCTTAGAGGGGGAGGATCACCTCCTTGGCTGTGCCTGAGATGCATCTGTGGATGCACGACAAGATACGGTTAGCCCTACTGACCGTGACTTCGCATTGTCAGCCCATGTTCATCTTGGAGTCAGTAATGACTGCAAAGTGTCTTTCTGCAACCATGCTCTCGAGAAGGGAGTTTCCCAGCTTAATCATGCTGCTGGGTCCTATTGCCCAAGTGCAGCACCCTGCACTTGTCAGTATTGAAACCCATCCTATTTTCGTTAGCCCACCCCTGTAACCTGTCCAGGTCCTGCTGTAATCTGTCCTTCCCTACTAGCCTGCCTATCTCACCCCAAATCTTGGTATCATCAGCAAATTTAAAAGCACAAGCTATTTGGGAAAATGAGGTATTTGAGGTGTACTTTGCTCTTCAAGTTAATGTTGCCCTTTTGCCCACAACAGTTAGGCGATAGTTGTGGTCTTCCAAGATTATTTCCAACAGGACATAAAAAAAGATTATGCAAGTCCGTTGCATAAGGAAGTTTAAGCCTATGTGTACTTCTTATTTTTTTATTTTTAGCCCACGCAGACCCAAGGGTGTTCCCTGATCCCAATCACAAGGGAGTGGTTAGAGGTGAGGGTGCTATGGGAGGGGTCACCACCACTGACTTGTGGGTTCCCTCCTACCTCTATAGAGTTAGACTCAAGATAGGATCTTAACTATTTACAGTATCTATTTACATATAATATACATACATATAAAACTAAATATCATATACATATATTTACACAAAGGACATTAACCACTAACCAAGGTCAAACCCTAAGTAACACTGTGGGAAAATCACTCTCAACCACAACCCCCAGGGAAAACAATATATATCCAAAATGAGCCCACAGCTTCCCCACCCCACAGTGGGGAACCCATACTCAGTTAAGGGTCACACAAATATAACAACAGAAATGTGATTTTATCCCATACAGAGGAACAGTTCCCTCTTTCTTTGATGCAGAATGATAGGCATCAAATGGGCCCCTACCCAGTTAGGGGACCTAACATTCAAGAAAAACCAACAGGGCGCTTTTCAGAAATTACTCTGTCCTAAGGTAGCACTATTTACCTATCACAAATAAACAGTTTTAGCAGCATATCACAATACAACATTTCAATATAAGACCCGATCATAAACAACCTTAATAACATCTACTCCTTAATATAGTCCATGATTTATGGCAAGGTATAGTCCTCCTTCGAATGGGGTCCTTTGGAAGGGCGGGAGGAGTGTGTCCAGGAAGCACCAGGGGCCCCTCCACTTAGGGCCTTGACTGGGTATGGGGCTGCTCACACAGCCCCTTCTCTGGGCCTGCCCATCCCAAATGTCTTTCCCCTGTGCATAGGTGACTGGTAGGGGGTCAGTGCCACCCCTGATGGCTGACACCAATGCTGTCTGCAGGGCTGGTGCCCCCCCTGACAGGGCCATGGCCACTGGAGGCTTCTGCAGGTACCTCCCCCAGATTCAGGAGGCACCAGTGACTCATGCCCCTGTGGGACCCAATGACTCATGCTCCTTCAGGTGGTGGTGGTCAAGGCCAAGCTTGCTGGGGTCTTTTCTGTGCTACTGCTGGAGCACCCCTCCAGGCTTTCCCTGAGCTGCTGGGCTCCTCCCCACTCTGTGCCCCTCTCTGGGCACTGAGGGCTCAGCTCCTCTCAGCTGCTGTGCCACTGCTGCTGGCTCCTGTGTGCTGGGTCTCATGCCGCAGCATTACTATTTCTCCATGCCCTGGCTCTTGGCATGAAGGGCTCTTTTAACAAAGGCCAGGCCCTTCAGGCTCCAGCCATCTGGCCTCATGCCAGGTGGCTAACCTGAGCAGCATCCGCTGCTCCCTGGCTCCACTCCCTTGTGCAGCACCGTGTGCACCATGGGACCCTGCTGCTTGCCAGGAGATGGGGCCTGAGCCACCTTACTGTGGCTCCCATGGCCCTGACCCTATGCACTGCCCTGCATACTGTGTGACCTTCTGGCCTTCCAGGGTTGCAGGTTTGATTTGCCATTCGTGGCTCCCAGAGCCTGAGCTCTGTGTGCTGAAATGTGCACTGTGATGAGCCTGAGGGTCTCACACCCTCCCAGGGACCTTTAGGAGCTCAGGACTATTCCACACTGGGGCAGCTCGTCCCCAGCTTTTCTCACTCTGATCTTCTATCTTCAGCTCCCCCGTTGCATCTTCCCTCATGCTGGGCATGCTGCTCTTTATATAGTCTTCAGAGCTCCGCCCCTGAAGCCTTCCAGACCTGACAGGGTTGCAGTCTACAATTAAATCAATGGAGCTTCTCTCCCCCTCCCTTCAGGAAAAGGGTGTGGCTTTACTCCTTTGGCTGCCTCCTGATTGGTGGATGGGCTCCACCAATCAAAACAGCAGAATCCTGAGCCTGGGACTCAACCCAAGCTCTGAAAGGTATGCTGGCTACATATTTTTAAAGAAAACTTCTCTTTGAAATAGAAGAAACAAATGGTGGGCAATTTCTTTGCCTACGATTTCAAATCTGACCTTCTAATCAAACAGGAGCACTGTCTTTCTGCTGCCTCATAGGACTACCACACTCATGACTGCTTTTCTCATTGATACCCTATGAGGATGGCCATGGTGCCCCTTGGTGGCTGCACTAATTTTGCCCACTCCAGCTCTTCTGTGTATACCCTATTTCATCTGCTATGCCTTGATGTGAAAGGTATATTTAGGAGTCTACTCAGTTTGCAGTTTCAAAGAAACTGCAAAGTCTGGGACAGTCTGTGACATCAACTTAAAAAAAAAAAAAAGCCCTAATAAAAATTAAATGCTGACTCCTCAATGGGAACCAGTGGTCCTTGCTGCCACAGGCCGACCTTGCAGCTCACCTGGGGGTAGGGAGGAAAGGGTGTTGGCTAGTGGGGCGGCATGAATGGCAATAGACAAGATGGCAGCTTCCCCTCATTCCTCCTCCTCTCCACCAGCGCCTCTCCACCAATCCGTGCCAAGGGGTGGGGGTCAGTAGAGCACCTCCAGGACATATCTGTGAAATTTCCTCTTTACACTATGACCAACCTGTGAAAATTGTTTAGTCTCACCACCATCTAAGTAGGTCCCTAGTTATATTACACTGGGGGGCTGCACCAGAGTCCTGGAGCAATCCTGGTGGTGCTGGCTTTAGTCTGACCCAACTTATTTAGTTGGATCCTTGATCCTACTTGTTAGCAGACTGCAGTCTGCTAATAAAACACATTCCACTCCCTGCTGGTACTTCCCATATCCTGCTGGCACCTGCAATGCCCTTTGGGTACCAATCATGGCCTTACAGGCCCTAATCATGGCCTCCAGTCTCCCCCATAGCTAGAGGGGAGCCATGCCTCATAGGCCTTACCATACTTCCATCCACAGGGCCTTCTGGCTCTATACTGGCTTTAGCCCACTAGGTCAACCCTTGCAGGGCTGTTGCCTCTAGTTTACAAAGGCTTTGGCCTACAGAGCCCAGACCTTTGCAGGGCTCTATTTTGGATTCATCTCCTTATGGTATGACATGCTTCCCAGGAACCCCAGATGTTGCCTCTGTCTGCCCCCGTGGCTACACTCAGACCTCATGTCCAACCAAACCAAAACACCAACCAAGCACTCTCTAATGGAAAGTCCTAGACCCCATTTTGGGTCTCTATGCCAAACCCTACCCCACTGACTCCCTCCTAGCCTACAGGGTACCTTCCTGGGTCTGTAGCTTCTCTTCTTGCTTCCTGTATTGTCAGGAACTCCTATCCCTGCAGAGGTCAGGGCCAGGCTGAACCCCTAGTCCAATACACAGGCTTACGTGGTTCCTTCTTTCTCTCACTTCTAGTCACTGCCAGCACCAGATTGCAGGTGCTGCTATCCTTTTCCTCTTAAAGGACTGAAAACACAGGTGATATAGGATTGTTCAGCAATCAGGGGAGTTTGCAACTGACTTCAGTAGGATAAGAATTTCAGCTGATATTTCCTAATGTGTCTCTGTCTTGTAGTACAAATCTTATTTTTCTTCATGGAGGATGATATGGCCAGCCTCTGGTGGTTTGCCATTTGCTTGCTTTCTCCCTTAACTCCTACTTCAGATGAAGGTTTTGGAAGTCTCCACAACTCTTCTGGTATAGGAGACTATCTCATACTATTCCCTTGTTCCACCATGCCTGGAAAATGCTGCAAACATTACATTGTGTTTAATTTTAGTGACCTTAAAAGTAATCTTCTATCAATCAAGATTTGCATTGCAGAAGATGAGTTCATCATATTACAAAGCAAAAAGGTCACTGTAATTTTTGTTTACAAGAAGAATAAGAATATTAGGAGATGCTTAAAGTACTTCTTTATTTTAACTTTGCTGACTGAATGTTTAGCCATTGATTTTATTTTGCCGGGGTTTTTCCCAGCAGCTATTTTTCAGGGGTTTGATGTAGAGCTTTCTGTTATTTTTAGTATTGTAAAATTTCTGACTCTGATAAGACCATACCAGCTTTTACAAAAGTGACTGGGTACTCAAATTATTTTTTGGAAGGGAAGGATATGGTCTACAAATGTACAAGGCCAGATCTTAATCTAAGTTGTACTTAAGCATCTAAGTGCAGTCCTATTCTATCTTGCTCAAGTCCCTGGAAAACCATTAAGACAAATAGTGTGATTGGTCCTTGCCCCTTTTTATGATGTAAACTTAAAGATGGAAGGTAATTATAAAAGTAGATTGCAGCAGAGGAAATTTAGGTTGAAGATTAGGAGGAACTTTTTTACAATGGGGGTTGGAACAGACTACCTAGAAAAGTTGTATAATATTCATCCTTTGAAATTTTCCAGAGCAGGACTTGATTGGGATGATTTAGTGAGGAACGATCTTCCCATGAGCAGACAGCGGGCCTGAATGACCTCATGACATCCCTTGTAATCCTACTTTCCTATCATTATATGTACAATTTTTTTTCCAGAAAACTTGAGTAGGATAGAATAGGATTGCACAGTAGACTCTTAGGTGCAGAAGTGTCATTTAGGCCCCTGCCACATGTTACACTCAACCTGTGATTAACCAGTTAATCATGTCTTAAGTTGCAACTCAGCCACACATTAAAGCAGTTAGTGGAATCATAAAACAAGTAATAAGCCACAGTTATTCCACAAAAAATGTGGAATAACTTTGTTGTTGGTTCCTATGACAGCATTATTGACAGAAGAATTGAACATGTGTCCAGGTGTGCCCCTGTGGATGAGAGCCCCTTTAGCTGATGGGGCTCCCAGCCACAGGAGAACATCATGTGCTTCTGCAGCTGGGAGCCATGTCAGCTGCTCCAGTGCATCATGTGCCCCTGCAGCTGGAGTTCCTCAGCTGAGGGGGCTCCCAGCCATGGGAATTTGCTACTTGCAAGTGCAGGGAAAGCGTGGGACCATGGTCCTGGGTTCTCTTGGTACCAGCAATAAGGAGTGCTGGGAGATGCTGTTTGATCCCACAGTCATGCCTCCTGCTGTGCCATGTTCATGGGAGGAAGTACAGTTGTGTAGATAATGTATCAGATCCCATCATGCCTTTACCTGCACAGAATCTGTAATTAAGGTTTGGTCCAAGGTTTTTTGGTCTGCAGCAGTGGTTCCCAACCTTTTTTTGCCACGACCCGCTGCTGGGACCAGAGTGTGGTGGTAGTCTGGGGGCGGGGGAGCTCCTCACATGTGGCGTGGCTTGTCTATTGTGTGCAGTGTCACCGAGATTGCCCCTGCAACCTTCACTTGGGTTGCGACCCGAGGTTGGGAACTGCTGGTCTGCAGAATGTTGAAGTTATTTATTTATTTTTAATTATTGCCTTTGGGCTTTTATAAAATTGACTATTGCTAATTATATTAAGTCAATTAGACCCAGATGCTTGGTCTCAAGGTAGGCCTTACACTTCATTGGTCAAAGGGATCAGAGGAAAGGACTATTTTCCTCTTGTGTCTGTTAAATAGGGAGATGTCCCAACATTTTTATATAGCTGGATGTCTAAACAAGCTCATCCCTGGAGGGAAGGCACCTGAAAGAAATGTTGCTCAGATTTATACAGTCTAAACATTGTCTTATATAGATAATCCTTAATTAAATTTGCGTGCTGCTTCCAAAAGTCCTTAACATCTGGTGAGCATCATCTGTCATTTTTGGTAAAGAACTAGAAGCTTAATATCTTTAATCAAGAGATTTCTGCTGCAGACTGGGGAGGTAAGGGTTAGCCATAAATAAATTTAAAAAGAAATTGTTTGGAATGGGCTATGCTTGTGTTCCATACATTAGCTTTGATGTTAAAATGCTTAATCTTTCAAGGTATAGATTTTATTGACCATGGTAAAAAAAATTCTGCTGTTCACAATCAGTTAATTTTTTAGAATGTATAAAAATTGATCGCTTTTGGTATTCCAATACTGTATCTACCTTTCTTGTGTTGTTAATTCTTAATTTTAATATTAATAACCACTTGTTGTGGTGATGTGTTTTTCTTGAGGTATTTTTTTTAAATGTATATCTGAGTGGGTTCATAAAATGTAATAGTCACATGTCATTCAGTGAGTAATATAGATCTAGAAACTTTCTGAGTTGCATACCAACTAGCTAACCAAAAATGCTGGCCAGCTACCCCTAATTATTCTAATTAGTTCTCACATGCCCCCTCATCAACCTAATATTTTTAAGAAGCAGAGGGCAGGACAGGGGAGGAATGGGAATTAAGACAGCAATATTTCTTTCCACAGTGGTAGTGAATTACTAATGCTTCCAGGGGCCAATTTTTTTTTTAAATCTTGGGATTTTTTTAATATCTTTTTCTGGGTAAGGGACCAGAGCTTAGGAGTTGAGTAAATATGTTCTTTTCAGAGAAGCAGAAAAACAGGAGAGTAATTATTCCTTTTTGTTACATTTGTAATTAAAATGTATATTAATGGTTTCTTTGCTATAGGCAGACAGACATTCAAAAAGTCTGAGCCTGAATTGATTGAATCTTTGCAGGTTAGTCTAACCTGCAAAGCTTGAACCAATTTGCAGGTGGATAGATATTCCCTTTTCATTCCAGAAATGCAGGCACATGACTGCAGTGGCTCAGGCTAGAAGCCAGGGGGCATTAGAGCATCCCTCCCTTCCTTACCATAGCGTTGAGCTGAGGCGGGGTGTGGCCAGGCCCAGACAGGATGCTCTGATTAGGGAGGGTGTACCCACCTCCGCTCGACTAGGTGTTCCCGTGCTGCCTTTGCCCGGGCCCAAGGTTTCGTATGCCCTGGGTTCGCGGGTGCACCCTGGAGGTTACCCCAGCTGGTATCAGGGGGACCCCTGAACTCGCCTGCCACGACTTTGATTGTACCTTCAGTGGGGGGTCTTCCCTTGGGGTATCCCCCGGCGTCAGCGCGTTCCTTGGCGGGTAATCTTGGGGCTTCGTCCTCCCCTACACTCTGGCCACTTGCCACCTTAGGCCCTACCTCCTATGGCCTCAACGTCATCCTTGGCTTGCCTCCCTCTCGCCCCCAGTGCGCCGGCCGTCAATAACGGTCTTTGGTCTGGGCGTACTGCCTACTGGGCCACCATCCCAGCCCTTCTGACCCGGTACCTGCTTCACTCCAGCGGTCCATGAGGTAGCCGTATCTACCACTGGCTCCCCTCTGTATGGTGCATCCGGTTACCTCACCAGTGCTCCCCCTTCCGACGCGGCTGGCTCCTCCACCGCTCCTGCCGCTTACAAAGCTGCTGACTCCTCCACCAGCTCTGTGGTCAGGGATCCAGTCAGCTCCTCCCCCGGCTCTATTGCTGGTGCTGCAGCTGGTTCCTTCCCCAGCTAGGCTGCCTGGGGCCCCGTCGACCTGTCTTCCGGCTCTGTTGACGGTGCTGTAGCTGGTTTCTTCACCAGTTACGCTAACCAGGCTCCTGCCAGCTCCTCTTCCGGTCCTGCTACTGGTGCTGCCACCGGTTTCCTCACCGGCTGAGCTGATAATCACGGTGCTGGCTACTCCACCAGCACCGCTGTCGGCTGCTCCGCTCCATCTCTCGGAGCCGGGTCTGGCTCCGCCTCTCTCTCTCTCTCACATTGCGGGGGGTGGCCGACCCCCCCCTTGCTGAGGGTCGTCCTCCGCTCTGCCGCCCCGTTGCCTCGGCGGGGCCGCCTTTTGTTCCTCCCGGAAGGTGTCCCCCGCCCCCACTGCTTTGCCTCAGCCGAATAAATGCCTGGCTGATAATCCGCGCCGGCGTTCTCGGCGCGTGTGCCTCCCTCAGCTCTTCTGGCTCTGCAGGAGGTAAGCGGGACCCTTTGCTGCCCCGGGGGCCTTCTGGCATCCCAGCTCCCCTGGGACAGAGGGGTTTAAATCCCCACCCTGCCTCCACCCTCTCAGGCTTTTCCCCTGCTCACTGCTCAAGAGGCAAAAGTGTTGCCAACCCCCAGCCCCAGGCTAATACTCTGAGGCAAAGTGTGTGTGTGTGTGTGGGGTGATACCGATCTTTTCAATCTCCCTCTCCCTGTCTGCAAGCCTGACAGGGCTACAAACCAGAAGAGGGGCTGATAAAAGCACAGTGTTTATCAGCCCATAAGCAAAACAAAACCAGCAAAGTCCAGAACCATGGGAAATGCCCATAGTAGAACATAGGCATAGCTATGCCTAGATCATTCCTGACCAGTGGCTGTCCAATCTCTTCTTGAACACCTATAGCGATGGAGAGTCCATGACTTCAGTCCATGTGCCACAGTATTCTAACAATTTTCTCTTACACTAATCTAGCACTATTCTATCAGTTTCTCCTGATCTCCAATCTAAACTTTCTTTGCTGCAATTTCAAGCCATTGGTCTATGTCCTCCTCTCTGCACAAGACAGAAAAGGTACCTTCCCTCTTCTTTATGGCAGCCATTCAAGTATTTGAAGATTGCTATCATGTCCTCTAAAGTGCCTTTTTCTGCAAGCCGAACATGCCTAACTCCTTTAGCCTCTCCTTGTATGACTTACTTTCCTAATCCTTTATTATCCTTGTCACCCACCTCTGGACGTTCTCAAATTTCTCCATGTCCTTTTAAAAATGTGTAACCCAGAACTGTGCACAATACTCTAGGTTACACCTAACCAGTGCCGAGCAGAGAGGCACTATCACCTTCTGTGTCTTGCACTTAGTGCTTCTATTGATGCATCCCAGAACATTTGCCTTTTCTGTGGCTGCATCACACCACAGAGTCATGCTGAGTCTGTGATCTACCAAGACTCCCAGATCCTTCTTCACAGTGCTACCATTCAGACATGTGTCACCCATTTTATTTTTGTGTTTTTGGTTATTCCTTCCGAGGTGTAGCGCCTTGCAATTGTCTGCATTGAACTTCATATTGCTAGCTTCAGCCCAGATTTCCAACCTGTTGAGATTCTTCTAAATTGTGCTGTCATCCTTCAACGTGTTCACAACCCTATCCAGTTTTGTGTCTTCCACAAACTTGCTCAATAATTTTTCTATGCCAGCACCCAAATTGTAATAAACATATTGAACAGAACGCGGCCCAGGAAAGATCCTTGTGGGATTCCACTTGAAACCTCCTGACATTCTGACATTAATCCTTTTGGTTGTGACTATTAAACCAGCTATCTATCTGCCTTATAGTTGTTTTGTCCAGCCCCGTTTTTTCCAATTTCTTTGTGAGAAGGTTATGTGGGACCATGTCAAAAGTCCTGCTGACGCCCAGATACATTATCCACAGGATTCCCTTTATCACACAAGTAATTACTTTGCCAAAGGAGATCAAGTTTGTTTGACAAGCTTTGTCTTCATAAATCCAGGTTGGCTGCTTGTGATTAGCCTTTCCTTTTTCAGATGCTTGCAAATGGCCTTCCTTAGGATACACTCCAGCAGCTTCCCAGGTACTGGGGTGAGAGTAACCAGTCTGTAGTTCCCTGGGTCCTCTTTTGTGCCTTTTTTTTAAAGAAAGGCACTATGTCAGCCCTTTTGCAATCTTCTAGTACCTGGCCCATCTCCCACAATTTCATGAAGATCATTGCCAAGGGCTCTGAGATCTCCTCTGCCAGTTTCTTCAGTATTCTGGGATTAAGCTCATCTGGCCCTGATGATTTGTATTAATTCAGATAAATCAAAAGCTGTCTGGCAGATTCTTTTGTTAAATCACCCTTCAGCTTGCCCCCTTCCTTATCCAAATAACCCTTATTAGGTGTCTGGCTACAGTTTAATTTTTTTTTTTTTAAGAATGAGGCAAAGTAGTTGTTGACTAGTTCCACCTTCTTTGCATCTTTGGTTAGGAGTTCTCCCTCACTAGTTAACAGTGGACCCACAGCTTGGTTCTTCTTTTCTGGCCAAGATACTTATAGAATCTCTTCTTGTCCTTAACCTTCTTCTTCAGGTGCAGCTCTTTCTTTATCTATGCCTTCCTTATTTTGTCCCTGCAGGTTCTTGCTATTTCCTGATACAATTCCTTTGTGACCTGCCCAGTCTTCCACTGCCTGTATGCTTTCCTTTTGTATTTGAAGCATCCTATAAGCTCCTTGTGCAGCCACTTTGGTCTCTTGCCATTTTTCTTGTGCTTCCATCATGTCAGGACAGTTTCTTGTTGGGCTTCCAGTCCTATGCTCTTTAGAAGCTCTCAGCCTTCTTGGGTGCCTTTTATTTCTCAGTCTATCTTCCCATGGCACCATGCCTATTCATGCCTTGAGTCAGATGAAATCTGCCTTTTTGAAATCTAGCATCCTAATTTTTCTGATCTCATGCTTTCTCTGTCTCAGAATGTGGAATTCTATTGTGTCATGATTGCTATTTCCCAAGTTCCCCATTACCTTCACATCTTCTACCAGTTCTTCCCTATTGGTCAGGATGAGATCCAAGATAGATGATCCCCTAGTTGTATTCTCAGCCTTCTGGAATAGAAAGTTGTCTTCTACACAAGTTAGGGACCAGCTCAACATGTTATTTTCACTGTATTGTTCCTCCAACAGACATCCAGAAATTGAAGTCTCCTTTCAGTACCATCCCAGAGTTTCTTGCTTGAAGAGTGCTTCATCCACCTCCTCTTCATGATTTGGTAGCTTATTACAAATCCCCACCATTATATTGGTGCTGCATCTTTCACTTTTCATCTTCACCCAAATGCATTTCATTTTGCTGTTTTCTTCTTTCTGAACCAAGGAACAAGTGTATGTGTGTTTGACATACAAGTCAATGCCACCGCCTTTTTCCAACCCTATCCTTCCAAAACAAAGTATAACTCTCAACATTGACATTCCAGTCATAAGAGCTGTCCCCCCAGGTCTCTGTGCTACAATCAAGTCATAGTTCTTTTCACAGGCTTCAGCTTCCAACTCATTTTGTTTATTACCCATATTTCTGTACCTGCATCAAGCATAATTTCCGTTTTGACCTACTTGCTTCCCTTTTGCACCAAATGTTGCTGTCCTGTATATTTCTGTTCCTTCCCCAGAGCTAAATTACTTCTTCAAGTCCTTTCCCATCTGAGCTGCAAGCTCTGCTGCTGGACAGGTATATACATGTGAGTATTAGAACTTGTACCCATAACCTGTTGGAACTTGTGACAGGATGTCAGATTCTAGGACCTTACATTAAGGGCCAGGTCTTTTCTGTTGATTTATTTATCAGTCAGAGAGAAGATGGAGAAGTCAGAGCTGTTATGCATGACCATGAATACATTTTTTAGGGATCTGGATCTAATACAATCCTCACCACCTTTTGTTCTAGATGCAAAAAGCATTTGCTTGATTTGACTCTACAAATATAAACGTATAGAAAAATGCAAATATTTTAAATATTACCTTGTTAAAGAAGAGACAGAGAACAAACATTTGACAGATGATAGTCTTATTGCTCAATACACTTCTATGAGTACTTGGGTATTGTGATAGTGAGAGCAATTTAAGAATCTAAATGAACTAGAGTAGAGAAAAGCCTATACTCTTTTCAACAGATAAAGAACTATCAAAATGATTAAGTAATATATATGTGTTACTGAAGAGGTTGAGGGGCATGCTGATATCATCTTAATTTTTTTAATGCATACTTCCATAATTCTGCATGATTGAGGGGTGAAGATCTCTGACATTTTTTCCTGTCATAAGGTTAGTAATAGACTTGCAGATTGTGAACAAAGAACTCACTCATCTACTAAAGCAGAGCATTTAATCTTCATTTTTCCAAGACTGATGTGTTCACTGACATCTCATGATCTTTTTTAATATGTAAAAGTAGCTATAGTTATGCAAGACTTTTTTCCAAATGTTTTTTCAGGACCGTATAACTAATGAAAAATGTATGCGTTTATCACATGAATTACAAATAAGAAAAACAACCCAAGATTACATAAATCTGTTACACACTATGTTGTGCACCCAATTACTGAAGTTTTATTCTTCTTTGCAGTGTAATCACCTAAATGTATTTAGCTGGCGGTGAATATTTCTGTTAACGATAATGTAAATTCATGAGATGTAATCAGCCCTAGAGTAATTTTGATCACAGCATTCTCAATGAAATTTGTTTTAAAAAAAAAAGATTCGTAATTACAATAATGTGCATTTAAATGCTCTGGGGCAAATTTGTCTCTGATAGCTCCTGTGACTTTGGTGGAGGAATGCTGTAGATAAATTTGTTCCTCAGTTATTGGTAATCTTGGTCAATCTTTCTTAGTTGTTCTTCAAAAGAAAACAGTCAGCAATGTAGATGGCCTTAGGAGCAAAACAAATTTATATATTTTTGGCAAAATTGTTCCCACTTCTAGTTATGATACAGATGTATCTAGGTAGTTAATCCCAAGAGCAAAATAGCAACTTTTTAGGATGGTCAAACTATTCGATGTGCATATTGCATGTCACCTTATAGCTAACACCATCTAAAGATTCTTCAGGTGTGTTCTGTTGTACATGTTATGTAGCAACTGTTTCAGAACTTGTTAATATCAGATACATGGTAGGGGGTGTGTGAAACTGGCCCTATTTCATTTGGATTCAGCCTGAATCAGGGACAGTGGATTGGATCACTGTCCCCATTTCGATTTGGCCGAATCTGAATCTGAAGATTAAATGCTGATTCGGAGAATCAGCAATTTGGCCATAGACACGGCTTTAAATGTTTTTTCTACATTCCTCAAGGTACCAGGCATGGCTCATGCATGCTATGATGCTGGGGCAGATGGAGCATCCCACAGGAGTGCAGGGTCCCACCCCTCCCCCGTATGCTTGACAGTGAACCCAGAAGTGGACCAGAAGTAGTTCTGGTCCACTTCCGGGTCCACCACCAAGTGCTCCAGGGGGTCCCCCAGCACTGCCCTGGCTCAGTGATCAGCCACAAGGGGACTCCGGGTGCCCCCCGCCTACACCCAGGAGGCACCAGTCAACAGGCTGGGGGAGGGGTGCAGGGGAGCCCCCAAGCACACTCAGCAGTGGACCTGGAAGTGCTTCTGGTCCACTTCCGGGTCTACTGCTGAGCGTGCTGGGGACTCCCCTGCACTCATGTAGGACACTCCATCCATCTCACCATCGCAGCATTCACAAACTGCCTGGTACCTTGAGGTATGTAGAAAAAAACATTTAAAGCTGTGTCTATGTCTGAATCATCAGATCTTTCCAAATTGATTTGGAGGGTTCTGATTCGATTCGGAGAGATTACAGAGTCTCCTGATTTGATTTGGAGTCAACGACTCGGCCACTGGATGAGGCCAAATCTCAGTGACTGAAGAATCAGTGACTGAAGTTTTGCACAGCCCCAATACATGGCATGTTTTTAGTGTTTCAAGTTATTTTAAGGTGGGCAAGACAAAATTCATGTCCTAGGGCTAGATGTTACCTACAAAAGACCTTGGTAAATGAAATACATAAATTAGGTTATTCCCTTGCTCTAAGTATGTGGAATGCCATAATTTATGTATCCCTTCCTCAGAAAAAAATAGTTAAGTTTGATGCTTGGCTGGTATTTGGGAGGATCAGTTCCAAGCCTTTGTACATCACTGGTTTCTATAGTTGGGCTCCTTGTTGCACTTGGTGGCATTTTCTTCTGTTTATACAAGGACTTCAGGTCAGGAAATGTCTTGCTTTAAAATATACTGCTAGTCTAATATTACATAAAATATGTATAAATACTAGCAGTTACTGGTTACTTTGATCCAAGGAGAAGCTTTGGCTCTCAGAGTGGAAGAAAACTGGCAAGGACAGATCCTTCAGTTGCAGATACACTATTAATTTCAGTTATACTTACTAATGTGCAAGCTGATTAGGCTTTACATTGGGTTCAGGTAAGTTCTGTTCCATTTGCTTATTAGTATGTTTTTCTCTCTTTTTGGTGGCAAGTTGGTGGGCATTGGGGTAAGAGCAGGCTTTCTTGGGTAGGAGAGGAGAGCATATTTAAGAGATGGGCTATTGTAGTTTTTATTTTATTTTTTTAGTTTGCTTTGTAAGGAACTTCACTTCACATGCTTTAAAAAACACACTAGAAATAACTGGGCAGAAGTATTTCCAGCCAGGGGCTAGAAGAAAGATTTTTTGCAGTATTAATTTGTCAAATATTCAGTAACAATTTCTTTGGTCTTCTGCAAAGAATGGCATTTCCTATAAATGCTACTTGACTGCAGTTCCAAAGCATAGTCAGGACTTTAGGAGTGGTTAATCTTCAGATTAAAGAGATGATATTTGTTATCTTTTGAGCTATAGATAAAAGATGTCTGAAGTTGGTCCCTCTCTGTTGCAAGTTAACTATTTTATTTGTTAACTCACTAATAGCTCATACAGTCCCTCTTTCCACACTAATAGCAACTAATAATATGGTCATGGTATTTTTTTTGCATATGGAATATGATATCTCTGAGAGAATAACTGGTTGTCTGTCTGGATGTTTGTTTCATTTTATGACAAGATTTGATAAAGGACCATCTTGTTGTAGTGAAGTGACAATAGAGGTTATAGAACAAATCAATAAATCTAAACACTAGTCAATTGCTGGGACTGCATGGCACTCATTCAAGACTTCTGAAGGAACTCAAATGTGAAATGTAGAACTGTTGGCAATAGTATGCAACTTATTGTTCCAAATGGCCTTTGTACCAGAGGACTGGCAGGCTGCCATCCTCAACATCCATCTTCAAAAAGGGCTCAATAGGTAGGAAAAACAGACCAGTGAATTCTGGCAAATTGATAGAATCTATAACAAAAGAATAAAAATAGGAGTTATATGGATAAATATGATAAGCTGGGCTAAAGTCAGCATGGTTTTTATAAAGGGCATTCCTGACTCACCAATATGCTGGAGTTCTTGGAGGCTGTTAAGAAGCATGTGAACAAAGTGGGTTCAGTTGATTACAATATATTTGGATTTCCAAAAAGCTTTTGAGAATTTCCCTTCCCAAAGGCTCTTGACCTTCATTCCAGTCCCACAGCAACTAATTTTTTGTGGATGAAAAGATGGTTAAAAGGTAGGAAACAGGTAAGATAAATGGTCATTTTTTCAGGATGAAGGTCCTGAAGGGATCTATGCTGGGCTTGGTTTTGTTCAACATTTTCGTAAATGACATAGAAGACTGAGTGGACAGTGAAATATCTAAATTTGTAGTTGAGATTAAATTATTTCTGGGTTCCCAAATTGACAGTGAGGAACTGCAGAAAGATTGTACCATGCTAAATGAGTGGGCAAAAAAGTAGTAGATTAACTTCAGTGTTGACAAGTACAAAGTAATGCACATAGCTGGGGAAAACCTCAACTATCTGTATGCAATACTGGGCTCTGAACTAGCTGTTACAACTCAGAAACATTGTAGAAAACTCTCTAAAAGAACATGGGCTCAATGCACAGCTGTGCTCAAATAAGCCAATGAAATGTTGAGCATTAGTAGGATGAGAAGTTATCCTAATGTTAGAAGTTAGGGAAAACAAAACAGAAGTTATCATTATGCTACTGTATAAATCTGTGGTGCACTCACATCTTGAATACTGTGTATGCTTTTGATGTTTGCATCTTGAAAAGGATGCAGTGGAAGTAGAAAAGGTACAGGGAAGGGCAACAAAGATGAGCAGGGGCACCAACTAATATTAACATGAGACAGATTTAAAACAAACAAGATTAAGTACTTTTTTTACACATTGGGCATGCCTACACATGCTATTAATTGTGTGTGCGCAAAGCAGGCCCTATTCAATTTGGATTCAGATTTGGCCTGAATCAGGGACAGAGATTCGATTCCTTGATTCAGATCACTGTCTTCAATTCGATTTGGCCGAATCCAAATCTGAAGATTCAATGCCGATTTGGAGAATCGGCAATTCGGACATAGACTCAGCTTTAAATGTTTTTTCTACATACCTTGAGGTACCAGGCATGGCTTGTGAACACTGCAATGGTGGGGCAGATGGAGTGTCCCACAGGAGTGCGGGTGCCCCGCCAGACCCAGGAGGTACCAGTCGCTGAGCCGGGCGGGATGTAGGGGGACCCCCCTGCACACTCTCTGGCAGACCCGGCAGTGGACTGGAAGTGCTTCTAGCCCACTTCTGGGTCTGCTGCCAAGCACGCTTCTGTGGGACACTCCATGCGCCCCAGCATTGCAGCATTCACAAGCTGCCTACTACCTAGAGGTATGTAGACAAAACATTTAAAGCTGTTTCTATGTCTGAATCTCCGAATCTTTCCTAATCTCTCCAAATCAGTTTGGAGGGTTCTGATTCAATTTGGAGAGATAAAAGGGTTCTCTGATTTGATCCAGATTCAGAGATTCAGCCACCGAATCGGGCTGAATCTCCACTGAATCAAATTAGGGACTGAAGCTTCGCACAGCCCTACTATTAATGGACTATAAGCTTATTGTGCAGCAAAATAATGCACTATAAGCTTTCCCCAGGACCACATCTACACATGTGCCTGTCAGGACCAAAAATTGCTTCCAACAGGAGATAATTTACTACCTATGGGAACAGTTCAGTGTTGGGCTACTCCTGTCCTGCTCTGCCCCCCTACAGCAGTCAGGGGGAGCTCCAGGCTCCCCTGGGTGCCAGCTCAGGGCTGGCAGGGGGAACTGGGGTCATGCCTGGACTTGGGGGGAAGCGGTTCTGCCTCTGGGCCTGGGAAACTATCTCCTGCCCCAGGAGCTTTTTTCCAGCCTGGCGACCTTATTGGCAGATTAGGTGCTGGGAAACTGTCCTCTCCCCCAGCAGCTCTTTCCTAGCCCAAATGGTTTTCTAGCCCCATGCCCTGATCTGTGGCTTGGGGCGTGAGACTGGGAAACAGCTGCTGTGGGAGGGGACAGTTTCCCAGACTCAGGCACTGATCTGCCAATCGGGGTGCTAAACTGGGAAACAGCTGCTCATGGGGGAACAGTTTCCCCACACCCTCCTGCATGGCCTGACTGGGAGCAATTTGCTCCTGGTCAGTTGTCTACACATGTGCTACTGTGCAGTAGCTACTGAATGGTTAATCTACTACCTGTATTTACAAGAAGTAGCCAACCAAGCAGTAGACTAATCTACTGCACATTAAATGCTGCACATGTGTAGATGGTGAAGCTTTACTGTGCAGCCCCAGAAAATGTCATGATCAGGGATCCGGATTTTCCATGTCCCATAGAAAATGGAGAAAACTGCAGATTTTACCTTTTACCAGAGGAAAACATGGAGTTCTCATTCATGTTCATAGAGCAAGTCATGCAGGAACTTGCACCCTGGGAACTTGCTTCACCAGCACTCACCAGCAGGGGGAGCTGGAAAGCTGCTGACAGGAGCTTTCTGCCTCTTCGCACCCCTGTCCCTCCCTCCCTTTCCCATCCCTCCTCCCCCCACCCCACAAATCCCATTCCCTGTCTTCCACTATTTGGCTAATGAGGTGTGAGCTCTGAGCTCACCAGCTTGTGAGCTTGGCTCCCCTTGGGTTCCCCCAATCCTTGTGCATAAGAGGAGGAACCTGTATAAAGTGTAGGGCAAGACCTGAAGTGGCAGGGCTTGAACTGTCCCAGGACACCTCACGAGGTGCATTTGTATACACTTTTCCTCTCTCAGCCTTTACCTGTCATTCCCAGGTAAAGGCTTTTTTTTTTTCTTTTTATCTACTTCTTTTTTTTTTTAAGACACCTGCATTTTGCTAATCGATTTTCCCTAAATGGGATTATTTATTCCATTGCCAAGATTAAATGGAACATATGAAATGGAATATGCTGCAATATATTCTTCCTGAAATGAAATATATACATAGCAAAAAATAAGGCAATTTATAAGTGAGGATATATGTTTTATCGAAGGTGGGCCCTAAACTGTGGTCTATGGAGCTCTTGCTCATAATCTATAGAGAATTAGGTGGTCACATGGTTCAGTTTGTTTCTGCTTGTAACTGCATTACAAACCCCATGGAGGGAGGGGGACCTAAGATTTCACTAAAAGTGTAAAATATATATATATACACCTGCCGTCAGTGTACATATTATACCAGCTTATATTCATCCACACTGCTTAACCAATCTGTTTTACACAAATTCTGAACTTGGCAAAATAATACCTAATGGCATGGCAATGTTTAATAATACTATAGTTTAATTATATCCTTTATTTACTTTCTATGCCTGATTGGTATATGAATGGCTATTATAAGTATATGCTAAGACTATGCTAGATGTCTTTATATTTTTCATATGATTAAAACATCATCAACCCCTAATTAGGATTCAGTTTAATTTTCTAGATTAGATTTAATTAATTCAGGCAGTTTTGTGATTTTTAGTGCTCAGGCATACTAACTGTCCTGTAATATTAATAGGTAATATTATTTTAAAGATATGTCCTGACACACTGTAGTTGAATTTAATTTGTAACCATATTAAATATTTTCCCTGACGATGAAAATATTTAGATAATTAATGAAACTCAACTAAGTGTCATGAACAGAAAGTGCAATCCACTTGTCATTGTGTAGTCAGCCATAAATATGATAGCGTTGATTAGAACTTTCACAAGTAACATTTTAAACTAGCCTAATTATTGTTGAAAGCTAACAGAGTTAAAAAGACGGTATAACAGTGCGAATGTTCAACAGTTATAATCCATTTAAAACACAGTATGAATAAATATTTTTGTGTATAGTCTTCATGTGTGACAAAATACATTTAAACTAAAGTAATACTTTTTTTCCCCACATAAAATGACTAAATGAATTTGAACAGCTTGAAAAATGAAGCACTAAGAACTTCAAATGACTTTGTCCAGAATGTCCTATGCTTATGTTCACATTGCTACATTTAGAAAAGAGAATATTGAACTCTGTATCTTCCTTGTTCAACACAGTGCACAGTCTGAGAGAAAAGTCCCCTGCTGATCAATGCTGGGTATGAAGTGTTAAACCTCTTGATGGAGTTCCTTGAGAGCTTTTTGTCCTCAAGGTGGACAATGCTGAGAGAAATCTTAGAAGTTTTGGAGGCATTTGAACAAGAGGAAATGTTACACCTGGAGACTATCAGAGACTTATGTCTAAACTTGGAGGAAAACAATGGACCACTATGGGGAGATGAAACCATGTCTGACTTGTCAGAATCATGAAGAAATAACTTTGCAAAGTGATGAGGGGGCTGTGTGACTGTAAAAGGACAATGGAAAAACTTAGCCATTTTGCAATTTAACTCTGAGGATGTGCTGATGACTGACTCGGTATGAAAATAAAACAAAACTTTTGCTCAATGAAAAGAGCATTCTGCTGTGCAGGGGGATTCTTTACGGAACTGCAAACAACTCCCCCCTGCCCCATCTCACACGATGTCCCCGTCTCACAACATGTCGCCCCATGCACCTCTGTCTGACACCATTTGCTGTCCACTTATGAGGGCTTATGCTGTCCACCGTCTCACCCAATGTCCTTTCCCACTGTCTCAGCCCATGTCTCAACTAATTTCCCCAAAATTGACAAAGCTAGTAGATTTGTCAGAGAGAGCACCTGGGGAGAGCACCTGAAAATGAATCGCTGGGTGAATGGCAGAAAATTATGGGGGTGGGAGGAGTGTAACCGAGAGCCACTTGAAAAAAATAAACCAATCACAAAGTACATTCTTAAACTGCCCCCTGCTGTAATTTAGTACTAGGAAGTCATGAGGGTACTGTTATAAGATGCCCCCTAGTGTCTTCTACTACTAATAGCACATTAACCAATTATGAGTGTTAAATGCATTACTTGCAAAATAGTAATGTCAATTGTCATGGTACATTGTGAGAGAGAAATAAACCCAGAGACTATCTTTAGCTAGAAAAACCTGATAACATGTACAAGCGCCCCTAGGTGTTTGACTATAGTCACACAAACAAAGTGATTTAAACCGATTATAATAAGTAAGAGCATTCACTGTTAAGAGTCGAAACTTAACTGGTAACATCTGAGGCCATCCTAGTTAAACAGTTGCTAAATATTTATCATAAATTTTTACATTAGCTGAGGATGGGGTCTTCATGATCAACCCCTTTCATTAACATGTACCCAATCAGGCTGTAGATAGATGCATGCTATTATTAACTGTATACATATAACTGTAAACCTGGAAAAAGTGGAGAATCATGGATGATCTCAGCTGCTGGAAAACCTGAACAAGAGTTCAGATTTCCTGGGGTCCAGATGACACCCATCCTTCCAGGTATGAGTATGTTTTTGCATTTCTATTGCCTGACCTGAATGCTAGTTAAACTTATGTTTGGCTTTCCAATAAAGTAATTCTCTTGCAGAGACAGGTGCAATCTCTTTTAATTCTAGGGCTCCATCTGACAAAGTAAACTCCTTTTGTCCCATTTGTGGATAGAGTCTTCTTCTCTTCACCCAGGTACATTACCTTGTGCTTGTTGACACTGCAGTTTATCTGTCATTATTTTGCCCACTCACTTAGCTTGTTGAGATCTTTCTGCAGCCTCTCTCTGTTAGCTTAGGACTCGACTACCCAGAATAATTTGTTAACATCTGCAAACTTGGAGATTTCACTGTGCACCCCTAATTCTGGGTCATTGGTGAAAATGTTAAACACAATATGGACCAGCACACATCCCTCTGGGAGCCACTTTTGACCTCCTTGCAGTCTGAAAAATAATCATTTGGCTCTGCTTTTGCTTTCTGTCTTATAACCAGATCTTGTCCACAAAAGAACCTTCTGTCCAGTCCCATGGAATTGCAGTTTTTTAAAAGCCTTTGATGATGGACCTTGTCAAATGTTCTTTGAAAGTGTACATATATTATGTCAATTGGACTCCTTTTTTCCACATACTTATTAACACCACCAAGAACTCCAACATAAAGGTGAGGCAGACTTTCCTTTTACAAAAACCATGTTGACTCTTCCCCAGAAGATCATATTTGTCCATGTGACTGCTGATTTTATTCTTTGTTATAAATTGTATAAACTTGCCAGGGATGGAAGTGAGACTCACCTCTGGAGATCTTTTTGAAGATGGGTATTTTGTTGGCAACCTGCCAGTCCTCTGGCACAGAAGTCATTTGTAATGATAGATTAGATATTATTGCCAGCAATTCTGAAATTTAACCTTGGTGTTTCTTCAGAACTCTCAGGTGAATGCCATCCCGACCTAGTGATTTAGTAGTATTTAGCTTATTGGTTTGTTCTAAAATTTTCTCCGTTGTCACTTCAGTGTAGTCCAACTCTTCAGGCCCATCTACTAGAAAGTATCAAGTTGACATGGGAATTTCCCCAGTATCTTCTGCAGTAAACACCAATGGAAAGAATTTGTCGAGGTTCTGTGCTTTTTTATCGTTATTATCTCTGAGTGCACCTTTTATACCTTGGTCATCTAATGGTCCCACTGATTCTCTGGCTGGTTTCCATCTGTGTTTAACAAAAGGGTAGCTATGACCTTTGGTTGCAACTGCTGTCATGATCACAATGCTTTTTTGTGGCAAAAGCCGGGGGTTTTTGCACCAGGCCTCAGTCAATACCTAGGGTAGTTACCTATGTTGCCCCACCATAGTTACACCACTGAAAACAAGTTAAACAAAAAAAAGCAATTAGAACGAGGGAAATAACACTACATCTGAATTGCTGAGGACACCACTGGTGCCCTATGTCGACTTTTGCTATTTTCACAATGGTACAAAATTAGTGGCTTGTACAAAATGTTAGTTATATTTCTACTACATAGCTAATTATGTTCTCAGTAATTAGCACTGTTATAGTGTGTTACATCTTCAAAGTGACACTTAAGTAATTGATCAGTTGACTCACTTCCTTTTTCATGCTCCATCTTCCTTGAATGAATGAGTTTGAATGTTTTTAACCTTTGAATTAATTTACAATTTTTTCTCTTTATTTTTGGTAAATTGTCAGTTCATTACTCTCAGAATAAATGAAGAATGAATAAAAAATAGTTAATTTAAAACAAATTATTTTATCCTGCATTTTTCTCTTCCAAAGAAGTAATTTATTACTAGAAGTTTTCTCTTGCACTGTATTTTTCACCTTAACCGCTATTACTGAAGTGTTACAAGACCTTTTTTTACACAAAGTCTAAACTGCCACAATAGAGACTTCACTGCACTGATGTTAATCATGTCTGTGCCTGTACTGTGCACTGGTACAAAACACAATAGATAAATTTAGGTTATGACTCTCATTTATACTAAGGCTTCTGTACATCACATTGAAATGTAATTTATGTCTGCATCAGTTTCAATGACCTTGTAAAGTCTTCTTAACATCTAGAGGATGGAAAACTAAAGGTTTGGTTGGTTTTCAAGTATTGGTCCAGTTATACTTGCCATTCTATTTGGATCTTAGTTTCCATTTGAATTTCTGTTTGTGTAGACAGTAAGATGGTTATTGTGCAGAATAGAAATGGGTGGGAGCTATAACAGGGAGCCAGAGGTTCCCATTACTTTAAGGCTTTCCCAGCCACAGGGAGGTCTCCAGGTGGGAGAAAGGCTACTCATTATGGGTTGCCTGCAAGGAATTAGGCAGCCAGAGACTCATAGGCTGCAAACACCTATTGGTGGGCTAGCTGCCCAGCAATAGGCTGGTAGGGCAGAGGCCTGCTCGAGCAGCAAGGGCACTGCAAGGGCAGCTAGAGTAGCAGCCATGTTCATTAGAATTGGAGAGGAACAATTGTGCCAGGACTAGAGGATCATTTGACCCAGGAGAGGGGTCAAGCTTTTACACTCTGAGGAGTGTAAAAGCTGGCACCTGGAAAGTGGAAAGGTGATCTCCAGGGGACTTGCGGCTCTCAACAGGGAGGAGCTGTGTGAGAGATATGGGGAGGCACTAAATGCCCCAGGACAGGGAGGTGAGAGCCCCATTGGAGCATCGTTGAGCAAATAGTTGTTTAACCTTAAATGGGAGAGTAGATTTTGTTAAGCGGCGACTTGTCTTCTGTTTGCTCAAGTTTATACAACCAGGGGACTGGGTGTAGCTATAAAGGGTGCTGAGGTCACAGTGGGGCATCTGAGGGGAACACCAATGGAGACTTAAGCCACAGGGATCCCGGAGCAGAACATAGTGGTTTAGGCCCTGTCAGCGACCAGGGTCATGACACAGGGAAGCAGAGGCCAAGAGGGCCAAATCTCAAGTGGGAATGATGATAGTGCTGGCCTGAGGCCAAGAAGGCTAATAGCCAGAGCCAGAGAGGGGCAGAAACCAAGTCCAGGGGCCCAAAGCCTGAGAAGGGCAAAAACCAGGGCCAGGGGCTCAAGCTCTGAGAGGGGCAGGAACCAGGGCCAAAGGCCCAGAGCCCAAGAGGGGTGCGACAGGGGCTGGAGCCCAGAAGCTGAGGTCTGGTGCAGTGGGCCTAGGCTAGCGGGCCCAGCTAGAGAAAGAGGGTGGAAGCTGGGAAGGCTGAGGCCCCAACAAGGGCATGGAGGCCTAAGGAGGCCCAACAGTGTACTAGGACAAAATGTCCCATTGATATAAGAACCGATAACATCTGCAAGGCATGGGTATTGCTACAGGGGGGGAAGGAGACCATAAATAGTCCGTAAAGCAGTAAGTGCACTACATAGAGCATAAGCAGGCCAGGAGGGCCCTACCTAGTGCCTGAGGGACAGGACAGGGATTGGTTGGATTTGAGAGGGACCCACTAAGCAGTAATAGATAAGGGCTCATTCTGGGACCCTGGGGCAGACCCAGATTTTTTTTCCAATCAAATAATACCAGCAAGGTGTAGCAGGAAAGAAAGCAAAAAGGAAGGGTACCCAAGGAGGTAGAGTGAGGCAGATACAATGTGGCCTTAAGGGGGCATCCCAGCTGCCCTGTAGACTATAATTCTGTTTTGGTACCATTGAATTGAATTTGGCACATGTGCAATGTCACTTTATCTTTAGAATTCTTTGGAATCTGCAAACTTCTGAACTGATGACCTAATTGGAGTCTGAGAGCATGCATGGTTGAGTCAGTGTGAGTGGTATTCTTGAAGTAAATGTGAACAACCACTTTGAGTGACAGAAAATGCATCGACATAAGCATGAACACGACTGGTCATGTATATGATAGGTGGCAACACTACATGAATGGTGAGCAAGGAGTGGTGCAACATGGAGTGAAGAGAAGGTATAAAAGATAGCTGTGAATCCCTTGAGTGTGAGTGAGGGTCTGAGGTTTGTGTGTGTGTGTCTCTGGTGTATGGTGGTATTGTGAGAGTAGAGTGGAGAGTGGTGATCTCCCTTCGCTGTGATGAGAAGAGAGCTCCTGTCTTACTCAGCTAACCACTAATCCCTTAGGGAGCTTCATAGGGAAAGCATGGGAGAGAACTCTTGGGTGAGTCTGTGTCTGTGGGCACACGGAAATTCAGCTGCAACACCCTGTTAGAAAAGTCTTAATCTATGTGAGGCTGCAGTGTGTCAGTGTGTGTGGAGTCACCAGAAGACCATCTAATTCTGATTGACCATTCTTTTGTCACTGACTGATGTTGGCATCCTCCTGGTTACATCTAAAGCTTTTAGAGCTTTTGCTAAAGTATTGTTCTGGTATAGTTCTGGTTATTGCTCTGTTGTTCTTGTGTATCCCTGTTCATACAGAACTCATTGTCATTATTCATTGTTTTTGTTTCATTTTACTTTTTGTTTGCTATTGATAAATTCTTATTTGTTTCACCTTTAATTCTGTTGATATTGTACCATTTATACCAAAAACCAAGATGGTCTTCTAGCCATCATCATTTCATCAGCAGTGTTGGTCACTTTGGGTGAGCTTATAACCCTTGTCCACCCCTTTCTCCTCAATTGATTAACAAATTAATTAATGTGGCCCAACACCCATGTGGCCTGATCCCATCACAGAGCTTTGAAATTGATTTCCATGGGTGAAAGATTGAGCTTTAAAGCTAGCAGAAGGTATATATACCTTCTAACCTATGTATGATAAGATGGTCCTTGGATTGTCATCTGCATTTTATTTTTAAAATACATTAGAGAATATTTCAGAACAATACATATAGAAATTAAATAAGTAACTGAGAGGAGATTGTACTTTTAAAAACATGTTTGGGTTCCCTTACATGATGATTCTATAATGTCATATGATTTTCTATGATACCATATTTACTCAAATATAAGATGAGTTTTTTCCCCTCAATCAGCATGGGGAAAAATGTGCCTCATTTTATATTCACATGTGAAGTGGAGGGCAGTGCAGTTGGCTGCTGCAGTTCTGACTCTGGCCCTGAGCCTAGGTCAGAAGCTTGCCTCCCGCCTTACTGTCAGCTGCAACTCAGCTCCAGCTCAGGCTGGAGTCTCTCCTGGGCATGGAGCACATAGAGACTCCTTTACCTGCCTGTCCAATCAGTGGTGCCAACACTGCTGCATGGTTAGTCGAGGGCTGAGCTTCCACGTGCTGTGCTCTGGGCTCTGTGACTGAGCAGCCTGAGCAGAATCTGATGGTAATGTGGGGTGGGGAGGGAAAGAAGCAGAGACTGGGGAGTTGTGGGGAAAGCAGAGACTCGGGGGCAGCAGGGAGGAAGAGGCAGAGTTTGGGAGGAAGAGGACAGCAATCTAACTTCTAGGTCACATATTGAAACTCATGACTATGACACTTGAATTTTCTGTATAATGCAGGGGTACTGATTGAATAATTCATAACAATCAGCAAAATGAGTGGACAACCATTATGACAGCCAATAGGACAGATTAAGGAGATACATTTGTCTTAGGCCACCCTGGGCATAGATGCCTAATTCTGGACTGGAGGGAGACACCTACCTCTGATTTGGAGTCATCACCCTGAATGCTTTCCTAGAATTAAATGTTAAAACCCGTATTTAAAGGAGCCAAGCACTCAATCTTTTATTTCAAGGTTGACTGGAGGTGGTAAATGTCCTCTGAGATCCTCACAGAGAACCACTTCCTTCTTCTAGCTCTCATCCATTGTCCTCTGCCATGTGTAGTGTGTCTCATTGCTTTCCTTGCTACTGTTCCAAACATTGTTGCTACCATTGCTGCTGCTGTCATCACTACTGCTCCAGTCTAAACCTTCTAGCCAAACCAGACTATCATCCTGATCTTAGCCCACAGACTGAGGAGCAATCTACTAATTGGCACTTACTACAAAATAGATCAGTACAACCCATTGTGCACAGTCCCCCTCACACTGACTCTTTTTAAGGTAATGGTGAACCACTACACTGGATACATTTAGACTTCCTCTTCACTCCTACAGCTGAGCTGTGTCTTTCCCATTTCCAATTATTCCTGTTTCCTCATCAGCCTTAAATGCCTGGCAAACAACTAAAGAGTGCCCCAACCAGTTCACCCAGAGTCCCTCTGTTATTTCCTCTTTCTGTCACATATGATTAGTGTGGTCCCATCCTCTATGAAGTGGAGCTGGACTTGATTGCCCTGTACCTCATCTGCATGTAAATTTTTGGAGTATGCCAGGACTTGTGACAAGAGCACTTTGTTGGCACTGGATTTATGACCCAGTCCTGATAATTTGTTCTGGGCAGACCCAAACCCCCAGACAGACCATGACTTCTTCCATTTGATAATAGGTAAATGTTATTGATACACAGTGATAGTAGATAGGAGTAATGCAGGCAAACAAACAAAATAACCCCTCCCCTGCCAATTCTACTCATCAACTGGTTCCTAGGGCTTCACAAGGAAAATGGCACATGAACCCTGCCTTGACTGGTACATGAACCCTACCCTGTGGTTCTTGCTTGAATGTCAGCAGTCTTGGAGGTAGAGGGAGGGCAAGCACCACCCCCACAAAGGGGCAGGTGAGACAAGCCAGTGGTGTGCCCTCTGTCCATGGTGGCCTTGGGTTCCCCTCCCCCACGGGACCCCTGCTGCTCTGAAAATCCATCCTTTTGTATTCATTCTCTCCTGATGACTTTTCATTTCTGGGTACCATTAATGGGTTTCTCATCAGTCTTCATGCTGTCTGTGTTGTGTCCTGTTAGCATATTCCTTTGTTTCCACAAATTCATCACATACATACATCTTAATTTTTTCATTTACCGATGTCTTAATTTGGTCCATCCACCCATACCAGAAATGCCCAGGGGTTTTACAGCTTGGTCACTGTAACCTAACGCTGCAGAGGCCAATGCTGCAGAGTCCCTTATCTTTCTTAACGGTTTTCAGGGAACAGTATTTTCAATTTCTCCAGCATGTTTGCTGTTAGCTTTGGCCTCCAAGGCTGAAAACACGAAACTTTGTCACAAGCAGGGCTTTAGAAACCAATTAACCCTTGCCATTCCCCTGGACCATTGTTCTAATGCAATATCTACTTTATCTACATGCCAATTCCTAAAAGCAAATTAGCAAATGGCTAATTAACACATGGCCCCTTTGGGGGTATCTGACCAGTGCTGAGTTGTGCTCAGCTGTGGGGACCAACCTAATGAATTACATTATAAATCATGAGGTTTTTGGCTTTAGATTAACATCATGCATTGGTTGGACTACAAAAGTGCTGCTTAAAAATGTGTTTATGGATCACCGGTGTTAAAACTTGCAGCAGTTTCAAAACAGGGAAAATTCATCAATCCTGGATGAACTAAGTCTATGACTACCCATAGTAATTTACCTATTTGAAAATGACAGTGTGTTTATTTCAAAGTCAGTATTTTCAAATTTGCCCCTCACTTCCATGTCCTCAGAGAAAGCAGGGTGCGACAGTAAGGGGAGTGGGAATGGGCCGCAGGGGTAAGAAGTTTGGGCAGCACAGGGAAAGGGACTACCTGACTTTATTTTCCATGCTGTAGCACTGTAGCAGTGGGGGAAGGGGCAGGAGGGAAGGACACTACAAATTCAAGTCAAACCTCTAATAATTAGATTCTATACCTGAAAAATTATAACACTTTTATACATTCTCCATATATAGAATTGAATTATTGGGGGAGGGGGTATTGTCTTATAATCAGGGTTGTCTTATATCAAGTAAATATGGTAGCTTTCTTCAATATTTTTTCAGCCACCTCTCCTAACTTCAGTTGGTCCTCTAAGTCTTAGCCAGTTTTATTTTAAGTATTGTATAAGTGGACCTTGAGAAGGATTTTTAAGGAAAAGAAGGTAGGTGGCCCTACATAATATATCAGGGAAAGCACTCCTTTTTGTCTTTTGGAAGAAAGTGTTAAGACATTTGTGGGGAACCTGTTGTTTCAGGTTTGTTTGTTTCATGAAGAGATGGGTGAAGTCGGTATTATTGATAGGTCAAAGATGCACAATATTTTATATTCTAATTTTCACTCTCAGTATTGTATGGCGACCATACTACTTTAGGAAAAAAAAAGTGTATCAAATTGTCAGTAATTTTCTGCTCTGTTGCAAAGAGAATATCTGGTGTTCCCATGTATAGGAACCTCTACATTTTAAGGGTAAACCAAGATATGCATTCAGATGACTTCTTCCCCACCATCCTTGTATTAATTATTCAGAATAAATAAAAGGCAGTGTTAATTTTACTTGAATGACTCTAATAGGTATGAAATTATCTTTATATAAATGCATGCAAGATAAAAATACTGAAATAATATCCAGGTAATAGGGGTTTTGTATGTTTCTTTTTTGTAAGATTTACTTGGTGTTTGGTCTTAAAACTTTGATTCCTTTTTTTCTTCAAGGTAGCCTGATATATGCAAAATTCTAAATGATTAGCAGTTTGAATGCCTTAAAAAGATAAATTACTAGTTCTGCTCTTGTTAGTCATATTAGAAGTAGATGATTCTCAGGATGTCATTTCAAAGTTAGATGAAACAATCATAACCAATGACGATGTAACTCTATAAAATGAAAACAAACCATTAGCCATGGATTGAACCTTGATAAGACATTTAGAGTGTCTTCATTAGCAAGAACAAGGATCCACAAGCAAGTAGTGATTGTTTTTCTTAGGGGACAAGTATAACAAGCTAAATTATATGAATACTATTTGTGGCTGTATTTTTCTCCCAAGCATGCAACTACATTCTCATTTTTTATTTTCAAAACACTCCTGACAATGCTAACAGGCTTATGTAAAATTGTAAATAAATTAGATAAAATCTCATTTATTCAGTAATTTAATCATTACCAGCATAAGTCTAACAGACTGTCACTGTCAAAGTTACTCTATGTTAAGAGTCTAGGGCTTAGATCCTCAAAGGTATTCAAATGCTCATATACCATTGATTTCCAAGGAAAGGAGGATCCCACACATTGCTAATACTCTGGGTCTCGGTGTTTATGCTTGCATATGCAGGTGTAGGCTTGTTTATGTAGTGGGTGGTAGGTCTGACTACTAGAAGAATCTGAGCATGCCACTCCTACCAGAGTGTGAGGTATACCAGAGTAGAAATGTTGTCAGTGAAATTATTTCAGACAACCTTTGGCAGAAGGTATGGGAAGGTGGCACGTTCAAGATTAAATGGTTCCGAGGGGCACAAACTTTCATAGGCACTAACCTACTTTGTCAGATGCTTGATGAAAAAGATGACATAGATTGTTGCCTACAGAGTTGTATAAAATCTTGAGATTTCTGCTGGTACTCTATTATTGGCATTGTGGTACTCTATTATTGGCATTGTTAGTCTTCACAATTGCTAAAATCTGGAGATGTCTTGTGAAGGAATCAAGTAATTCTGAAAAAAGACCAATGAGAAAAAGCACACAAGCAGGTTCTCTGTACTCTGTGTGTATGTTTGTGTGTGTGTGCGCGTGCGCATGCGCGCGTGTGTGTATGCAACCTATCAAAGACCTGATTCTGAGAGAACCAAAGCATACCCTAAACCAGGCTGCTGTGGACAAACTTAACTTTCAGACCATTATGAAAGGAGAGGGGAAAATTGCTGCTTGAGAGTGAACACCAGCTGTTCTGATATTAGCTGTCACACCTACTCATTTCTGTGTCAGTGTAAATGGAATGAAATGCCTGTCACTTTAAACCTGTTTTGTTCAGGTATACTGGTGAGGAGCTGACAGATATAACAGTTATACTGGGCCAACTTATACTGGTATAGTTGGTATGCCTAGTAGGACAAGGTTCCTTGGGTGAATTTGATATCTTTTATTAGACCAACCCAAATAGTTGGAGAATAGTTATTAAGCAAGCTTTTGAGTTCAAAAACCCTTCGTCAGGCTAAGGAAGTTTCAGCAGTTGGTGTGTGCTCTTCCTGGATGGAATGAAAAGTAAAAAAGCCTATCCATGCATTCAAGTTGTTTTTTAAAGTTTTTTGTTTAAGAACAACTACTCTGAGGTCAGTGATAGAATATCCAGGGAGGTTAAAGTGCGTGCTTTTGGAGTTGATGTTGAATCTATATTTATTTTTTCTACGTAGGGATTGTCCCATCTGCCCAACGTAGACAGCAGATGGGCACTGTAAGCAAATTATGGCATACAACATTGATGGAGAATCAGGTGAATGAACCGTGGATGTTATTTGTGTCCTCAGTCCAGTGATGATATGGCCTGTGTTGATGAGGAGGCACAATGGATTTCTATGTCACTAGAAAGGCATGGTGGCTTGGTGAGAATTGAAGTTAGGTAATCTGTTTCTGGAGAGCTATCATTTAAGGTTGAGAGGTTGTTTATGAGTCAGGACAGGCCTGTCCCCCAAAGTTACCTTGATGGTCATCATTTTCCAGTAGAGTTTGGAAGTCTGTAATGATGCTTTTAAGGTGCTCAAGCTAGGAGCTGTAAGTGACAACCAAAAGTATTCTACTTTTGTCACAGGCTTTCATTGTAGCAGATCAGAAGGGGGTCTGACTCTGTTTCTCTTCATTTGTGTGGCTACAATTTGGAGATTGTATTATAAGTGTAAGGGTATCCACCATTGTAGATCCCTGAGGTATGCATACTTGAAGATATGGTTGTAATTCAGAGCATGGCTGTAGAGGAAGGATCTAGTGGGATGCTCATGATGAAAGCTGGTAGCATGCAGTTAGCAGTAGCCGTCGGTTGGTTTCTGATACAATGTTGATGAACTCTACCTGGCAAATTCATTTCTTAAACTATTTAAGAGTAAGTTCGATGGTGGGATAGAAGTTTTCTCTCTTGGCTTTCCTATTGTCTTCCTAATTTGTCTCATTTCCGTTCCTACTCATTTTCCCAATTCTTTCTCCACCCTCAATTGTTTTTTTTCCTCCTCCTTTTTTGTTGATTCTTTTTTTTCTCCTTCTCACAGCTTTTCACTATTGGTTTTTCATCCCTCCATATCCCTTCCCCATTATTATTTGCTTTCATGCTTCCCTCTCTACCTCAAACAGAATTCTTTCTTCCTGGTGACATTTTCCTCTGCCACTAGGTCTGATTGATCCATTTTAAGCCTGCCTGGCTGTTTTACTAAAGAAGCTAGTTCTTTACTTCTAATGATTTTCTAAATGGGACTTTCCAGATGTTAAAGCAGATGAAAAATTGGTAGCAGACGAAAGAAATAGCAGTTCACAATTTTCTTAAGGCCTGGGGCACTGTCTACCTACTTTAGTAATGTCTGTCATGATACATTGTGATTTTTAGCATTATAGTTTTGTGGGGCTCAATGGGACCTTAATCGTTTAGTTTAATTCCCTGCACAAATGCAGGACTGTGTCTGGCAAATGTTTATCCAGATTTCTATTGAAAACTTCCAAAGAAGGAGATTCTATAATTTCCCTGGGCCTTCTATTCTACCGCCTTACTGTTCTAACAATAATTTTTTCCTGAGATCTAATTTAAACCTAAAACCATTGCTATGTGTCCTGTCCTCTGCAGGAAGGGAGACCAGTTGGTCACACTCTTCTTTATGGAAACCTTCAGTTATTTGGAAATTGCTATCACGTTCCCCCTTTAATCTCCTTTTCCCTTAAACTAAACGTTCCTAGTTCTTTCAACCATTCTTTCGATGGCTTTCTTTTCATCCTTTTATCAAATTTGTTGCCTACTTCTGGACCCCACTTAGCTTATCCATGTCCTCTTCAAAATATGGAGCCCAGACCAGCACACTACAGTCTATGAGGCCTAACCTGTATCACTGTTTATCCAAGTGGGGGTTTTATTCATTCTCTATCCACATATCTTTAAAAAATACCCCTAGAAGAAAAAAAGTCTTCCATAGTTCTTGCCTGTATGCACACATGAATGTACTTAATTAAAAAAATGTTCCAACTGTTTAGCCACAACTACTACTATGAAATTATAATCTAGTGAAAGTTTGGTAGGTGAAAATAATAATATTAAAACTTCCTGCTTTTACTTCTAGAATAACTCATCTATAATAATACTTTAGCATTTCACATTGACAGCACTAAGTTTGCCTATTCCTACATTTTATTGCATTTATTGATGTTCACCTTGCTGAGAGCACTTGACATATTCTTTTAATCTAAGTTATCGTATAACTTTTAAACATTCCTACCTGCAGTGCTTTAATCTTTCATGGGCTCAGTGTAATCAGTTTCTGTGTGGGTTTTTTTTCTTTATTGACCCCATTCAAAAATCAATGTCATTTCCCTCTGGAATGTAAATTTTTTCATTTCATTGTGCTGTTCCAGTACCAGAGGGAGATCTTGTAGAAATATATATATATATATATATGTCCAAGATACACTTTCATTGTGAAATATATCCTCCACAAATATTATTAGACCTATAAATGTGGCATAATTTGTGTGGTGAAATTTAAATGTGAATGTAAGGGTCTTAGTTTACTCTTCAATGTTAAGTGAAACAATCTGGAAGTGTTCAGGAGATGACAGGTACATTTTTGTTAGTTTCATTACATTTTTATACTGTTCTAGCTAATGAAGAGGTGAATGCTGAAACTAGGCTATTAAAAGAGAGTAAAAAGGTATCCTCCAAATTATGAGCAAATAAAATTAGGTGGTATGTGGAACAGAAACTGCAAGTATCAGCACAAGGCCTTGTGAAAACTGCAACAGATATTAAAAAAATAGCTGCCTCAAGCAGTCAACCATTAATTTTGCCTACCAGAGTTAGCATGGTGATGATACAGTGGGACTTGTTTCACAAATTGCTTAGACACCACTTATTCTCAAATCTATCTCATTTATGTCAATTTTATGTATTTATAATACAGAAAAGCAAACATGCATGCTTGCATTCTCAAAGAGCTCTTCACTCTTTATGTGCACTTGTTTCAATCTCCCTTTTGTAGTTTTGAAGAACCTGCATGCGGTGGGAATAAAACCACCTTAAAGAGACTGGTTCTATTACAAGGAGGAAATCTTAAATTAATTATTAAATTAAAAGCATGTTTAAAGAGAAGTGAGTTAATATCATAGGAGAGTGAATCTTAAGCTCTGGATCTGTAATAAAAAAGGACTGAAAAAGAGAAGCAGCTGTTTGTAAAAATACAATTGCATATTAATGTTACCTTTGACAGACTTTTCAAGTGGCAACCACATTGGAAATTCAAGCTCCTTCACTAGGACATGATTGATTACTATTTTCTCTGAATAACTCTATTGACTCGTATGAACTATTTCATTCAAAGTACGCCTACAAATTTACATTCAACACAATAACAACATTCTTACTTCTAACTTCTGCAAAGACCTAATGCATACAATGGGCCAAATTCAACCTGGGTGTAAAACACCCCCAGCTGTCATCCATTTCATTTTGCCTGGTTTCTCCGTGGCTGAATGCAACGCAGTGCCTAGAAACTAACAAAATAATTCAGTCCAGCAGCAGTCTTATTTTACATGATTTGTACAGCTGCCTAGACTGTGAATATAGCAGCTTTTTC
>NW_005841954.1:3410187-3438410 GCF_000455745.1 Alligator sinensis
TGGGACTTATCTTTGATGGAATGCATCTGGAAAAACAATTTTAAAAATATACATTCAATAAATGGCACTTTATGTCATTCAAGCCACATGATTTTGAGTCTCTGAAACCTCTTTGTTTAGATTCTGATGACTAAATAATTCAGTCCAACGGAAAAACCAGTACTATTTCGCTCCTCTATTACAGCTGCTTAGGGCAGGAGAAGAGTGTCTTGTCCTCTTCTTCTCAGGATGGGGAGGGTCTCTCTCTGATGGATGGCATTAGAAAAACAAACAAAAAAGGATAGATGGATACTTTGGAAGTCTTACAACCCCACTTGGAAAAATGCTATAGAACTTCTTTGTACAACTGCACAGAGTAGAATTGTTTAAGCTCCATTACATCATGCTGTTTTGTATTGTGAAATTAAGTGACTGCAATGTGATTGGAGCAGCTGATCTGTCAAATCATTTGACAAAAGGAAATGTTTGCTGGAAAATCAAATGGATATATATCAATAGTCCAAGTGATCAAAACAAATTTTGGACATTATATATATGTTATTAAAAAAATAAACTGCCTTCTAGACCAAACCCATGCTGGTATTGCAATTTTAGTTCTATTAGAGACCTGTTAGTGCATAATGATTGATATTTGGATTCCTTGATGATGGGTAGAATATCAGAACTTGAGATGAATACATCTTGTCTTGGAAAACTGAAGTTTTTGTTGCTGAAGATATTACTGTTCCACCCTTTCTTGTTTCTAACCAGCGGGTACAAATGGAGCAGGCTTTGTAGATAAGATTGCCTCTCCATTTAGGTTCCTGGAACCTTCCATTCTTGCATCCTGATTCTCTTGGGCCAACTGCAAGAGCACCTTACACTTACAACCTCTTGGATCACTTTCAGGCTGATGTGGAGATGACAAGAAGACTATGACATTCCTTTTGCTATATAATGATCTCACAGATATTGATGGAGATGAATGCCCATGCTAGCATTGCTAGATTTGCCACAAGTCTCTGATACCCCTGAGAGGGGTGTAGCATTCTACTTCTGGAATCTACATATTTCTTAGCCAGTTTATTTTAACAGATTATGATAAATAGCTTTTCTTATGATGAGTGGCCACTGGCAAACTTTGTGAATTGTTAGAGACTAGTGAAACAGAACACTGAAAGACAAAAATAAGCCAAACAGTTTATGACAGGAGACTATCTTACCTTTTAGTTGTGGACAACATTCAAGTAGATGAATAAATTTACCCAAAAGTAATGGATATAAAGGAAACAATGCATCCTTTGAAAACACAGAGCATTTGTTAGAGATTCTCACACAGCTAAAATTCTGCTTTGATGCTGATCCTCAGTTTATCAATTCAAAACTGGTCTGTTATCACCCAACAGTAATTAGAGCTGGGCCAAAGTTTAGATGATGAAATATATATTTGGCTTATTTAAATTTAATAACTTTGTGGAGTCAGACAAAGATTTGCAAATTAATCTGTATTGATGAAACCATTCAGATATTCATTATCACAGACATATTATCTCTGGAAAATATAAAGTCTGGGACATCTAGAGAGAGGTTATACCATATCAGTGCAGCTAGAACTGCGGATTGGTATTTGAGCAAGTATATAATGCTTAGTCAGTCACAAGTGAACTAATTCAGGACACAGAATCTGTGGGTCACTAATGCCCATAAATATAAGTCCTATCATTGAATGCAAGCCATCAGGCTCGGTTAAGTAGTGTGGTTAAGACACGTTAGTTTCTGTTGCCAAGAGCAAAGAATGACCGTGTTCGCCTGAATCTAAGATGACTTTGAATTTAAGATGATACCCAATAATTTTTCCATGTATAGAAACTAATTTTGGGAAGGGGGCGGGGGGCATCTTAAATTCATTCCCCCACAGCTGTGGCAGGGAAAGCAGGGATGGGGGAAGAGGCGCTACAGCGCTACCCCTTGCCTGCTCCCTGCTGCCTGTCTCCCTACCCCTGGTCTCCAGCCACCCCACCCCTTGCCACCTGTGCCTGTCCCCCTCTGTCACTTGTTCTCTGCCCATTTCCCTTTGTCCCCCCCCTTGCCTGTGACTGCCCCTTGCCCCTGTCCACCACTTTTCACCATTATGCCTGTGTCTGATCCACTACTGCCTGTCCCAGTGCCTGCCTTCCCAGGCCCTTGCCCCTGCAATGCCTGTGCCTGCGCTTGCTGGCCTCTCTGCTGCGTGCTTTTGGCCCTGTTGCATTCCCTCTCCCCACTACCTGCACCACACACCTGCTTACCTGGGCTGTTTTGGTGCTGGTGGAGTCAGTGGTAGCCTCAATCTTGGCCACAGCCCCAGCTTTGGTCAGCCCCGGCAGAAAGAGTGGTGGCAGCTGAAGGCCAGACCAGGTCAGCAAAAAAAAACTTTGCTTAAGTTAAGTGGCAGAGCAGAGGAAGTGATGGAGGAAAGTGGCCAGGCTGGTGAGGGGGAGGTAGACAAGGGTCCTTCGCCCTTCCAGGACAGTGGGAAAAGCAGTAGCAGGAAGCAGGGGAGGAGGGAAAAGAGGAGATGTACTTTTGAACACAGAGGGGAGGGACAGGATTCTTACATGCTTTGAGATTTTATAAAAGTCTCCAGAGACTCCCGCAGCATGGTCCAGTCTAAAAAGCAGGGATACATTGCATCCCATCTGGATCTGTCCTTGTCTGCTGCCGATGACTTTATATGCCTCACCCTCCATGTGGCTTCTGGGAAGGAAAGAAGGAAAAGAAGCAGCAGCCATCTTACAGTATCTCCATGCTTCTTTTCTGGGCAGAAAAATCAGCTTTCTCCATTTAAGATGCACCCCAATTTTGGAGTTTTCATTTTTGGGGAAAAGGTACATATGGTATGCAAGTAAATACAGTAGCTGTCCACAGCTCCACGTTCTTCTGTCTTTTCTGTTTTCTTGAGTTGTCTTGCTTCACTAAAATCACAATCCAAGCACCTTTTTGTTTTCTTCTTCCTTCCCTAGCCTTCAATCTGACCTGCTTTGCTTAAACCCCTTTTCCTGGCCCAGTTATCCATACTTTCACTTCTGCCTACTTTTCCTCTCCAATATACCCTTTTACAATTATTTGTTCAGTGTTATAAATGTCTATGGCTTTTCACAGGTATATTGTAACAACCTTGTGTTGCTGAGGAGGACAAGAGCCTTGGGGATAAAGGCATCAAGTTGAGAAGGACAGAAACTTTCCCTTAGATGGGACCCACCCCCCATCTGATATCATAGTGTCCTCTCACACTGAGGATATTCCTCCACAGGAGGGGACCCCAAAGGATAGAAGGGAGCAGGTGGTTGTAGTGGGGATTTGATCATTAGGCATGTAGCTGGGTTTATGACATCTAGGTGGACTGCAGACCTTATGAAATGTGCAGATAGACTAGTACCGGCCAGTGGTTGTAGTCCATGTAGCACTAATGCTGTAGGAGAGAGGTCCTGGAAGCTAAATTTAGGCTGCTAGGCAGGAGGTTGAAGTTCAGGACTTCCATGTAGCATTCTCTGAAATGCTTCCCATTCTATGCGCAGGGCCAGAAAGACAAGCAGAACTCCAGAGTCACAATGCATGGATGAGATGGATGGATGATGGTGCAGGGACGAGGGTTTTAGATTTATCAGAAACTGGGGAGCATTTTGGAGGAGGAATCTTTGCAGAAAAGATAGACTCCAGCTGAACCAGAATGGAATGACTGCTGGAGCTGAAAATAAAAAAGGTTGTAGAATGGTTTTTAAACTAGAAAGTGGGGCAAAGCCGATGGGTGTGGGAGAACACACAGGTCAGGCTGACGCAACACCAGAGGGGGACATCAGGCAAGTTTCTATAATGTCTTGAAGAAGATACTTAGGAAGTAAGAAGTATAACTGTAGATAATAGTGAGGAACAATAAGAACAACTAGCATTCCAAACAAATAGTGTGAGCAGTAACAGACAGTAGGGCTGTGTGAAATTTTGCTACCAGTTTTGTTTTGACGCTGTTTCAACCTGTTTCAAGGTTGAAACAGCAAAATCAAAATGAAACAGATATGGTTGAAACAGCCTCGAAATGAAACGAGGCAAGTCGAAATGTTTCACTGTTTTGACGCTGTTTTGCCGTTTCGCCCATAGGCTATAATGGGGAAGGTCAAAACAGCCTATAACTTCGTCATTTCTGGCCAGATTTGAATAAAATTTGCAGAAATGGTAGCCACTACTGAGTGCATAAAGTGTGCCAATTTTCAAGAGATAGGTGCAGGGGGTTCGGAGAAACTGCAGCCCAAAATCTTGAGAGCCAAACTTGTGTCAAGTATGTGTTATGCCACAGCAGGGTCAAAACTGCAGGCATGCTAGCCCCTGCTGGGGCCACGAAGCCTGCCAAGTTTCAAGGAGATAAGTACAGGGGATTGGGGGGAAACTGCACCTCAAGCTGCAGATAAGCAAAACTCGTGACATGGGTGACACTGTGTGTGTTAAGGTGCAGCAGGGTGAAAGCTGCAGGGGTGGTGGCCCCTGCTGCACCCACAAAGCCTGCCAGCTGTTGAGGAGATGGGTGCAGGGGGAGTCTGGGGCCCTGCACCCCTAGCTGCTGACAGGCAAAACTCATGACATGGGTGCTTGTACAACTGACTGTCTGTCTTGGGGCAGTTGATTGTCTGTATTGATTATTTCCTCTCCTTAGTCCTGGTTTTGTAGGTGTTAATCCATGCTCGTTATGTCGTTATGTAGTAGCTAGGTCCTGTGTATTGAGCTGGTCCCTGAGTGAATCATGATTGATTAGTAACTGGTAACACAGTAGCTTAGCAGCCCTGTCTGCAGTAGTCCACCCGAACCCCTACCCGCCCATGCCCCAAGACAGACACGGTTGCACAAGTACACGTCGCGAGTTTTGCTTGTCCGCAGCTTGAGGTACAGTTCCCCACAAACCCCTGCACTTATCTCCTTGAAATATGGCAGGCTCTGTGGCCTCACCAGGGGCTACCACCCCTGTGGTTTTGACTCCACTGTGGCTTAACAAATACATGTGACATGAACTTTGCTTTCAAGAATTTGGGGTGCAGTTTCCCCCAAACTCCCTGTACCAATCTTCTTTAAACATGGCAGGCTTTGTGGCCTCAGCAGGGGCTACTACCCCTGCAGTTTTGACTCTGCTGTGGCTTAACACAGACACGTGACATGAGTTTTGCTTTCAAGAGTTTGGGGTGCAGTTTTCCCAAACCCCCTGCACCTATCTACTTGAAACTTGGCAGGATTTGTGGCCTCATGAGGGGCTAGTACTCCTGCAGTTTTGACCCCACTGTATCTTAACACATACACGTGACACAAGTTTTGCTTTCAGGATTTTGGGGTGCAGTTTCTCTGAACCCCCTGCACCTATCTCCTTGAAACCTGGCAGGCTTTGTTGCCTCAGCAGGGGCTACCACCCCTGCATCTTTGACCCTGCTGTGGAATAACACATACACGTGACATGAGTTTTGCTCTCAAGATTTTGGGGTACAGTTTCTCAGAACTCCCTACAGCTATCTTCTTGAAACTTGGCACACATCATGCCCTCAGAGGGTACTACCATTTGGACAAGCATCATCCAAATCTGGCCAGAACTGACAAAGGTATAGCCTGTTTTGACTGTCCCCATTATATCCTATGGGCGAAACGTTGAAACAGGGTCAAAACGGCAAAACGTTTTGACAGAACCAAATGGAACAGCTATTTTGACTCAGAACAAAAGTCAAAACGATACACTGTTCTGTCAAAACATCAAAACACTGGTCAAAACAAAACACTTCCATTTTGCACAGCCCTAACAGGCAGCTGAGCAAGGACAAAATTTATAAATGTCTCTACACAAATGTCAGAAACCTAAAAAATAAGATAGGTGAACTAGAATGCCTGGGTATTAAATGGTGACTTGGACATAATAGGAATCTCAGAGTCTTGGTGAAAGTTAAAAAATCAATGGGATGCTGCTCTAACAAGTTACAAACTATACAGGAATGACAGAACAAGACATGCTGGTTGAGTAGCACTGTATATTAAGGATAGTATAGCTAGTAACTGCATGAAGTCACTTTCATTCTCGGCAACTTGGTAAAATCGATAATAAATAATAAACTCAGCAATCACATGGACAAATATAATCTGCTGGGGAAGAGTCATCATGGTTTTTGTAAAAGGAAATCCTGTCTCACCAATCTGTTGGAGTTTTTGGAGGGTGTTAACAAGCAGTTGGACAAGGATCCAGTTGACATAAACTTTTATGGACTTTCCAAAAATATTTAACAGGATTCCTTGCCAAAGGCTTTAAAAAATGCATTGCCATGGGATTAGAAGGAAGGTTCTTTTGTGAACTGAGAGCTGGTTAGTAAGCAAAAGGTAGGGCTAAAAGGATGGAGGAAAGTCAAAAGTGGGGTCTCATTGGGATCTGTGCTGGTCTATATTTTGTTCAACGTTTTCACCAGTCATGTGGAAATGGGGGTGCACAGTGAAATACCCAGGTTTTCAGATGAAATCAAATTATTCTGGATAGTGAAGTCCCAAACAGATGATGAGGGGCCACATAAAGATTTCACCCAGCTAAGTCAGCGGACAAAAAATGGCAGATAAATTTCACTGTCAACAAGTGCAAGGTAATGCTCATGGGGAAAAAAAACCTCAGCTATTCAAATGCAATGCTGATTTCTGAACTAGCTGTTACTGGTCAGGAAGGAAACCTTGGGGCACTTGTACAAGTGACAAAAATTGCCTGTTTTGTGGTTAACTGCATCACGCTGTATGTGTGGGTTTTTTATGATTTAAATTAGTTTGTTACATTGCAAAATAAACCACTTCTGCATGTAGTTTAGTTTGCAATGTAGCTATTTGTAATGTTGCAGCCTTTTGACAGTTCACCCCCCATCCCCCCTCCCCACCATGGGCAGAAGGGAGAAGGGGCCAATCCTTTTTCTTTTCATGGAGCCTGCCAGTCTCCTATGGCTGGGGGGCAAGCTGCTGGCAGGCTCAGCAGCCCCTGAGCTGCACAGGACCCTGGTCCTTCCCTCTGTAGCAGCGACGCCCCCCAGGGCCACCAAGGCAGGCTGCTAGCAGGCCGAATACTGCCACAGCTTTGGCTTGGGGAAGAGTTGGATCAGGCTGGTTGCTGCCTTTGAGCTGGTGCAGCATCCACCTGCTAGCCACCTACTTGGGCAGGACTGGGGGGGGTGCTACTACCACAGAGGGAAGGACCAGGGCCCCCTGAAGCTCAGGACCCACCGGCAGCTTGCTCCCTGGCTGCAGGAGGGGTGGGTAGACTCTGCAAAAAGGGGATTGGGATCCATGCTGCTTTTTCTTTCCTTTTCTGGAGGAGCCTGTTCATGTGAGCTGCTGCTGGGCCCCACAGTCTCTGAGCTGCAGGGGCAGCACAATCCTTCACTTCATGGTGGCAGCACCCCCCAGGACTGCCTGGGCAGGGTGCCAGTGAGCCAGGGGCTGCCTCAGCTCAGAGACAGCACCTGCTGGATCCAACTCTTCTCCAAGCTTTCCTGTTGGAAGCCAGCTGTGCACTGCTCCTCGGGCAGGCTTGGGGAAGACTTGGATCCAAAGGGTTCTGCCTTCAAGCTGGGGCAGCCCCTGGCTCACTAGAACCCCACCCAGACAGTCCTGGGGGTGCCACCACAACAGAGGGAAGGACTGTTCCTGCCTGCAGCTCAGGGACTGTGTGGCCCAGTGACAGCTTGCACAAGGCAGGCTTCACCAGAAAAGGGGAAAAAAAAGTTGATGAGGGACCTCATCCTTTTTTTTTTGTGGAGCCTGTCTGCCTCTCCCATGGCTGGCAGGTGAGCTGCTGGTGGGCCCTGAGTTGCATGGGGCCCTGGTCTATCCCTTCACAGTGGCAGAACCCCCTGGGGTTGCCCTGGTGAGCAGCTAGCAGGTGGGTGCTGCCCCAGCTCAGAGGTAGCACCCAGTCTGATCCAACTTGTCCCTGAGCCCAAGCTGGGGCAGCATCCAGCCTGCTAGCAGCCCATCTGGGTGGCCCTGGAGGGTGCTGGTGCCATGGATTGGGGGACTGGGGCCCCCTGCAGCTCAGGGGCTGTTCAGCCTGCCTGTAGATCACCCCCAGCCACGGGAGATACGGGCAGGCTCTGCAGAAAAGAAAAAAAGGAATGGGCCCCTCACCGTAGCAGTGACAGAAGCTGCCAAATTGAAAGGGTGGGTTTTTAATTGTCACAATTAAAAACCCAGCATTTAGGGGACTAAATCCTTGTCATGTATACAAGCGCTCTTGGAGTCATTTCAGGTAGTTCTCTAAAAGTGTCGACTTAAAGTGCAGCCACAAATACAGTCAATAAAGTAAAAAAAATTAATAAAACATTGGGCATCATTAAGGAGGGACCTGAAAGCCAAATGGAGAACATCATGCCACTATACAAATCCATGGGGCACCCACATCTGTGTGCAATTCTGGTGCCCACATGTCAAAAAAGATGTGAATTAGAAGAATTAGAAAAGGTGAAGAGAAAGGCAACCAAAATTATTAGGGATTTGAAGCAGTTCCCATACCAGGAGAGACTGAAAAGGCTAGGACTCTTCAGTTTGGTATAGGGAGACATGATAGAGATCTATAAAATCATGAAGGGTGTGGAGCAAGTGAACAGGGACATGTTGTTTACCAAGTCCCAGAATACTGGAACTAGGGGACATTCACTAAAATTGGGAAGTGGCATATTTAAAACTAACAAGAAAAGGCGAGGCATAGTTAACTTGTGGACTTCATACCACAGGAGGTGATGGAAGCACATAGCATGGCCACGTTCAAAAAGGGACTAGATAAATTCATTGATGATAGATCTATTAATGGCTATTGAAATGAATGATTGGAGCTGTTTTCACTGGCATCTCTAAAACATCTCTAAAACCTAAAATGGTGGATACAAGGGGGTATTCAATAGGGGATAGATCACTCTAGAGCTATCCAGTTCAATGGTCTCTCTGTATAGCATCCACCACTGCCACTGTCAGAGATGGGATCCCCGGCTAGATGAACCATTGGTCTGACCCAGTATGATACTTATGTTCTTGTAATATATTATTGCTATGTAGATATGGTCAACCTTGTATATATGAAGTTGGATGGGAAGTATTATACAAATAACTTTGTTAAATATGCCCATTTTAATTTCATGGGTTTAATTTTTTTTCCATTTGTTTCCCCTTTTTTCTTTTCCTCATGCAACATTTAAATATTCCATCTATGTGTTCCTTTTAAAAATATTACTATTCCTACATAAATGACATAACTCATCTGTTTTGTAAATCATACAAATACTTCATTGGCAATGTGCTTGTTGCTGTTGTCTGTCTTGGATTCTTAAACTCAATACAAATGACATTTGTAAAAGGGACATATCATCAATAGTAGTAAATTGAACAGAGTTAACAAAATATAACCCAGATTCTTCTCAAGTCCTAAGTATTATACCTTATTGCAGCAAATTTCTGTTGTCAGTGGTATCAGTTTAAATCTTATCAGTGACTCAAACTGACTGTGATGGCTGCACATTTCCATATCATGATTTTACTGTGCTTCAGGGTGACACTTTGGCATGCTTTTCTGATGCATAATGCTGACAGAGTAGGCTTTGGGAAGCAGCATGTAGAGAGCACTTTCTAACCTGTCTTCAAAGGTATTCTTCCTTCATAGTGACTCACTATAGGATACCTAAAGGACTGCAGGAAGTGTTGGGGAATATTCGTTTGTGGAAGATACTATTTTCCTCTCATTGATGTATTTGTTACCTATGTTAACAACATGCAACTTTTTCTAAAATACTTATTTCAAAATATATACCTTTCAAGGTTAAAAGATTAAGCTAAAAGTTAAATATAACAATTTCTTCACAATAAGGTTAGCATGTATTCTTTCCATGATTATTTTTGCCATTTTACATCAATCACTATTTAACTGATGTACAAATATTAAAGGATTTTTTTTGGTACAAATTTAAAGAACCTAAAGTACCAACAAGGAAAGGCCTCAAATACAATAGCATATAGAAAATAACTCTACCTCCCAAGCCAACAAATTGATTACTTTACTTAATAACCATCCTATAAGATGAGTAACAGATTTACTTAGTTTCTCCATGGCTTCGTTTCCCACCTCCCCCTGCAAAAAACGGCATTCTAGTACTGATTTACCTCACATGAGATACTACTGTGCAGTGGTTACTGCACATTTATTTACTACTTGTATAATCAAGTACTAAATAAATGCATAGTAATTGGAGTTAGTGTGCAGTAGCACCAGCAAACATCTTTTAAGTGACACTACTGTGCAGTAGTCTGATAATACTGCACAGTAGCACATTAGCACTGTTAGTGCTGTGACGTTACTGCACATTATTTAGCTACTGTGCAGTCAGTGTCTCATATACATGCACCTAGTAGAATTGAGAAGTACACTGAAAGATTGTGAAGCAATTGGATTGCCATATAAATACATTTATATTAGCATTTTGAGAGGTGGACAGCAATTGTGTGTGTGGGGGAGTGGGTTAACCAAGATGGAAAGGGATAAATAGGAGTTAAAAGGATTTTTTAGATTGTTGGAATAAAAGGGGAAAAGTGATTCCATAGTCTGCGATAGAGGGAGTATGAAAACAGAAGCTCAATTCAAAGTAAATGCGAATTCCTACTCATATTGAACTCAGGAGTTTAACGTGCTGACTTACTTGTAGTGCAAAATAGACTCATACCTCTTTTTTTTTTCTCAAAGAGAATCTATCTTTACATGTTTGGGATTTAGTTAGTTTGGATTTGGTCTCAGTGTCTTGGCCACCTCTGGATTATACTGCAGAGAAAGTGTGCCAAGGTTTTGGCAGGTGGGAATTCAGAGCTCCTAAACTTCAACCAGAGGGATTCATAGATGCTAGGGTCAGAAGGGACCTTAACAGATCATCAGGTCTGACCCCTTACCTGGGCAGGAAAGAGTCCTGGGGTCAGATGACCCCAGCCAGATCCTCATCCAGCCTTCTCTTATGATGATAGAGAACCTACGGGTTGTGTGTAATAAAAGGGGAGACGGTTGAGTCCAGTTTTCTACTTTGCTTCCATCTTTGAATCCTGTGTAGATCACCCTTAGAAGGTCCAGAGGAAAGTGAGATGCTTATGCGTCATTTTTGGAGTCCTGGTGTGTGATGTGAAGAGGAAAGAGGAAAGGGATTTAGCCAGAATCAGGGAAGGGGAAGAATACAAAAAAGCAATGAAACAGAACAAGTACCTTCAACCTTTCCTCCTCCTGTCAATAGAGACTGGCTCTTTGCCCCAAAGCTACTACACAAGGAGAATTTAATATTATGAAATCTTACTGTGCCAAGGCCCTAGCTGGCCAGAGAAAGGAGGCAAGCAGTAGTGAGCTGGGCTGCCTCCAGAATGAACAACTGAGATGTGAAGTACTGCAGGATGAGGATCCTGAATGCAAAACTATTGCAACTTCAAGTGATTAGCTTGAAAGATGGTAACTGTTTTCACATTTTAGGATGATGTTTAATCCAATGGATTTAGGAACAACTTGGAGCATTAGGGGACCATGATATATATCTGATTTTTGCCTTCAGCAAAAGAAGCCCCTTGTTACCATGATCTATGGGAAGGTATCAATGCAGAAAATAGGGTGGGCAAAGTTTCCTAGTAACAATAAAATGGCTGAAAACCCCTCAGAGTTCATCCTGGTACCCTGCCAGCCAATAAATGTTATGCAGGGCAAAGATCAAATCACTTTACATGCTGCAGAAGAGATTATATTAGTCTTTCTGGCAAGTGCCTGTCTTTTATGGATAACCATGTCACATTTTGGTCACCATATCTAAAGGCCCTTTTGACATAACAGAAGCACTAACTCTAGGCATTTTTTTATCTGACTAGTTCATAGGCCTTTCCCTATGTTCATGTAAGTGGTAAGGGTATTTCATAAGAGAAGGAAAGATGAGGATCAATCCTGACTGCCAGAACAAAAAGAACAATGAGGATAAAAAGAAGCTGGCAAAGCTATACTGAGAGGGGCTCACATGCTATATAAGCACCTAAGGTAGGAAATGAAAAGCTTTGTCTCAGAAAATGAGTGATGTATCTATCTGTATAGAGCACAATGTGATAAGCTGTTAACTTTTATAACCTAGTGAAAGCTACTTCATTTCACAATGAGTTGTCATCCAAATGCTCAAAATACAAAAGGATGCTGCTTCTCAATAAACTGTGGTATGGCTAGACTAAGGGCATGTTTCTGAGCCCATTCAAGGCAAGAGCCAAATTCCTATTGACTTTAATAGGAGCAGAATTGGGTTCATATTGAATTTTTGGAACAGCATTACTGATGCTGTCAGTGAAATGATAAGTTCTACCATGATCTCTTCCTCTGACATCTGCCTGTTTCAAGGTATAAATGAACTAGCACACAAAACATAATTCAGAAAATGTATGCATCTGGATTTACTGGCAGCCAAAGAGATGTTATGAAAAACTGAAAGTCTGACAAACCCTCCCGCTTTCAAAACTTAGGTAGCGAATATTCTCTATTTAGCTTCATTAAAATAAAAATATTATTAAAGAGAAGCCAAGCACAAGTTAACATTTATTAATATAAAAAACACTTCAGATTTAGTTTTTTCTCTGATACTCTGAAAATACTTTGAGGTAAGTCTTTATCTTTATTTTACCAAAAAGAAAATGAAGGTATAAAGAAGTGAGATGTTCTCTTCAAAGCAAAGACAAGAGTTCTTAACAAGAACATTCAGTTTTGTCTCCTCAAGTCCTTTAAAAAGAATATATACAATTACTGAAAAATTCTCTTCTATTTTATATTTGATATATAAACAATATAGGTTGCATATAAGCTAAATTTGCTACTCTTGGAAACCTTTAATTTTTCTGTTTCTTGCATTTTGTATGTAGACACCATAATTTCACATCCTGTATCATTTGCATAACATGCAGTAGATAGATGTCTGTCCTGTTTTCAGTGTTGTACAAGTCAATATATTTTGTAAATGGAAAGGACCCACTTCTGCCTCCCCCCACAAAGGTCATACTAGAAGTTCTAGACACACTGGGATTGTCTAGTTGGAAATAAAAATATGCCTGCTTTGAGTTGCACGATCAGAAAAGATTCACTTTTTTGCAATGTCAGAAATTCTAAACTTTCTGAATGTTATGGTTCAGAAATGGCTGGTCTATTTTTTTAGCCTTAAAAAGCTTTTTTTTTCCTGAACCATAATAAAGCATAAGAAGCTTTCAGACTGACAGTAGTCTTTACTTCATTAGAACTTAAAGCTGCTCTAATGTAGTCTACGTAATACATTACAAAGAATAGGATATTTTTCCTTGTCCAGAAACGTTACATAGTTTCATACTTCAAACCTGTAATTCTTTGGATGTAGACATATGAATTATTTACCACAGGAGCTTTACTGCTTAATAGTTGCTTCGTACTTGCCTATGTGCACGCTCTTACCTTATGGTAAGTGAAATCTAAATTGTGGTAACTTGACTGTCGTTCACTGATGTCTGATCTACTACATGCCATTTGCCTGGCACTCATTTACTGAGATGCCAGTCATTATGGTTTTCCACTTACAATGAAGTAAGTGTGTGCATATGGACTATTATAGTGGAGCAGCTGACGTGATAATCTCCCACCCACTTTTCTTAGTACATCCACACTTTCCTGGTAAAGTGCCTAATCCTTCCAACTCCAGTAATGTAAGTGGTTTTTAGTAAATAAGAGCACCCAGTACCTTATAGGAGGCACCTTATCTGGTAAGAAATGAAGTTCTTCCAAAATCTTTAGTACTGTAGACAACACTGTTGGCTAAAATACAAGTAGAGATAGTGTAGCATTTATACTTCCATGAGAACAGACTGTTTGATCTAAATCCAAATTATTTTTTCTAGGAAAAGGACTATCAATTCTTATATAATAAAGGGCTTAGTCCATCTGTCTGTCTGTCTCTAATGCTCTTGGAGCACTGATTGGTTAGGAAAACAACCAATCAGAGTGCAGAGCACCGCCATGATGGCAGGGATGGAGGGAGCAGTGGGGAAGGGTGAGGCCAACGGTGCTGGAGGCAGTGGTGGCACGGCATGCTGGTGGATGGGGATGGCGGGGCAAGCTTTCTCTCACTCCCCCAATCCTGGGAGGCAGTGGCAGCATGGGGTGGTGGGTGGCAGCACTCCATCCCTGCCTGCCCACCCCCCTCCCTGTCATTCTTGAGTCATTCACTAGTTACGTCATAAAAGGACCAACTTCACTATTTTTATGGCAACTCCTCCAGGATCTGACTGAAATTACAGCATTGTTGTTCTGTGCATTGTACAGGTGTTTAGTGAGAGACCATTTCCACCCAAAAGTTCTTGTAGTTATAATGGGCAAGACCTACATGAAGTGACTTGCTGAAGGTCACAGCAGTGGCATAACCAGGGCAGGGCAGCCTAAGCAGCTACCTTGGGTACTAATTTGGGCAGGGTGGATAAAAATAGCTGTTGCTATAGCTGCTCAATAAGAATCGTGGTGGCAGCAGAAATAGGAAGTTGCCACTGCCCGCTGTGCATGGGAGCTGCCCCAGGCAGCTAGCAGTGGTCTTACACCTCTAGGGTCATAGTGCAGGGCATTTACAGAGCCAGATACAGAACCTGGATCTCTTGAGACTCAGCAGTCTGTCAACTACCTATCACAAAACTGCACTAATCACAATAAGTCTTTTGATCAAGGTTTAGTAATGCCAGAGTAAAGGGAAGAGCACCAGCATGAGAATTTCACAGATCTGTATGGTGAAGCATTCAGCTTCATCCTGAGATTCCCACCACTGCTGCTTCTTCTGCCTTTCCTTTTGCAGTGTAATTCAGATATATAATAGTGTGTGTGGACATGGCACAATATCGCACCTTAAACAACTGCATAACTTCTAGGGGAATATGCAGGGGAAGAAAGAAGTACACAAAGCAGGTGCATGTTAGGGGTGTGTGAAGTGAGTCCTATTCGATTCAGATTCAGATTTGGCCTGAATCAGGGACAGTGATTTGATCCATTGATTCGGATAACTGTCGCTGATTCGATTTCACCAAATCCAAATCAGGAGAGTCAATGCTGATTGGGAGAATCAGCGATTCAGACATAGACACAACTTAAAATTTTTTTTCTACATACCTCAAGGTACTAGCTCGGCTTGTGATCACTGCAATGCAGGGTGGATGGAGCGTCCCACAGGAGTGCAGGGGGGCCCTCCACATGCTCGGTGGTGAACCTGGAAGTGGACCAGAAGTACTTCCAGTCCACTTTTGAGTTTGCCAGGGAGTGCGCAGAGCCCCCCCCACCCCATGCCTCCCCAGCTCAGCAATTAGCTGCAGGGGGACCCCCAGTTCCCCCCCCCCACTGACCCAGGAGGCACCAGTTGCTGAGCTGGGAGGGCACAGGGGGCCCCCTGGCATGCTCCCCTTTGGATCCAGAAGTGGACCAGTATTGCTTTTGGTACACTTCTGTATCTGCTGCTGAGTGCGTTGGGGAGCCCCCTGCACTCCTGTGGGAAACTCCATGTGCCCCAGCATTGCACCATTCACAAACTGCCGGCTACCTAGAGGTACATAGAAAAAACATTTAAAGTTGTATCTATGTCCGAATCTCTGAATCTTTCTGAATCTCTCCAAATCGATTAAAGGGTCCTCTGATTCAATTCAGATGTGGAGATTCAGCCACCAAATCAAGCCAAATCTCTGCCGAGTCAAATCAGGGACCGAAGCTTTGCACTTCCCTAGTGTATATCATATTAATTCACTTCTAGAAGGTATTGAGATACTGCTGTGATAAGGATTTTATAACACTTGAACTAGTATTAGATATCATGTTTCCTTGGAGCAGCTGCAGTTATATTAAGGAAAGGCATAATCTGGACCTTTAAAAGTATATTTTCAGTAAGTAACAGAATTTTCAAAACAAAACCCTTTTTTGTGCAATGGCTATTTACTAGATCACACCTATAGAGATCTACAGAGAACAATGGGTGCATTCAACAATGCTACAAACAGTGTTCCATGCTGCTGTGCAATCTCTTTGTCACAGACACACTGTGGGCAGCTATTTTGCTGTTAGTTTCTGAAACACCCTTGTATACAATACTTTATCTTATCCTTACGGGTTTATGAGATTTTTATTAATGCAATTATACTTTATATCATCCCATTGTATAATTCTAAAGTGTACTTGTAGACTATCTGCATGGAGCAGAGGTGGCATTATTTAAAAAAAAAAAAAAAAAAAGGTGATTTGGTGTCCAAAAGTACCATATTGAATACTGTTTATATGAACACTCATAAAGGAAGTGGAAAAATCTAAGAAAAGGCTTTATAGTCAACTAATGATGTTTAAAAAAAGAGTAGGTATTCATTTTTGTTTTCACGGATATTATGTGTGTTAATATTCGCAGTATTTTGCCTTGCTGATTGCCATCTCAGCAATGTTTCATAATCAAGTTTAAATGAAAGAATCAGCTTAGCAACAAAAATGGTGAAGTATGAAATTTTACAGCTACATTCACATACATTCAACTTGAGAAAATGGGCTGAATTACTTAAATCACACTAATCACTGGAATATGCAGAATCCCTAAATATGCTTAAAGTATGTCATATTGCATATTTCAGATGGCAGAATTCCAAAAGCATGTATAGTATCACCCAAAATAAGTTTGGTTCTATTCCAAATATGGTAGACTTTTAGATAATTAGTGTGCATCTCTAGGGATACTTGCTATCAGTTTTCTGATTTACAGTGAGTGCGTCTATATGAGACATTTACTGCAGTTGCCTAATTAGCTCCACAGTAAATTTTGCAGTGTCTACATGTGCAGTGCTATTAGGACAGAGTAAACTAATTAACTCCACCACAGGCTAGTACTTGTCAATAGAAGTACTGGGATGGCTAGGGCAGGAGGGTGCTTCAGTTTGGGGGCTGCTTGCCAGCTAGCCCCACACTGAAGCACCATTATGCCATAGCCAGCCCCTCCACAGCATGTTGAGCTGGGACAGAGTGTCCCTGGGTTGGCAGGCTGCCCTTTCTCCTCCCCTCCTCTCAGGGCACAACTCAGTGTAGCCCTGGGCTAGCAGGTTGACACTGCTGGGCCCTCTGCCAGCTGGAGCTGCTCCAACATGACTCAACGTGCTGTGGTCCTGGGTGCATGTTCAAATGAGGCACCTGGGAGCAATAAACTCTAGCGCAATATGCACTAGAGTTTATTGCTGTGCATTAATTGCACACATAGATGTGCCCACTGGGTAACTATTGGTTTCTTTCTTACTTTCTATATCTATACTGAAGTAGTAAGTGGTGTTAAAATCTATGTTATCCTTTCCTTTATGTGACATTATTGCAAATGAGGATGGCAGAGGCACCTCATTTGGAAACTCCTGAATGTAAATGAGCTGCTAGCAGGTCATTCTCGATGATAAAATTTCAAATATTCCAATTCACTTCCTCATCTTAGTCCAAACTAACCAATATCTATCATTCTTTAGGTAGACAGCAAAGCCAACACTTTTATGCAGGCCTTGCACCAAAGAGTTTTAGAAGAGTTGGCCAAGAGGTCTTTCTAAATTGTTAATATGGCTTTTTAATGAGTTTTGAAGCACTGGAAAAATTCCAATGAATATGGAGAAGTGAAACATACTGTGAATATTTAAAAAGCATAAGTAGGACAGTCTAGATGATTACAGGCTATTTAACCTGACCTAAGTGCTTGGCAAAATAATAAATAGTTGATGAAGAGCTCAATTAATTAAGCATTAAAGAAGGGAAATGTAGTGTCAATTTACATATGTTGATGGAAAACATCTCTTTTAAAATGTAACTGATATGATTTAAAAAAAAAACCACAGGCCTGGTTGATACATGTAGTATTATTGATGTATTTGAATAAATAAATCTGTTTGAACAAATTGGTCTATTTTGATTATAGCAGGGACTTGAACACTGGTCTTCCACATCCCTGACTGGTGGCCAAAATACTGGGCCAAAGAATCAGTATCTTTGTTTGTCTCTTCGTTCCACTGTGAATATTTTGTAAAATATGGAACAGCTATAGGAAGAGAGATTTAGAGCACCCAAACCCAGGGCAGCTGGTAGCTTGCTAGCCACAACTGTCTCTTAGTGAGGTTGGAGTTTAAGACCCTTTTCTGACTCAGTCAGAGCAGGAACTTGAATATTGCTCTCTTGATCTTACTCCCTCATCATGGTTGGGAAGGTCTGAACAGGTATTCCCCATGCCTTAGAACGTTTAGATTTGCATCTGGAGTAGCATCGACAATCCATAAAACAATATACTATAGAACAGGATACTGTAAAGAGAGCTGGAACAACTTAGATGAAATGAACCAGATAAACAGGTCTGACACGGGTGGAAAAGAATGGCTTTATATTGCAAAAACAATTTTGTAGTACGTCAGTCTAGACTGTTGGCAAGAATGGCTGACAGCTGCCTCAGTCGCTGATTATTAATAAACATGCAATGCTTCAAGCCAACCCTATCACTGTTTGGTTGTATACTTAATTGAAATTCCAGTGAAGATTGGGAGTGAAATAATTTACTTTAAGTTAAGCCAAAAGCTAAGGCAGTGTCTAAAGTTTGTCTGGTAACTGTTGGTTAATACATGTGAAGTGATAGTACATTGTTTTTTAAGGGTTGTGCACTTCTCCTTACATTCCTTTTGGCTCCATTATCTATTGGTTACAGTTCCTAGCTTCACGTTCATGAGTATCAACTTTTTCATTTGTTATACTGCCAGATGTGGATCTAAAGGGGGTGAAGTGGCACAGTCTTCCCTCACCTGTGGGTGGGTTGTGTTCATTCCCTGCTGACTGGGCGGTGAGCTCAAAGTTCATCGTGTATGTGCAGCACAGCCAAAGTGTGTGTGCGTGAGGCCGGACCTTCACCCCCCTGGACCATTTCTGGATCTGCTACTATATATTGCATTTTATCTTACGGCTTTTTCACTTTCCTGCTCTGTAAAAGTTGTTATGGGTTTTGTTTGTTTTCTTTTCAGCATTCTTCCTTGGTTGTGGAATTTTGGGCATGCAGTAAAAGCTCTTATATCGTTCCCAGTTATCATCAGGGAGCCTAGTTTTCTCTGATAAAAAAAAAATCCCCAATTTTCAGGTTAAGAAAAGTAACCCAAAATCCATATTTTCCATTATCAAAATGAAACACCACTATCTATCTATCTATCTATCTATCTATTACTGGCATTTCATTTTATTTTTAAAGTACCAACTTTATATATTACTGATTTGCACAAACCAAATGTAATTTAATCATGGTCGTTTACACCTAAGAAGTCACTGACTTTTAGTTTTCTGGCCAATCCCTATGGTTAAGACACTTACTGCCTAGGGTCTGTTGGATGCAAACTTTTTTGAGTAGCAAACTGACATCCATAACTTAGAAATTCTGAGAACATTTTCATATGGTCAGCATGACACTTCCACTGTGTTTCACTCAAATTGCAGTCCCCATAACACAGCTTTTTTTCCCCTTTACATGTGATAGGAAGTGTTTAAGGCACCTGGCATCCTGTTCTTTGGCGTGATTTGGACTTCTGCAGTAAACGTTACTTACATTTTATCTGGTAGATCATTCAAGATCATTTGCTTGCAAGTTTTCAGTGATTCACAAACTGTTGATGTCATTTTTTTATATAGATTCTCCCTCTCCTCCAAGAATAGGCATTACATTTGTACCACTAAATATGCCTGTGCGGTTTGTTTGTGTGTGTGTGTGTGTGTGTACGTGTATGTATAGCTTTTCAAGCTCTCTGTAGCATTATAAAGATGCTGGAAGTGCTATGAAATAGTAGTCAAGGAAGGCAACTTATGCCCAAAAGCTTGTCCAAAAGCTCTCCCAAACTATAGAGTTTATCCAATAAAAGATATCACAAAAAGCCTTGCCCCTCAAACATTTCCTGGACCATCATGGCTACAACAACACTCTGGATTTATTACAAAGTAGAAGTGCTTTCAAAGAGGAGCTTCTAGGTTTGGAAGCACTATGTATATTGTATACTTATATCTAGGTCTACCAGGGTCTCTAGGACCTCCAACATCTCAAAGTCCTGCGCCGTCCCTCCCTTTCAAGGGGAAGGGAAAAAGGGTGGATATCTAATAGCGCACCCAGCAGTGAATTGGCAGGGACCCTTACGGCTGCCACAGCCTCCTTGATCGATTTCAGGGGAATGCCCCACCCCACACTTCCCCCCTATTGGTCCTATCAGTAAGATGAATGATGGGATTGAGCAGGGGGAGGGTCTGTCGCATCCACCAGGGAATCCAGTGTTCTGGCTGGAGGGGGCAGCCCCCTCTCCCTCTGCCGGTACCACCAAGGCTGCCAGAGTGAATGCTTTTATTAACAAGAGCCCATACTCTAACAGCCAAAGCAGCACTTTGAGAGGTTTGATTATTTTTGTGGTTTTTAAAATGGTAAATTGTAAGATCAGTTATGATGGAACTTCTAAAGTGCAACACTGCCAAAATATATCATGGGAATATGGGATACTGTCTTGTCATACGTGTAATCCAGAATTGGTACCAATGAGAATCTCAAAGCACATCTTTTGAGACTGAGGTGGCATCTCTAATGCTGTGTAAGAACTAGTACTAATGAGACTATCATATTTACATTTCTAAAGAAAATTACCACTTTTCAAAAAAAATTAGGATACATATTTTAAACAGGAAGACTTATAGTTCTTCCTATAAAAGAGGTGTAGAAATCCTGCAAGATGATTGCTGCTTCTTTTCTTTCTCTTTTTCCCATTGGCCACATGGAGAGAGGAGCAGAGTCCATCAGGGACAGATCTAGCGGAAGTGGGTACAGTGTTGTAATCACACCCTTCTAATATCCCCCAATGTTTAAAACCAACTGTCCAGCATCAACAGTGGCATTCATGCAGTGCTGAGGGAGCCAGATTATAAGGAGACATTCAATCAATTATTTAAATCATATTATCATAGAGGCATATTGCAGGAATGGATATCCATAAATCATCTAGTTCAACCTCCTGCTTGATGCAGGATCTTCCCTATCCAAACCATCGTATGCAAATCCATAATCTAAACTCTTCATAAAGCCACCATCAACCCTGATGCAACACAGGACATATCACCTTAACCTGTCCAAGGTAAAGTAGTGGGACCATGGTGGCCAACATCCTGTTTCTATAAAGGTTGTTAATATACAACCAAGAGATTTCAGGAAGAGGGCCACACCCCAAGCTATAGAAGGCAATCCTCGCCCCCCACCCAGTCTGTACCAATCTGATCACGGGGTAAAATTGCTTCCTGACCTCAAATATGGTGACTAATCTGACCCTGAGCAGAGGAGCAAGACCCTCTAGCCAGGAACCTCCAGCTTTGTTTCAGTAGAAACACTGGCACACCACAGTTAACACCCCCAGACTCGGCTGCAACCAATACCCAATGCCCCTGAGGAAGGCATAAGCAGAGGAGGGATAGGGAAGGAATTCCCCCCAGCCAAGGTTCCCTCTAAGGTGTGCGCATGCATGGCCCTGCACAACTAAAAGTCTGGCTGTGCGCTAACTTTTCAAGGCTGTACACTGGGAGAGGAGCTGAAGGTAAGCTCCGAGGCGAGGTGGGGGGCCTGGCGTGGGCTCTGCTGGCTCTGGGGAACTGCTCCACTCCCTTGCATTGCCTTGGGGAGTGAGGAGGCACGTAGGCCAGGGAGTGGAGCACTTCCTTGGAGCTGGCAGAGCCCACGGAGCAGTTCCCAGGAGCTAGCAGAGCCTCACTCGGCAGGCAGTGGCTCCTCCCCAAGGTGAGGCAAGGCAGGGATGGAGGCTGGCGCTGGGGGTTGGTGCAGGCTCTGCTGGCTCTGGGGAACTGCTCCATGGGCTCCATTGGTTCTTGGGAAGTGCTCCACTCCCTGGCCCTCATGCCACATGCCTCCTCACTCCCCAAGGCAATGCAGGGGAGCGGAGCAGTCCCCTAGAGCCGGCAGAGCCCATGCCTGCCCCCAGCCATCAGGCCCCAGCCCCCGCTACTTGCCCCGGGTGAGGAGTGAGGAACTTACCTTTGGTAAGCATCACACACAGCACTGAAAGGGGGAGGCAGGACCAAAGCAGCACACTCACGGACCAAAGCAGTGCGCTCACGGACTGCTACTCCTTAGAGGAAACATTGGTCCCAGCCCCATGCAGCAACCAGTAAAGCCCAGAAGCATGAGAAATACCCATAGTAGAAAATATGTAGTAGGTTTAGATTGTATAACAGGAAGAGCTTCACTGTTAGAATAGTGGTATAGACAGCTGATCATCCTCAGCCAGTGGTTTTCCAAGCTCTTCTTGAACACCTCCAGATTCCACAACTTCCAAACAGTGAAGAAGTTTTTCCTAATATCCAATCTAAACCTACTTTGCTGCATCTTCAAACTACTGGTCTGTATCTTACTCTCTGCAGCAAGAGAGAAAAGTGTTCTTCTTCTTCATGGCATCCCTTCAGGTATTTGAAGACTACTGTCATGCCCTTTCTTAAGCGCTTATTCTAAAATGGAACATGCCTAGCTCTTTCAACCTCTCCTCATATCTTTCAAAACCTTTGTATCTTTGAAAACCTTAATATTTTTTCTTGCTCATCTCTGGACCCTCTATAACTTCTCCATGCCCTTTTTAAAACATGAAGCCCAAAACTACATCCAGTAGATGAGGTCTAACCAGTGCTGAGTAGAGAGGCAGTATTACCTCTTGTGTCTTGCATTTATGCTTCTATTGATGCATCCCCAAACCATTTTTGCCTTTTGTACAGCTACATCACATTGCAGACTCATATGGAGTCTGTGATCTACCAAAACTTCCAGGTCCTTTTCTATACAGCTGTTGCCCTGTGGGGCTAGGCCATCACTCAGGATCTCAATATTGTGCTGTTAGACAGGAGGGCATGACACAATTGCACATATACAAACACACAAATCAATTAGGTGCATACACATGCACACTACCAGCTCAGGCACATACAAATCCAAACCGGCCTAGGCACATGCATACCTATCACCAATTCAAGCACATACACTATACACCCCCCAAATTAGACACAGATCATTAATTCATATATCATGCACACAATGCCATATATATGTGTGTGTGTGTGTGTGTGTGTGTGTGCGCGTGCACGCGTGCATGCATATGTATACACACACACGTATTCACGAGTTCACACACACACAACCCACCTACACATACACACAGGTGAGTTCCTAAGTTGGGTGTTGTGATATGTATGTATGTATGTGCTTGGTGTACTTGGGATACCTGGGGAAAGGTTAAGGTAAGAAAGTAGAAGTGTAGGGAGTGAAAGTTGCTGGGAGTGAAAGTCACCGGGACAAGGAGTAGAACCAGTAGAATAGAGGGGCCTGGGTTGAAGAACTAAGGCTCAGGGGTAACTTTAGGTTAATTGATCTTAATTGATTAAAAGACAATGCCCAAAGCCTACAGAACAGGGGAGCGATGCTGGCACAGAGGATGGGACTGGAGCCAGAGCTATGGGGGAGTTGAAAAGGTAGGTGGGGAAAGGGAAAATGGGACTAAGGGAAAGTGTGGATGTTAAAGAGGGGCTCTGGGTGCAGTGTTACCAAATCTGCCCATTACTTTGGGGTGTGCTCATTTATTAGGGATAGTTTCTAGGGTCTTGGTGATTCTGTCAATGTGCTGCTTGTGTTACTATACGGAGCTGTATTTCTCCCTTCTGCAAGCCCTGACCCCCAGTGGAGCTATCTTGCAGGACTCAATCTCAATGGGACTGGGTTCCTCCAGTCACCAAATCAGTCATACACACAAACACACACAAATTAACGTGACACGCCTGACCTGGCCGGGCTGATCAGCATGGACAGGCTGACACCCTCATATGCCAAGAATCAGTTCATAAGAGCAACAATAAAATGCAGTCAAACACAAGCACACAGGTAAACAGAATCCCTCTGAATCCGGCTGGGTGTCCAGCTGACACCCTCATGGGCCAGCATTCAGTTCATAAGGGCACGTCTGAGTCAAACTGGGTCAATCAGCCTGTACAAGCTGATCCCCTTATGTGTTTCAAACTCAGCACGTCCCAATCTTTGGCCTCTTGATGAGCAGACCCCACAATAATTTGGGCTTCACAGGGATCTTTAGCATAGGTAAAAGAAGCGTTGCTGCAGAGCACGGGAGGAAAGAGAAGCAGAGAAGGAAAAATATACCCAATTACTACCAGTTTGACTATAAAAGTTATTTATTGCTAAGCATATGAAATATATAATAGTACTAGTAGTAATAGACATGCAAAAGAAAAACAAACACCAACAATGACAATACTACCCTGGTTTCACTAAGTATTTGGGGAAACTTAGCTCAAGCTTAACTGATACAGTTCAGGTTCAGAAGTTTATGCCTAGAAAGAAGACAGAGAACGCTGGGATCTCACCTAGTCCACGGTACTCAGGCTGCAAAGCTGACAGGCACAGTCCGTAGCACAATCCTTGAAGAGAGAGATGATCTGTTCTTCCAGCGTCCCAAGAACGACAGGGGATGGTGTCAGCACAGGGGTTTTCTTCTTCTCCTTCTTTCCTCCTGCTTCTACTTCTTTTCCTTCCTTTTCCTCTTCTAGCAGCACACACACTTACAGATTTTTATACCCTCAGTTCAGCTGCTTTGAAGCACCCTCAGTAGTGTAAATCATTGTCTTTTCTATTGACAAGGGGTTATCTGGTTTGGACCATCTCAGGAAACTGATTGATAATCAGGAAACACTTAAGATTAGGGAGTAACCCAAATACTTGGGAGCCAGCTTGAAATTCCTATGGGTGGCAGATATACTGATGGGATATCTCATGGTTTCTTCAGGAACAATAGATAGCTTGCAGCATCAGGATTTTGGATTTTTACTTGTTGTGCACAAGCCTCAGCTTAGCATGACTTTTCCAGATCTTACTATAGTCTTTTAACAGACTTAAAACAATTATTGGGGTGCTCATAACCTTTTGTGGAGAGGACTCCCACCAGTCGTCTCGGGAAAGATATGACAACACCTGGGATTAGGGCTCCAGCAGGCTGGATGCTGTGATGAACCCTTAACCATTGTTCAAATGTTGCCCATACCCCCTCTGACTCGGTCTCTTGCCTCAGCATTCCCTAACCCGGCAACCGAGTTTTAGTCAATCAAGTTTAAATAGGCCTCCCATAGTGGGACCGGGGAATGTACGGCCCGAGATGCCTATTAAACTTAGAGCTGTGTGTGTGTGTCTGGGGGGGAAAAGTCCTTAGTAAATCCAGATTAGAACTGGTCTGATAAATGCTGAGCTGGGTGTGTGTGAACATGGGTTGATTAACATTGGAAGCACAGATTCCCCATCATGCAGCGCTCTCCTGCTTCTCTGGTCCCAGAATTCACTGCAGCCTCTGCTTCAGGCTTTCTGTTTTCCATCTCTCATGTAAATGAGACCTAGGGCAGTTGATTCACTCGTCACCCTTATCTGGTGAGGGTCTTAGGTGCGTCTCTCACTGCATCTTAATCAGTTTCGTTTAGGTAGAGGAGGGGAGGGGGGTGAGTCCTTTGTGAGTCAGACAGACTGCATCCTGTACCAGGGTTCCCCAAGAATACAGAGCTGAGACGTAACAATTCCCCCCGTTGATGGGGTGCTTGCGTTGAGCTAGTATCCCCATCACATTCTTGCTCCATGGTACTGGTTCTGGCCTTCTATCCATTGCAATCGTCGCATCAGTCTCTGGATCCAGCAAACTAGTAGCATCAGACTAATTACTAGTATAATTTCAGGGTCTTTTGTCTTTCCAATGCTGGGTTCTTGTCTCTGTTCCTGGGTGAGGTCCGTGGTTCCTGGATGAATCAATGCAAGGTGATAGCCTGGTCGTTACAGGCCATTCAGTAGAGGCCTGCTACCATTGTATGTCAATCATTCCCAATCATTCTCATTCATCTGGGAACCAATTTACATGGGAGGGGTACATTACTCATACAGTTGCAACATGGGATGCCCAGGCAGAGGACACAAGATGGAGGCTTGACATATAAAATGGAAACTTGACATGACTTTGGTTCACTTACAAACACAGGCCTAAACCATATAATATCCATATGAAACAATAAAAAATCAATATGAAAATGATAATAATACAATATACAACAGTAAAAATCAATACAAACCTAATAATAATACAATATAAAACAATGGATATCCAAAACCAAAAACTTGCTACCAAAATAAAAATGTTAAAGCTTATCCTAAGTCTGAGCTCACTTATACTTACCTATAGGGAATAGAGAGGGAGAGAAAAAGTCAGAAATGGTTGGGGAAGGGGAGGGAATGCATTTTAAAATAAATAAAAAAGAAGAAAAACTGGGGGTTTTGCTACAGAGCTACTGCCTAGGCAGGTGTCACCCATTTTATATTTGTATTTTTGATTATTTCTGAGGTGTAGCACCTTGCACTTTCAGCGCTGAACTTCACCCTCTTAGGTCCAGCCGAGCTACACATGCAGAGATCAAGTTTGACATGATTTGTTTTTAGTAGGAGTGCACTGATACCTCAGTCCAATATCGGATTGGTACCGATAAAAAGAAAATTTGCTTTATCAGATACTAGCCCAGTGGGACTGATAATTTGGCCAATAAATGCCTGTGCTATGCGCAGCCACAGTGCAGCATGGAGGCAGTGAGGAGTAGAGCTGGCAGCATGGAGAGCTGCCTCCAGCTGGTCAGTCAGAAGGAGGGGGGGGTGATGGTGTATGGGGGTGCAGATCAATGCCCCCATGGTGAGGGAGGGGGCAGGGGCAGGCACTGCCCAGGTAGAGCAGGGGGGTCATGTGGGACAAAGCCACGGCTCATGAAGGGGTGGGACGCAGCCCTGGCTCAATGCCCTGACACCACCCATGCACTGGAAAGAGCCTGAGCAGTGCCGGGCAGGTGGCAGTTGTGATACTGGCAGTGGAGCGGAGCTGCGGCAAAATTTTGGGTGCCTGCAGCACCCTCCCAGTGCTACTGGCACCTGCTTCGAGCCCAGCCCCCACTGAGAAGAGCCCAGTGTGGCACTGACTCAAGCAGGCAGCTGCAGCCCACCCACCCCATGTAGATCTGGGGGCACCTTCCCCGCCCATCTGGGGTGCAAGCAACAGCAGGAGCTGCCCCCCCAATGAGCCACAGCTTCATCCCACATGCCTCACTGCCCCAGCTGGGTAGTGCCTGCCCCTGCCCCCCTCCCTCACCACAGGGGCATTGGTCTATGCCCCCATGTTCCTTCCCACCCCAGTCCCCTTCCACCACAATGGACTGACCAGCTGGAGACAGTTGTATCAGATATTGGATCAGTATTGGCCAATATGCCTCCTTAAATATCAGCTATCAGTATTGGTCCCCAAAATCTCTGTTGGTGGACCCCTAGCTTTTAGTAACCACATTTGCTGCTTGTTAACAGCCTTTCTTCCTCAAAATGCTTGTAAATGGTCTTCCTCAGTATATGCTCCAGGAACTTTCTGGGTTTTGAGGTGAGGCTAACTAGTCTGTAGTTCCCTCGACCCTCCTTTTTACCTTTTTTCCTGTCAAACTCTCTTCACTCTGCTGGTGTGAAATGACCTACTCACCTTTTCAGTGGTCTTGATATTCCACTAGCCAAGCTTTCCTTTCTTCTGCAATTTTTCTGTTAGCTACTCCTGTTCTCTCTTCTCCTATTTTACAACCCTGCAAATAATTTTTAGCTCTAGCTAAGAACATTAACTCAGACATGAAAATAACTCTTATGTGTTGGATGCACTGTCAAAAGGTGCATGAAGGCTATATTTTGTTTTATGAATCTGAATAAAAGGTGTACATTTAATAATAATGATTACAGGGCTAATGAGCAGGGATCCTGGTTTTTTCTGATTAAAAATAAAATCCCCAGTTTTTTATTTTAAAAAAACTAACCCAAAATCCACATTTTTCCATGATTAAAATGCAACACAACACATCTATCTATCTATCAAGATGGCCACTGACAGGTGAAGCCCTTCTGAGCTCCTGCAGCTCGGGTGCCTTTTGTGCGTTCCCTGCACTCCGTGCCCCCCTTTTCCTGTCCCCACCCCCCCAAAAACCTTGCCTCTACCCACCCTGGCCCTGGAGACCCCCTTCCCCCCGCTTTCTGAGCATTTTTCCCCTGGGCTCTGGCAGCTTCATTTGCCTCTGCCCCTCCCCC
>NW_005841954.1:3438512-3438785 GCF_000455745.1 Alligator sinensis
GGAGAGATTAAGCCCGCCCCTGCGGGGAGCCCTGCCAGCAGCCAAGGCACTTGGCATGGGGATGTCTCTGCAGACCTTCCCCCCAGCCATGGCATGCGGGTGCACGCCCCTCTCCACCTCACGGTGGAGGACTGCGCTGGAGCTCTGGTGGACCTGCTGGGACGCCGGAGCATCCGGTATGCCTCCTGGGTCAATTCGGTGCCCATGATCTATTTGAGATCTCCCAACCTGGTGAGGGAGGTGTGTGCGGCAGGGCTGGAAGTCTCGGGGGGC
>NW_005841954.1:3441589-3441962 GCF_000455745.1 Alligator sinensis
CGTGGTTCCGGGCCCGCTGCCAGGAGCTGGCAGAGGCCAATGCCCCGACCGGCTTCTTGTTCGGCCTGGAGAGGCGGCGGGCCACGGTGAAGATGCTGGACCACCTCAAGACCCCGGAGGGCTGGCTGCTCATGGACCCGGGCGAAGTACGGGAGCATGCCGTTGCCTTTTACTGGGACTTGTTTGCGGCTGAGCCCGTCTGTCCGCGGGCCACCCAAGAGCTGCATCGGGACCTGCCACGCCTGGGGGCTTTGCAGGCTGAGGCTCTGAAGCGCGAACTCTCCCTGGCAGAGCTGGAGGCCGCGGTGGGGGGGCTCGCCTCGGGCAGGGCCCCGGGCCTGGACGGCCTGCCCGTGGAATTTTACAGCGCCTT
>NW_005841954.1:3442758-3453665 GCF_000455745.1 Alligator sinensis
CCCGCGTGCGCCGCTGGCGCTGGCGCCTGCCCGCCCTCTCTTACCGCGGCCGGGTCCTCATCGCCAATAACCTGGCAGCGGCCACCCTATGGCACCGCTGTGCAGTACTGGACCCTCCGCCGGAGCTCCTGGAGAGAGTGCAGCAGCTCCTGGTCGACTTCCTGTGGGACGGACGCCACTGGCTCCCCCTAGCTGCCCTCTACCTGCTCACCAGGGAAGGGGACAAAGGCCTGATCGTCCTGGCCAGCCGGGTGGCCGCCTACTGGTTGCAAGCCCTCCAGTGGCTCCTGGACGCCGAAAGCCAACCCCCGTGGCGGCGGGCTGAGGCCACCTCCCGTGGCGGCAGCTGGCGTGCCGGTTCCTGTGGCGAGTGGGGGGTCTCGGCTTTGACCGGGAGCTGTTTCTGCTGGACCTCACTTTCCTGAACGGGGCAGTTCTTCCCCCGTTCTACCGGAGCATGGTGCGGGCCTGGCGGGCGGCCTTCCATCTCTGCCCCCAGGCCAGGCGCCTGCAGTTCCCGTACCTGCTTTGGGAGCCCCTGGTCAGCAGCTCAGTCAGCAGCTCTCAGGGACTCAGGGAGATATATTTTACTTAAGAAACACTATGTATGGGCATTTTCAAAGTAAGTTCTTTTGGAAGATGAAAGGCAAAGTCATATTATTGAGTTACTTAATTGCCCAGTGCAACCTGTCTGTAGTCAGTGGAAATGCAGAAGGAGGCAAAAATTGTGGAGCCTGAAAACACTATTAAAAAAAGATGAAAAATTCTATAGAGACATCCAGAAGACATTCAGATCCAATTTAAGTAAAGTTCAGCAAGTTCCTTTCATCCAAAGCAAACTGTTGTTGTGCACACTTTAAAAGGACAGTAGTAAGTCATTTTATCTGAGTTGAGTTGCACTAGGATCTGTTTTCCAGAAAGAAAAGTGACTTTTTCTACTTTATTAATAAAAAAAATATCAGTCTGATCTAAGTCCTTAAAGAAGATATTATTTAAAGGATCTCTCTCAGCCAATTGTTTGCTGTTCCTGAAATGGTATTTTGCTGAGATGAATCATTCCTTAAGTCGGCTTGAGCAGAATTGAAATGCAGGAAGTTTCATGAACATTGTTTTACCCTGCTGATGTAGGGGCTTGATCACTTTTTAAGCTTCACTGTCTGAGCACTAATGATACTGGCTCTATTGGCAAGTGCAGGAAGCATTTCTGTGCACTCAGTGTGAAAATTTTCCACTGAAATATTTTTGGTCAAAGGTTTGGAACAGTACATTTAGCAGGCCAAAAGTGATTAAAAACAACAAGAACAACAAACAAACGCCCTAAGACACAGAGCAGGCCTTCCTGAAAAATGTCAGAAAAGAATATTGAAGATCAAAATGCAAACTAACATAAAACCCAGCAATCTAAATACAATTTTGGAAAAAATAAATTCAAAATGGGAGTTTCCATTTTGCAGGGACCCCCACCCCTGTCTCCTTCAAACCCTGAAAAGCTGGATATATAGTTAATCTCACCTGAAAAACCTGATGAAGAATGCATAGACAAAAGAAGCTTGTCTAATGTTATTCCAGTCATGGAGTTGGTCCAATAAAAGGTATCACCCCCCAAAAATCTTTGCCTCTGAAAAACATGAACATTGCTTCTTTACCACCACTGATATCCAGTCTTCCCTAGCACTTGTTAAGAAGTGGTCTTCGTAGTTAAGGATTTTGTCTGACTTAAATTTTATAAGGGTAGCATTCTTTTTTTTCCTAAAAGGGCGCCCAAAAATCTGCAATAATATTTGTAAAGCTCTTTCTTTTGAAAGAGACATTGTATTTGTGTGTATTCATGTGGAATATCTTAAGTGTGTTCTGTAGCAAATGGAGATTATATAAGTAAACTTGAAATTAAAAAAATGTCTATACCATCAAGACTTAATCTTTGCACATGTAGGTATATCCTGTTAAAATAAATATTGTATCTGTATTACATATGTGCTTAAGTTTTTGTAGTTCAGAATCTGAATTATTCCAGACCCACCACATTACTTTTTTCTTATCATACATGCCCTATTATTTAAGGTACTGGGTTTAGGAGGTTTCAGTTGGATGTGGAAGTAACATTTTATAGTCTTCTTGGACCCAGGGTCTGAGACCTGGTTGGAAAGACTAGATGTTGCAATTCATACACATAAAAAAGAAAGGCAGGAATTTCCTTTCAGGAGTATAATGAAGAGACTTCAGTAAAAAAGTTTGTTTTCTGGAATTATGAGGTGGACCTGTGTGGTCCTTGCGACCAAGATAAGTTTGGTGGTGATCTCAGCTGCTATCAAGGGCAAATTACAGAGTTTGGGCTTACCTTAACTGTACATTTCAATATTTTCCAATCTTTTCTGATTTTAAGAGGAAGTGTTTTGGATTTCCAAAATATTTTCAAAATTATAATACTTCTAAGGCATTAAAAGGCTAGAATTATCTCACTTGACCTTTAATTTGTTCCTAATATATGTGTTGCCTGAGAAATATACTTAAATTTTTAAACTGATATTTTAGAACTTTTCCCTGCAGAAGATGCTAATAAGACTTTAAAACTGTGTAGAAATAGGCTGTTCTTCTTGCATTGCCCTGTTTCCACATGTGAATGTGTACTTATTGTTGCCATCTACTGGCACATTACCTATTAATGAACTCTTGACAGATATACAGGTGTCTTACTTTTATAGATCATTCTTATATCACTCCCCAACCAATTTGTTTGATCCTTCTGAAGCATCATAGATTGATCACTGTTACCCACATAATTCCAGAATTCTGATGACACCGTGACCTTACCCACCATGCTAAATTATGTATTCCTATTGTGTTTGAACAAACTGACAGAGGTGCACTTCTTTAATTTTTAGTGTGCAGGCAATATTGAACCGTGGTGATGGTTAGAAAAGTAGCCCTATGTAAAGATGACTCTGTAGCAAGATCATGGCACAGGGGTGGATGTGACACCCCCTGGTGGTTGTGCGGCTTCTGCCTGGCTCTGACTTTAATGTTGTCTACACTTGATTGCTTGCTCACCATGCCTTGTTCTTATTGAAAATTGAGTAAAGGAGATTGCCTACAGGCCTTAGAGTAAGCCTTAAACCAGGCTGTTACCACACTAAGTCTCTCCTGGACTCTACTAGTTTAAATCCTGCCCTGTCCTGATAGGTCCCCCTCAGCCTGCCTATACCCCTATAGAGCACCCGTAGCCTTAAGGGCAAATTGTATAGGTCCATTCCACTCCTATACCATACCCTAAACCTTGCATGTTTTATCGGTTATGATGTTAAAACAGAGGTAGGGACAATCTCGGGGATAGCTCTGTTAGGCTTACCTCAGTGCAGATGTAGTCTGTCTGTCCCTACCTTTGCCAGAAGGTTCGGGAAGTTGGTTCCAAAATATGGAACAAACTTCCTAGGGAAGTGGTCCTTGCCCCTACGTTGGGCAAATTCAAGAGGAGGTTGGATGATCACCTGTCTGGGGTCTTGTGAACCCAGCATTCATTCCTGCCTGTGGCAGGGGGTCAGGCTAGATGATCTGTTCAGGTCCCTCCTGACCCTAGCTACTATGAAATTATGAAACTATATTATCTTCACACACTTGTCCCCCTTGGGATCTCAGACCTCTGGTCCCACATACAGCCTTTCTCTCTGGGCTCCCAGACCCCTAGTGCAGCTCACAGCTCCTCTTAGACTCGTGGACCCTAATCAGGATCTTGCCCCATCCCTAGGCCCTTGGAGTCACTGGCCCCTGAATCTCTGGGCCCCACACCCAGATACTCTCCCTGTCTTTGGACCTTCTTTGGTCTTACTGTCTCTCTGCCCTGCTGTGTGTTCTTGGACCCTCTGATCACCAGGGATCCCGGTTTTCTGTTTCCTGTGGAACCATGGGGAAAAAATGGATTTTGCCTTTTAACTGAGAAAAACACAGATTTTTCATTTTAAAGGAGAAACACATAGATTTTCCACTTTTGCAAAGAGCTCCAGTGGCAGAGTTCCAGCCTGCAAGAGCTTCTTGCAAAAAGTGTGGGAAACCCTAAGTCCTGTCCAGAGAGGGAGGGAGATGGGGAAGGGACAGGGCTTGAGACCCTCGAGTCAGCCAGGGCTTGGCTCAGGCTCACTTTCCCTCCTGAAGCCTTTGGTGTAAGTAAAGCTTGGAGAGGGCTGGGGGGCCACTGGGGCCCCCCTCTGGCAGGTCTGGGGGGCAGGGGACTGGGAGGGCAGGAATGAGGGACACCAGCAGGGCTGGGGGGGTTGGGTGTGGGTGCAGGTAACTGCAAAGGCTGCAGGGAAAGGTTGGGGGCTGAGGGAAGAGCCAGCAGGGTTGGTGGGGGGAAGGGCAGGGCAGGGGTATGTGGGTGAGGGATGAAGGAGCAGGGAGGTGTCCATGGGCACTCTCAGGCCAGCATGGGAGAACCTAGGCAGCATCCTTGTGCCCCACCAGAGGCAGGGATGGATGGGCAGACAGGATCTTTTACCTGCATGCCTAGCAGGGTTGAAGAGCCAGGGCACCTCCCCTGCTTCCTGTTCCCGTGAGGAGGAGGCAGTGGTCACAGCACAATGCTGCAGCTCTAGGGATGCTGCAGAGTGCAGGGTGCTGCTGCTGTGGCACTGGGTGAACACCCTGTCCCATGCCGGGGTCTTGGGCAGGTGCCAGGTTGTTGCTGCCATCCTAAATTTCTTGGAAGAAATCAAACAGTGTTCCATGCCCAGTGCCTGCAGCTCCTGGCTGCTGCCACTACCCCCAACCCCTGGTGGTGGTGGCAAGGCTGAAGGAAGCAGCAGGGAGGGAGGGAGGGAGTTCAGCACTGTGCCTCTGTTTGCTGGGCCAGGCAACCTCAGGGCAGGTTTGGTGGCTGAGGCTGGGAGTGCCGCAGCCTTCCACTTTGGAGCTTGGGGAGAGATACCTCCACCTTGCTTTGCTGTCTCCACCCTAGCACAAGCCAAGGTGGGGCCCTGCCCTAGGGTGCCATGACACCCCTGCCCCCACCTTGGTTCCCTGGGTGGTTGCCTTCACTGCCCACCCCTAAGGCTAGCTGTGTGTGCAGGTCATGCTGGCAGGGCTGGTGGGGCTGTGGCTTGGGAGTGAGGGGCAATGGCATAGGTAGGGGCAGGGCACCAGCATTTCAGTGCTCAGTGCTACAAAGCAGTGGGGTGGGGGGGGGCAGCTGCAGTTGGACCCATGTCCTGGTGCAGGGGGGAGCTGCTGCTGGGTGGGAGCAAGTGAGGGGTAAGCAGGGAGTGAGGGGCACCAGCAGGGCTTGGGTGGGCTGTGGCTTGGGAGTGAGGGGCAATGGCATATCAGGGCTGCTCAGAATGACAAAAAACTGTGTGTGTTGGGGGGGGAAAACCACAGCTGGGCCTGCGTTCTGGTTAGTGAAGGGGGCAACAGGAGCTCTGATTTTCCATGATGAAAAAACCAAAATCAAATGCTAAAATATATAGGTATTTAGAATTTATTTTATTATCTACAGATATTTAGATATAGATATCTAGATAATGATATCTAGATATCTAGATATAGATAGTGGCTTTTCATTTTAATTGTAGATTTTGGGGTTTTAATCAGAGAATTTTTAAACAGAGAAAATTAGGATTCCTATCCTCCCATCCCTTTCTGGGCCTGGAGCTTATGGATCTTCAGATCCGTACTCTTTAGGCCCTTGCACTCCTTGCTGGGCCCCACTCTCAGCCACTTTAGGGCTGCTAGCCCTCTGAGTAGGTCTTGCAGGGCTCCAGGCTAAACTCCTAGGAAAACTTAATAATGAGCACCTGCCCACTGACAGGCACTCAGACCTTCTCTAGGCTTAACATAAACCACCTGCCCATATAACTAAACACCTGTCTGCCCCAGGTACCTTCCCTTGTTCCTTGCATTGCAGATATCAAGGTACCTTAAGAATAGAGGACAGTGGCCTCCAGCCTCCTGAGGCTGGGGGGGCATGTTGAGCTCCTGAAGGTGGCAGCGGTGGTGTCGGTAGCAGGGGCATGGTGGTGGCAAGTGAGCAGGGAGTTCCCACAGACAGCCGCGGTGGTGTTGGAAATGGTGGCGAGCCGAGCGCAGATCTCCTGCAGGTGGCCACAGTGGTGTCAGCGGGGGTTGTGCGGGGGGAGAGGAGTGACACTGAGCACTGAAAAATAGAGGACATAAAGGCATCCAGTAGAGGACAGAGGACCAGAAAACCGGATTGTCCTCTATAAAACTGGATGAATGGCCACTCTAATTGCAGAATGTTTTTCTTCCAGTATTGCGAAATCCTGCTGCTCTGTTACTAGAAACTCCTGACTTCATGGCTTAAGCTCAAGGCTTATATAGCTCCAACCCCACTTGCTGCTGGTCAGCTGAGTCCTTCATTACCCCTCTTTGCTACCTAAAAACAGCCTCTCAGGCTGCCTGCTCTCTTAAAATGCCCTGCTACAGACTTGTTTTTACTCAACCTGTTGGTCTTACTAGATGTAAGGTCATGCTTGCTTTCTTTAGTCACCCAAGCTATCGATTAATGAGATGGATTCTAGCTCGCCTCTTATACATTATCACCTCAGTTCTAATTTCAACACTTTATTGCTTGAGGTGATGATGTAAATGACAGAAAGAACACAGCATGATTTTCCCCCCAGCTCCCAGGGTGAGTTACTGTACTACTGCCAATTAAAAAAAAGTCCTTACACTTGTTAACTGAGTTAATTGGCTATAGAAATCACTGAAATAAGATAAATAAAGACTCATACCATGTAATTTACATAGTCACTTATCTCAGGGCTGTATGAGATGGCTTACTTTAATTTAGAAAGGTGTGTACTGGGATATAAGCTAGTTCTATATACAAAATAGCCGCTGAATAAATCGTGTAGTATGCTATAAAAAGCCTTATTTCTACAATTTGGGGTATAAGCCAATATTTCTATTCATTATAGAAGCATAGCTTGAGATGAATAAATTTGAATCTTATTGTTAACTCAAATGTATGCAATGAGTTGCTGACAGTATAAGAAAAGAAAACATATTAGATTTTGCACAGTATGAGCTAAATTTTGTTCTAATGTATATGGATAAAAGTCCTTGATTTATCACATGCTTAATAAAACCATATCTACAACATTTCTTGACCATTCTGATCATTGATGAAAGGATATGGAAGCTGATGGAAGGCCCAGTGATTCAGAATTTTACAAATGCATAATGAATTTTGAGGGAACAAAGGAGGATTTGTCTACAATCGTTTGCCTTTCTCTGAAGCAGTGAGCACTTTGGAAATGGCACATTCCATCACAAGCATGTGCATTTGTGCAAGAAAAAAACATCCTAGCACCGAAGAACTATAGAGGGAAGTAAATAGCTCAGACAACTGTTTTTTGCATAGCTGCTGGCTGAAAGAACAAAATGGCTGTTACTGCAAAAGGAAAACCAAGCAGTGAAATGTAAGTTATTTTGGGAATAGGTACAAACATGTTGACTGACATGCTTGCTTATTTTTAGGTGTGGTAGTGAGTTTAGTGCATTGGAGATAATTTTAGCCATGGTTTACAAAGATGCTATGCATCATGACTAAGTACAGACAGTCAAAAAGCCCAAGACTGAATCAATTCAATCTTCACAGGTTAGTCTAAGCTGCATAGACTGAACCCATAAGCAAGGGAACAGATGTTCACTTTTGATTACAGAAACGCAGCCACATGCATGCAGTGGCTCAGGCCAGAAGCCATGAGTGCTAGAGAACATGTCCCTGCTTGGCTGGAGCAGACAGCTTTGGGCCAAGGCTAGCTCACCCAACCTGTGGGGAGGGGGGCAGGGGGCTGCAGAGGAGGTGCAAAGCATCCTGGGATGCTGGGGGACTGTGTGGTAATGTGAATCTGGAAGGAATCTGGGATAGAAGTTCAATAAACTGATTTAACTACATCCATCCACGTTTATCTTAAACTGGTTTCAGTCATTTTGAAAGTAATTTATGTGCAGTGAACTTCTCTTGTGTTACAGATTTGAATCAGTTTCTGATCACTTATACCAGTTTATGTATAATTTCTGTCCTTAGCCCATGGGTTTGAATTGCTATAGTTACAATGTTTGCTAAAATGCCTGCTGTACAGAGGACCGTCTGTTATAGTACAGCGGACCGTCTGTTATAATTTGCTGTCCTTTTTTCCCCCAGAAACATTCAATATTCCTAAAATTCATGTGTAGGTTTGCTTTAGTGGCTTTACCAACTGACTTCTTCCTTAGATTAATATCTTTTTACTAGGGGCATGTGAAGTGGGCCCTATTCGATTTGGATTTGGATTTGGCTTGAATTGGGGACAGTGATTCGATTCACTGATTGAGATCACTGTCCTTGATTCGATTCGGCCGAATCCAGATCTGAAGATTCGATGCTAATTTGGAGAATCAGCAATTCGGCCATAGACACAGCTTTTGCAGTTATTGAAAAGAATGACTTCTCATCTTTTAAAAAAAAAATTTGGCAAATTTCTATAAAAATGGCTGTTTTCATTTTTTCCTCTACTCTTTATCTTCATGCGCATTTTTCTTTTTTTCTTTTTGCCACTGAAAAAAATGAGGAATAGGTAAGGGAGAAAAGAAACAACTGAAAATGAAGAGGTTTAGTCAATTTGCTAGAGAACTGGCCTAGGCTGCACACTCTCAGTGAATGGTTGTTATGGGAGACTTCAGCTACCTGGACATCTCATGGGAAGAGCACTCGGCCAAATCCAATTGGCCTCAAGGCTTCCTTATGTACATGGATGAGCTCTACCTGCCTCAAGAAGTTTATGGGCCAACAAGAGGTAAAGCACTGCTGGACCTGGACCTGACTACTGAAACTGACCCCCTCCTCCTTCACTCCCCACCCCAGTCCAGCTGCCCCACTGCCCACACATGTGCTACCCCACGCTCACCCCTAGCACCACTCTCAGGACATACATATGGAAAAAAAAAGTCATTACCCTCACAACCCCCACCCCACCCCATCCCTCCCCACTCCCACCTCAACCAACAGAGCCCCTCCATGGAAGGTGTCCAGGACCTGGTGGTCAGCATTCCTTTGCTCCTGGAGCAGCTCTAGGCACACCTGCTCCAGGGCTTCCATTTGGGTGCAGTGGTCCTGCATCTCATCCTGGGTGATATCCTCCACCCACCAGGCCTGCTCCTGCACCTCCCACTCCACCACCACCACCAGCCACTGGAGCAGGATGGTCCAGTTCATGGTGCATGGCTGGTGCATCCGGTGCATCTGGGCAGCTCCAGTGGTGGGTGGCAGTGACCCAGAGCCTGCATCCTTGATGAGGCTGGTGGGATCTCCCCCGTGTCCAGTTGGCCCTGCAGAGTCAAGAGACAGAAGACTTTTGTGAGAGTTTGCAACATTTCAGAGATAAGATGCTCTGCACCAGGGGCCATGAGCTGCCCGGCCTCAGATCGGGGGTTGGCCACATACGGGTGCCCAGGAACCATGGTAAGCTGGCTGGGCAGGACCAGGCCCAGGCAGCTGCTTCCCAAATCTGCCCTGCCCTCCTCCCAGGCTAGGACAGGCCAGGCTGCTGACAGCACATGCTACCACAGCTACAGCTCCTCCCCTGTCTCCCTGCAGGCCAATCACTCTGCTGTGCTGCTGCCCAGCCCATGGAACCTGGGCTTGAGGTGCATGGGACTCCTGGACAACTGGGGCAAGGGGCTGGCTGGACCCCCACCCTCCCCACTGTGGGCCTCTCTGGGGAGGTCTCTCAGGGCCAGCCCCCTGCCACAGCACCACTGTACCTCAAGCAGGCCCCTGCTGCATGTGCTCATGCCCCTGCTGTGTGCTGTTTGTGCAGGCTGAGGCATGCCCAAACCACTAGTGCCCAGGTACACCTGTGTTCCTGGTTCATGACCCTTATCTATGACAGCATGGGGGGCAAGTCCAGGCTGCCTTGAAAAATCCGCCACCACCTGGAAGGATACCTGTACTAACACTACATGTCCCTGTCCCCCCAATGCTGAAGAGGACATCACTGATGGCATTGAAGCCTTCCTGTGAGAAGCATGTGAGAAGCCTATGCCCACCCAGCTGTGGGGACAGGGGCTGCTGAATAAAGTTCTGAACTGTGTCCCACCTCCCTACATACTGTAGGAGGGAAAACCTGAGGCCAGCCAGGGGAATGCAGATGGCCAGGGGCAAAGAGCAGGGCCCAGGGCCAGGGGCAGGGGCCAGAACCGGGGACAGGGGCAGGTGTAGGGACTGGAAGGGCCCTACTCCAGTGTGGAACTTAGCACATGTCCAGGGCTGGCAGCTCAACATGGGCCTCCCTGTTGGTGACAGCATCCCGCTGCATCCAGTATCCATGGCCCGCAGTGTGCAGTGGGCCGGCACCTGGCCAGGTTGATCATGGCCATCCACTGTGCCTGCAAGGCCTTGACCTTAATGCAGCACTGCCACACTGACCGGGAGTATCCTCACTCACTCATGACACCTGACAGGGCCTCGTAAATGTGGTGATTTAAGCGCCTGCCCTTGTGAACTGCCTCTGCATGTCAGCACAGCCCCAGAGTGCCACAAGGTCACCAACTTCTTCCCAGGATCAGTTGGGGGCCCAGGCAGTCGGCACAGGTGCACACACATGAGTGGGCCAAGGCTCGATGGGGAGGGTGATGAGGATGACATTCTTATCCTGCACCAGTTTTCTGGGCCCCCACATGGATTTCCCTCTGTGGCTGGCCCTGGACAGTGCTCAGGAGCATTCAGCAGAGGGACATGGCCAGATACTGGGAGCCATGCAGCAGATTCATAGATTCATAGATTCATAGATGCTAGGGTCGGAAGGGACCTCAATGGATCATCGAGTCCGACCCCCTGCATAGGCTGACCCTGCCCAAAACACATCCCTGCCCGCTGCCCTCCTCTGGCTACACGTGCCCACAGGCCAACTTTG
>NW_005841954.1:3453726-3477775 GCF_000455745.1 Alligator sinensis
CTCACCAATTCCCTTCTGTGCCCTTGTGATGAACTTATAGGCAGCCACAAGGTCGCCTCTCAACCTTCTCTTGCGGAGGCTGAATAGATCCAGTTTCTCTAGTCTCTCCTCGTAGGGCTTGGTCTTCAGGCCCTTAACCATATGAGTGGCCCTTCTCTGGACCCTCTCCAGGTTATCCGCATCCCTCTTGAAGTGCGGCGCCCAGAATTGCACGCAGTACTCCAACTGCGGTCTGACCAGCGCCCGATAGAGGGGAAGTATCACCTCCTTGGACCTATTCGTCATGCATCTGCTGATGCACGATAAAGTGCCATTGGCTTTTCTGATGGCTTTGTCACACTGCCGACTCATGTTCATCTTGGAGTCCACTAGGACTTCAAGATCCCTTTCCACTTCCGTGCCACCAAGCAGGTCATTCCCTAGGCTGTAGGTGTGCTGGACATTTTTCCTCCCTAGGTGCAGCACTTTGCATTTCTCCTTGTTGAACTGCATTCTGTTGTTTTCTGCCCACTTGTCCAACCTGTCCAGATCTGCTTGCAGCTGTTCCCTGCCCTCCGGCGTGTCCACATCTCCCCATAGCTTTGTGTCATCTGCAAACTTGGACAGAGTACATTTCACTCCCTCGTCCAAGTCACTGATGAAGACATTAAAGAGTATCGGTCCAAGGACCAAACCCTGTGGGACCCCACTTCCCACACCCTTCCAGGTCGAAACTGACCCATCCACCACGACTCTCTGGGTGCGGCCCTCCAGCCAATTCGCCACCCACCGGACAGATGCACTTCACCACAGCACCTGCAAAGAGACATTTCTGGGGGTGAGCAGCAGCAGGGAGCAGACAGCCAGACACCAATCCTGTCAGAGTTATGCAAGGGTGCAGCAAGCTGTAACACTCACCTATGGCCAAGCATCAGCTCTTCAGAGGAGACAGGCCAGGCAGGGGCATCCTGTAGCCTGTCCAGGGGGGCAAACAAAGCCTTCTAGGTTCCTGGACACAGAACTGGCTTCCTAGTGTGTGTACCCCAAGGCACAAAATGGCTGGAGGCTTTTAGACCCTGACACTAAGGACTATCAGGGAGCAGCCCAGCCCTGGAGCAATAGAGGTGGCCAGTCAGGAGTCTTGGGGCTCAGCTCAGGCTGGCCCCCTAGTGGCTGGGCTGACCTGGCACTAAAGTTAGTGCCAGGTTGCTGCTACACATGTGTTACTGCATATTAACTAATCACACCTAAATTTGATCATTGCATTTGCAGGTATTAAATGTAGTCGCAGTTAGCCATTTTTACTGTCTAGTAAGGGCATGCATGTGTAGATGTGTACCTGTATTGTGCAGTAAATTAAGCTAATTCACATAAACGCATCTTATGTAGATGCACCCTATAGTTTTCAGAGTAAGCATGCTATTGAGATGAATGGGTAAAGTCATACCTGTTGGAATTATTGATGCTTTTGCAGACTATGGAAAGTATCTCTGTATCTTCTTTCATCTTTTATATTTTTAAAATAAAAAGCTAAGTAATGGAGCATACATTAGCCAAAGAGACGAATTCCACCCCTGCAGAAACCCAAAGCTTGATTATGGTACAAATATTACAAAGTTTACAACCTTGACTACAGAGCACCATGGCACCTACCATAGTGTTTGTACTATATGAGGAAGGCATTATCTGTGAGACCAGTATTTATTAACAACTCAGAGGAAAGTGGAGAGCAAGTTGGTGAAAATTTCAGATGATTGAAACTTTTTAGATAATGGACACACAGAAACATTAGTGAGCAATCCCAAAGAAACCAGAGGATTGAGCAGGAAGTCAAATGAAATTTAACTAGAATAATATGTAAATATAAAGCAATTTCTTCTAGTAAAAAAAAAACAGTGAAATTTGTTCATCTATGTGGATGTGTTTTGAAATGAAATGAATGTAGACAATGTGAGATTTTGTTTTGTGAAGCTTGTTTATCTACATTTTAAAAGGCCTAGTCTTCAAAGCATAAACATGGGAAAGGGTTCCAGATAACTAAGCCCCTTGAGTAAACAGTGGTTTTAATGTCACAAAACTTTGTGGGTTGAGGTTTTGTGTTTTTAAACCAGGCAAAATGGATCTGCAATCTTCATTGCAATTGGGTCCAGGGGCCACAGCACAAATAAGTAAAATAAAATAAAAACTCTATCTCCATTATTAGTATTCAATCTACATGAGTCTGTAAACAAGCAACATTAAACCTTGCAATCAGATTTACAGTCTAACAGGTGAAACCATAAGTGTTGTGATAATGTCATTGAGAGTTAGGTGCCTTGGCACTTTTGAAAATCTTACTGGTTTCAAATACTTTTGAAAATGTTATTTTGAGGTATTAAAGTAGACAGCTCAGTTAAAATCAAGTGTAAAGTAGAGTAGCAATCAAAAACAAAAGATTAGATTGCAGCTGGAAAATACCACAAATATTACTCCATTGTATAAATCAATGGTGCACCCTCATATGAAATACTGCATTAATTTCAGGTCACCCTAACTTCCCTATGGACAAGTTATTTAATAATAGTATTCTGCAGGCTTCTTTGTACCCACTTCTTCCCCATCTTTGACAGAATATTGGATTAGATGGATTGCCAATTTAATCCCAAATCTATTTTTTGTTCACCTGCTTTATGAATTTAGTGCAATATTTCTATTATTTAAAGACCAGGAATTCATTCGTCTTCTCCTATTTGGTTTCTTTCTTGTTGTTATAAATAAATTGAATTTGTTCCTACCAATGATTTTTTTTAGAGCTACAAATATTAAATAAAAATGCATCATTAGCATGTAAGCCTGGTACACATCTTAGTGACCTGTACTGACCACATATATTTTAACAGCTCCAGAGAAGCCAGCGCAGTTTATCAAGTCAATATATGAACTAAAACTTTCTAAGTAGGTTGTGACACAAGAGACCATGTTGGCTAAAAACAGCTGTTATGATTTATCAGGTCTTGACTTCTCTGGAGCTGCTACAATCTATGAAAGAAATCAACTTTTTTTTCTAAATTCCCCACTTGTGTGTTTATCAGACTTTATATAATTTGAAATGGAAAAGTTATTTTCCAAATAATCCTTGGAAGTAATTATGTATTCATTTGGCAATGCAGAATATCAGTCTGTGAAGCAAATATACCAATGGAGAGTTTTCAAAAAGAGTAGGTGGACTTTTTTTTAACATTACTCTAGCAGAGAGACAGGCAGATAGATACATGTGAGTAATGCTAATGGAAACTTGTAGAAGGCATGGAAATTCAGAGCTACAACAGAAAAAAATCGGGGCTGAAACTATCCTTAATGTACCTCATTGTCCCTAGACACTGCAAAACATATAATGCTTAATATCATGTATGCATCTCAGACTACACAAACAGAAAGCATGATCCCGTACTTCTTATTCAGGAAAAACTCCCATGATTTGAAAAACTGCAGAATCAAGTCAAGAAAGCTGGCCTACATTTTCTTCCTTAAATCTGTTTTCCTTTGCTTTATGGTTTATGTTCCAGATCATTATTTTCTGACTATGGTTTTTAGCAATTGCTATGGTGCTGCAGTTTTCTCACAATCACTGTGGCTAGAAGGTATTGTACACAGCTGGCATGAGAGGAGGGCATTCTTTCAAAGAAACTTGTAATCGTAGTTTGGTCCCTTAAAGTGATGGAAGGAAAATCTAATGAACAAATCTGTATGCTGGACTATATGACAGGTACTGATAAAGCAAAGCTTCTGGTTATCAAAAAAGAAAAGCAGGAAGCCCTGGTGCTTAAGAGAACTGAGCTGAAATTTGCTGCCTGTAGGGTTTAAGGCAAATGCTAAGGTATGGATGACAGCTTCCATTTTCACTTACTGCTTGCAAAAGATTGATGACAAGTGTTGTATGAAAGAAAGAAAAATTGCACTGATCGCAGATATGTGCACCGAACATCCGCATGGCTCCCTCATAAATGTTTAACTTATTCTCCTGGCACCTAACAATGCATTCTTACTCCACCGGGTGACCAGAGAAGGAGCAAAACCCTAATCAGCACTACTGAGAGTAAAGGATAAGAAGTACCCAATGTGATACAGAGGTCAAGAACAAGCAAACACTACCTTCTGCATGAACTGCACACATTTAAATCGAGGGTGAAATAATTTATACTATGAACATATTTGCCATGTAGCATTTTGAGGATAACTATATTATAATCCATGTGTGTTTGTAGCACAAATAGTAGAGGCACAAATTTGTGCCTCTACTTTGTCCCACATTGTATGCCCCTGCCCAAAAGTGACTGGTAAGGTGGGAACGGTGGGGAGGAGCATGTGTCCCCCTGACAGGGCTGTGCCCCGCCGCCAACACCACCGGCAGCTTCTGCAGGTCCTCACCAGTCCCTCCCCCACTGCCACCATCACTGGTGGCTTCTGTGGGTGCTCATCAGCCCCATCCACACCGCTGAAGCTGCTGGCAGCTTCTACAGATGCTCACCAACCCTGCCACCGACACCGGCTTCTGTGGGTGCTCACCAGCCCTGTCCCCACTGCTGATGCTGGCTTCTGTGGGTACCCCCCCCAACCAGACTCAGGAAGCACCAGTTGCCCATGCCCTTGCTCACACACTTTGCAGTGAGACACGTTGTCCCACTGCTCCATGTTCTGCAGGGGGAGCTGTCTGGGGTACAGGGTGCCTCAGAATGGGGCTAACCACAGGCAGCCTGTGCTGAGGAACCTTGTACCTCAGCCAGCCAGGGAGCAGCACATGGAGATGGGGAAGCAGGCAGTCCTGGGCCTACGGTCAGCCCAGGACTGCCTGTTCCCCTGTCTCCATGTGGTGCAGAGACCCTGCACTGAGACACCCTGCACCCCATTCAGCTGCTTCCTGGTTGGCTGGGGTGCAGTCTGCCTTGAGATGGGGGAGCAGGCAGCCCTGGGCTGGCTGCTTCTCTGTCTCCATGTGCCTCAGTGCAGGAGCTCTGCAGTATTCAGGGAGTATCTGGAGGAGCGTAGCTGGGGCCACAGGACAAGGGCTCTGCAGCATGCAGAGATGGGGAAGCAGGCAGCCCTGTCTCCATGTTTGTCCCAGCGCATGGCACTTTGGCATGATTTGCACCACTTTGTTCAGGGGTTTTTGTTGCTACCAGGAAATGCTGGTAGCAAATTTTACCCTGGCAGTACAGATTAGCAGTGGTACTTCGAATTAGCAGTGCAAATTTTACCCTGGCGCTGCAAATTAGCAGTGCATATTAACATGCAAAATGTGCAGTTTGTGGTGTTGCAAAGAGGTTTGTGGCACCACAAACCACATGTGCCTGCATGTCTGAATCCAACCTCTTTGTTGGAGGTATTTGAGCACTCTGTTCAAGCTTCCATGTACCTTTCTCATTCTGTACCTCTCTCATTCTCTCAATGGACAACTAAATATGTTTCTGTCACATTAAAACCCAACTTGATACAATTCTATAAGAGGGAAGATGACTTAACCAATGACTAGTTAGTGAAAAATGCAAAACAACACTGCAGACAGGGACAAGAACCCAAGGCTCCTCTTTGAGGCTAGGGGCAGACGTTCAAAAAGCCTGAACCTGAATTAATTCACTCTTTGCAGGTTAGTCTAAGCTGCACAGCATAAACTGATGAATAACTGGACAAACATTCTCTGTTAAATCAGGAAATGCAGCCACATGCCTGCAGTGGCTCAAGCCAGAAGCTGGGGGCTGCTAAAGCATGCCTGCCAGCCACTGCCAAAGGGGAGGGAAGAGAAACTCCCTCCAAGGCTCACACCACTCCCTGCTGGAGCAGAGGGGACGTGGCCATGCACAAGCAGGAGTTAGCACAGCACACAGGATGCCAGCCACCAGACAGAGGTGGGTGGAGCAGCTGCTGCCAGACTGAGGAGTGGGGATGGGGAAAAAATCCTTTCTCTGAAGCACGCATGTATTGAACACAGCAATTTGCAAAGCATAAAACAGGGAACTATCAAAAATCTTCACCTAAACTAAGATAAAGCCCAGTAAAACACAGCATACACAACTCAGTCTAACATAAAATGTAAAACAGGAAGACAAGAATTAGTTTTACTAATTCTGAGGGCAGAGTGCCTCCTTACAGCCAGACATTCCAAAATGCTTTGTTTAGGTATCTCAGCTTTTACACATTCTGCTTTATAATGTAAATGTAGCTCTCTGCATTCTTTGGTGAAGCTAAATGTAACTTCCCTTAACTACATCTCCAGCATGTGTGATGATTGCCTGGTCTTTGCCAACACTGCCCACCTCTCAGTCTGGTCCTGCAGGTCTTAGCTCTGGGCTCACAGGTGCATCCCTACTTGGCTGCAGGCAAGCCGCAGATACTGCAGCCAAACCTCCAGGGGTTCTGGGGTAGAGAGAGAGCAGAGGAATGAATTAACTCCATCCCTGCCTGGCTGCAGGAAAGTCATGGAGGTGTGGCTGGGGCTGGCAAACCACATCTGTGGTCCCCAGGGTTTGCTAGTGGAAGCGGGGGGGGGAGGGGATGGAGGGAGGAATTTGCCTAAGGGGCCATGGCAGGCCAGTGTCTGACCACACCCTGCCCCTGACCATACCCTGCCCCTGCTCCAGCTAGAGAACAGAGGGAAAGGGCCAGTCCAGCTCATTGGAGCAGAGCCCCACCCAGCTGAGAGAGCATGCTGGGACACTCAGTCTGATTTAACCTAAACAAGCAAGGGGTCTGGGACAGACATTGCATAAACTGGTTTGAGCCAGATCAGTTAAATCTCATACTACATTCAACCAGGTTTATCTCAAACTGGTTTGGCCATTTTCAAACCAGTTTATGTGCACTGAATGTCTGTTCTGTTACAGGTTTGAACCAGTTTCTGATACTTAAACCAGTTCATGTGTAACATCTGTCCCTAGCCTGAGTGTCCATTTCAGTCTATGAAGTCAGGTCCCTCTTGTTTCCTCTCTTACTGGCCCATACCTTTTGCATCCACTTTTATCCAGTGGAACCAGCTTCAACAGGGGTGCTGGAGCATGCCCTTAATCTTCCCTAACCCACGACATAGCACTTTCCTGGCAAATGAGAAGAGTGTTCAAACTTCTTCAGGTGAGACTGCCTAAAACCTAGGGTTTAGGTCCTAAATGGGTATCACTACCCCCCTCTCTGTTTTTTCTTTCTTTAAGGATTCAGTCAGAATCCTGAACTTCCCAGAATGGAATTATATTGTAGCAGAACTTTGATGAAATTAGACAGTTGGTTCTTGTAGCTGCTGCATGGATCAAAATAGAATCACATTCAGTGACTCTGATGCCAAAAATCCAGATAAATGCCACTTAGCTATCCTAGAAGAGGACTAGAATCTGGGTCATGGTAACTCCAGAAGGTGTCAAGCCTTTACTACAAAATGGGTGTTCAATGCAAAATAAAGGTTACAATCATAAATGGCATTCATAGAACAAAATGGATTTCATAATCTGACATATTCCTCAAAGGTCTAATTCTTGCCTAATAATTATATCCAAAATATCTTTTTCCAATTAATTTTAAATAAAAGGTATCAAAATATCTAAGGCTGCTTGCAGACATTAAGAAAAAAACATGCTTTATTGGAAGAAGCAGCACATTACTTCAACCTGGCTCTACAGTGTCTGTAAAGATTGGGTGCTTCAGCGGAGCTTTTTGGTGCTTTTAGCTAAAGCTGATTCAATAAGCTATTATATAGAAGCACAAAAAAGCCCCACTAAAATACCCAGTCTTTACAGATGACAGGTGAGCTTGGTTGAAGAAATGTGCTGCCCCTTCTGGGTATGCGTGGGGCTTGACACGGGAATGTGCCAAGTTTAAATTACAGAGCTATTGGGTAGCACTATGTCTGCAAGCACCCTAAAGCCTCATGAAAATATGGGATGTTAGTTTTTCTTAAAGAACATTTGCCATAATTTTGTTATAGTTTTAAAGGCTAACTGTGCAGAGCAAAATACCTCTAAATCAGGGTCTTTTCTGCCCACTGGGGAGATGCAAGTATAAATTGTTCCCACAGCCAATTTTCAAACCCAATAGCAATTATGCTGAGTCCATAAAACCTGTACTTCCTAAATTGAGTTAGACACAATCATAAAAAAAAAATAGGGAGAGATGCCTAGATCAAATCATCAGGTGGGACCAGAGAAGGCAAAAATTGCTATTTGATCATCACTAACTAGCAGGAGAAGTTGTCCATCAGTTGCTGCTTTTCAGTTTTCTGTTTATAGAAACTATCTGGTTAATCTAGGATACAAAAGCAAAAGAGGTAAGATGCAAAACACTTAACTGACTGCTGTAGACAGAGGCTGCATGCCGCCAGTGTATGTCCTAGTGAACTCAAGGCACCAAGAAGAGAAAAAGAGAACATCTATAGCAAAGTCAAAGAGAATGAATGAGTAGAAAAAGGCTGGCTTCTTTCATGTGACCAAATAACAAAGTTTTCAGAGTGATGGATGAGAAACAAGGATTTCTGCATTGCCAAGAGACAAAATGAGCAGTCATACCCATCATATCCTTCCCTCATGTGCAGTGGTTAATGTGGTCAGTGGACTGCAATTCCTGGCAATATTAAAAGATGCCACACTATACAGTAAGCCAGTTTGCCACTTCTATTGGGACTAAGGATTACTTGTGCACAGTTCTCAGGAAATATGATCATTATAGGCTAAAGTGTGATGGGCCCAAGTACAGCAGTTATACTTATTGCACACCACCTAAGTGGTCTAGGCCCCGGCTCCTACTAGGCCCAGCCACCCAGGGAGATAGAAGGGAGAGAGAAGAGTGGGGAGAGGGTACTTACCAGTCCCTCTCTGATAGATCAAGGTCCCCCAAAGTCCTGGGTAGGGCCCCCCTTGACAGGGAGCAGCACGTTGCTAGCGGTGGGCCCACTGTGCATGTGCGGGGTTTAAGAGGGCTCACCAACTGGGAAAAAGCTTCAGTTTGGCCCCAGGAGTGGTGTGAGATGCACGAGTGTAAGCCTATCATGCCCCCACACCACAAGGCCCCCCCAGTGGCCCCCAGTGACCGTGGAGCACCCCGCCGACCCCCAGCACCGCCGAATGTAAGTGGGGCCCATGGTGGGAGGGACATAGCCCAGCTGTGAGGCAGCTGAGTGGAGCTGAGGAAGGCATCGCCCTGCCCTGGCTCCTACTTCAGCCAGCCCCCCAGGAAGCCGCGTGACCAGAGCCTCAAGAACAGGACATGCAAACAGGCATGCTTCTGAGTTAGCATGGGAGTTTGCACAGGAGGGTGAGCAGGAGGGCCCAAAGCCCTGCCTGTGAGCCCCCTAGGGTAGGCAGTCCCAGCCACAGCTGGCCTACCAGTTGCATCATGTGGATGGACATGCGCCACAACCCGAGGATCCCCGAGGGGTCTACAGCTCCCTCCTCTGGCTCTTCAGAGGCCTCCACCCAGATGGAGCCCATGGTTCTGGGCTCCATGCAGACAGAGCCTCTGGTTCTCAGCTGCAGGAGCTGCCTGACACTTTTTCAGGCTCTGGGGTCTGGGAGCATGGCCACCTCCCCTTGAGAGGTCTGCTCCCTTTTGGGGTCTTTGGCATGCCAGCTGGAGGAGCTCCAGGCCACAGTCCAGAGACTGCGTGCCATCAGGGATGGTGAGCAGGAGATAGACTCCTACTACCAGACCCTTCTCCCCCTGCAGGTGGAGAGTAGACCAAGGTCTACTTCCAGGACAAGGGAGGACTCAGGGACCTTCCAGTCTGTCCAGCCAAGGGGTTGGACCAAGGTGGTCAAGGGCCCCAAGGCCTGCCGCACCAAGGCCCCCACACCGCTGGAGCTTTCCAATAGGTATGAACCTCTTGCAGTCCCAGCAGAGCCTGCTAAGCTTCCAGCTCCTGCAGGCAACACAGGCTCAAGTGTAGCTTCCGCCCCCACCGTCCCTAAGACAAAATGCAAAGTTTTTGTTGTGGGAGACTCCATCCTGAGGGGGACTGAGGGAACACTCTGCCACCCCAACCCCTTAGCCTGGGAAGTCTGCTGCTTCCCTGGAGCCTGAATCCAAGACATTGAGGAGAAGATCCCTGAGCTCCTCTGGCCCACTGTCCACTACCCTATGCTCCTTATCCACATGGGCACAAGTGACATGGCTTGGAGCACTCCCAGCTGGGTCATGAAGCACTACAGGGATATGGGAGCAGGGCTTAAGGGGGTGGGGGCACAGGTGATGTTTTCATCGATCCTCCCAGTTTCAGGATACGGGCTGAGGAGGGATAGGAGGATCGAGGTAGTGAACCAAAGACTGCGGTGCTAGTGTCATCAGGAAGGCTTTAGCTTCCATGACCACAGTCCGCTCTTTGATGAGAGAGGAAGTGAGCTGCTGGGAAGGGATGGCCTCCACCTCTCTCCACTGGGGAGAGGACTCTTCTCAGCCAGACTGGTTGATCTGCTCCACCAGGCTTTAAATTAAGCCCACCATGGGATGGCGGGGATCACTGCCACTGCTGACCCTTGCAAAGCAAACCTTGTAAAGCCAGCAGGCCAAGGCACTTAAGGGAGCCCACCCCTGCCCCAGCCCTGGAGTGAACTGTAGGCAAGGCAAGGGCCCCCAAGGGGACACATGCGTGCCTGTACACAAATGCCAGGAGCTTGGGGAATAAACTGAAGGAACTTGTCCTCCTGCTTAACACAAATAATTACGATGTAATTTGGATAACAGAGACCTGGTGGGACTCCACCCATGACGGGACGACAGGTATAGATGGCTATACCCTGTACAGGAGGGATCGAGTGGACAAAAGAAGGGGGTGTAGCTCTTTATGTCAAGGAATGCTACACATCCCTGCAAGCTAACATTGGTGCCCAGGGTGGATGACTGGAGACTCTCTGGGTTAAAATCTGTGGGGAACACAGATTGATTGATGCTCCTCACTGCCCTCATGCCTCTCAAACAACCACACACCCCTCCCCAAACCCCACACTGGCCTGGAATGAAGGTACAGTGCCAGGCTCAGTCCCCCCTACTATTGTTGGGGGCTTATCAGTTTGTTTACATTGGACGTGTCTACATGTGCTATTAATGCTGCAGTTTATTGCTGGTGGGTGCCACAATTACATGTGCACCTGGGACCACAGCATGTTGAACTAAGAACAGCCCCGACTGGCTGAAGGCCTGGGGAGTCAGCCTGCCAGCCCAGGGCTGCTCCTACCTGGCTTAGTGTGCTGCAGAGGGGCCAGTTGAGGCACAAGGGTGCTCCAGTGTGGGGCTAGCCATCAGGCAACTCCCACACTAAAGCACCCTTATGCCCCATCCAGCCCTGTCAGCATCTACACATGCACTGCACACTAAATAATGCTGCCACAGGATACTACTTGTGTTTGCAAGCACTAACCTATGGCAACATTCATTAGTTTACTGGGGTCTAATAGAGCCATAAGCGTAGATGCTGAGACTATTGCAGAGCTAACTAGGTAACTTGGCAGTAAATGTATCATGGAGATGTGCCCATTAAGTGGGGCCATAAATCTGCGTAATTGACAGCCAACAGCTCCATCCCTCAAGGTTTCACTGCTTTCCTGAGAGAGGTCAGTATGTTTCTACCTGGATCCACATGACACAAACTCTAACCCAAACAGACCCTGATTTACACTGAAAGCTTTTTTCAAGTCCCACAGCTGAAGTGTAACCAACAAGTGAAATTGAACATCTTTACTGGCAATCCTCCAGGCTCTGTTTGGCAGAGCACCTATGAACAAGCACCACTGCAGGTAAGGTGCAATGAGAAATGGGAATTCTCCCTAGCAAACCCTCCCACCACCACTTCCCCCCTCTCCTTTTAGAGAACTGAAGAAGGGTCATCCATCGAGCCCCAGACACTTGGGTTCCCAGCCCTCCTGGCTCCCACATCAGGGAGATGGAGTCTAGGCATCCAGGTTTTCCCAGCTGGGAGGTAGAATACAGGCATTCTGTGCTGTGGTTGGTGCCAGGCTGTGAGGAGCTGCATGGCTTCCAGCCCCAGGCAGGGGAAAGGGTCCAGACAGGGGACTCACCAGAGGTCCCTCAGTGTCTCCCTTGTCTGCAGGCTCTACATATATGCACGGGTGGCCCAGTCATGGAGCCTAAGATGCTGGATCCAGGATGGTTGGCCAGATACTTGCAGAGTGCCAGAGACATGTGCATACATGGTGCCAGTAACATGAGAACCAAAGGACACGCTCAATGTGGGGTGTCAGAATGGAGAGGTTGGAGACTGCATGCAGCTGTGGTGCTGCGACACTGGAACAAGACACCCAGGCCTAGAAATGTGCTGGAAAGGTCCAAGAATAAGGTTTATGGATGGGCACTGACTATCTGAGGGAGGCCACCCATGATACTATAAAGCTGAAGGGGTCACATCATCAAGATAGGGAATTTATGCACAGGGTCAAAGACCACATGGGATATAGCTATACCACTTCTGAGTGGTGTCAGTGCTGCCTCCCACAGGAAGATCATTGCCCTCCTGAGCCAGAATGGTGGGGCAGGCTGCCACTCACTCCCACTCCCACCATGGGACAATATGCCTGAAAGTCTCAAAGCAGAGGGGCCCTCGGTGGCAGCCATGAGGGAATGCTCTACACCGCGCATTTATTGGGAGATGCTGGGGGGGTGAGGAAGCCCTGGAACATGAGATATGGCTCATGGGAACCACTGACCCATCATCTAAGGAGCCAGGAAGGTATCTGGTGAGGCCTGCTCCAGGAAGCAGCATTTTGGGAGGGGAGGGGGACCAGGTTGTCTGAAACCTTCTGCCAGGGCTGGCATTGACTCCACAGACCTTCCAGGGTCAACTTGCTACCCCCAGCTGATGGTGGTCAGCAGCATAGGTACAGGGCTGCAAAGTGTTCCAGACCAGTCCCAGAATGGGGTGGGAGCACTCAGAATGAGGGGGGAGGGAGGGAACCACCCACCCACCCACCCAGTGAACCAGGCCACTGTGGGCTTGGGTCCTGCTGTGGAGAGCAGCACAGTGTCTGTGAAGATAGGCAGCTCCCTGGGCTCTGATCCAAGGTCTGGAGTGGGCAATGTTCCACAGTTTTTCTTTATTATGCACACAAAAAGTTTGGCAGCTACAACATTTAATTAAATAGAGGGGCAGCAGTTTCACACACAGCATTTTCCTTGCTGCCCCAAGGTTTCTTGTTTTGTTAAGCTGAGCCCCCATGGCTGCCCACTCTCCTCTCCCCTCAACATCATAAACTCCCAAGTTCTGGAGCAGGCAACATTGCACAGTTTTTGTTTAATAAACCCAGTAAAAGTTTGGCAGCTTCAAAACTGAACTAAAATAAGGCATGCAACACTCTTCCTCATGCAACATTCCCCTGCATCCCAATATGTGCTGCTGGGAGGAGGCTGGGGAGTGGCAGGGAAAAGGAGGACAGTGCGGGTTGTGGGCATTGGTGCCTGTGACAGAGGGCCAGAGGAGTCTGTGGCAGGAGACCCACAGCCAGGGTTGGGGCACTTGAAGGTCTCCGGTCCTATGCATCCTGGGAAGGCTTCTGGTCCATGCGGAGCTAGCTGGCAAGGGCTTCAGGCCACACACACACACACATACACACACAGACAACACAGGCATCCAGGGCGCACACACACATTTGCTGGACACAGAGTGCACTGAGTGGCCATTCACAGGATGGCTGCCTAATGACTCATGGCCATGATAATCCACTGCCACATCAGGTCCAAGTGGGTGGCCATGATGTTCCTGCAAGCCAATAAGGGGTGGCTTGGCCAGCTTCCTCCCAACATAAACAGGGGCACTTAGAGTAAAGTTCAAAAGTTAGAATGCTTCCACCACTGGCTTGTTGAACACCTGTACTTAGCTTCGGTGACTGGTATAAGGGTGAACAAGATGATACAGCTAAGTACAAGTAATCCTTTCCCTCAAAAGGAACATGACACTAGGATTCTGTGTCCACCCACACTGATATTTTGATTAGCATTCCTAATCTCTCATCAACCAGCAAACAACAAAGGAGCAAAGGACAGGGAACTACACTGGCTGATGGTGTTTCCTTCATAGTTACCAAGTGGTGCCTGAGGAAGGATTCTGTCTCCTGAGCCATTCAACTGAGATATCATAGTAGACAATCTGTAGAAGACCCTGTGACAATTTCCTGATCTATCTTTTTATAGATTTGTGGTGGATATGTGGCAGTCCCATGCTTTAAGACTTTTGCTTTATGGGATTCTTCTCATAAATGCTACTGGCTTCCAGAGGTTGGCAAGGGTCATCTTCCTCTGAAGCATTGGGATGTTGGCTGGAGGGTTTGGGCTGAAATTTGCTGATGCTTCTGCTAGTACCTAGAAAAAAACTCAGAGACTCCTGACTAGAGGGTCTTGTTCTGTCACTCAGGGTCATACCAATGAACAAATGAGTTCAGGAAAGACTTACCAGATTGGCAAAGACTTTGAAGGGGCTTGCCTTCCTCCATAAGGTCCTTTTCCAAGGGTCTTCTGAGACTATATCAACCAGCTACTTCACTATCATTGCTGTGATAGAGCACTACAAGTGCTATCATGTTTCCTACATGATATTAGCCTGTGGCATTTTATAGTGTTCTTGGTATTGTGCCTTGTAGTTGTTTGATGAGAGCTTGGAGAGATCATTTTTGGGGGCCTCTTGGATATTGGATAAACAACTGCATGCAAATGCAGAGAGGACTGGACTTGACCTAGAAGAACATCAATATGTAGTTTAGTCTATATTTAAGGAGATGAAAAGTAAAATGGTCAGATCCAGATGATGAAAATGACTACAGCCAAAAGAGAAATTGTCAGGATCATAACCTTTGAAGTATGACATCCAGCATCCAACACAGATTAAAAAAAAAAAGAAAAAAAACTCTAAAAACCAACAGCAGTGAAAGAGAAACTTAAGAAATAACTAAACAGTAAAATTTGCACCTGCATGTAAACCAAAAGTAAATTGCTATCACATACAACTAGGCTTGTCATCAGAGATATGCTAGGAAATATATGCACATACCAGTCTATATTAGAACACTTCAAGAACCAAAGAACTACTTCAGCTTTCTCTTTTGTGCTTACATGACAGGCTGAGATGTATCGTATGGCATATGTGTGAATGTGCTGCATAAGAAAGTGTGTTTGGTTCAGAATGCTCTGCATCTTTCACAGTTGTGTGAAGAGAGGAAGAATTAGCCTTATTTTGATATTAAGCATTTCAAAATGGAAAGCACTATGGCACTGGGTTTTGCTTGTGGCTTTAGAGTAAATACAACTACTCCATACCAAAACAATAAACTTCCGATACTTGGTATTTCACAGTCAATATATAATGAACCCTCCATTGAGTTTGTCAAACAAAAAAAAGAAGAGTAATACTCTAGATTTCATTTTAAACCACTATTGCAGCTCTCACTAAAAGATCTGATGATACAACATTCAGGTTATTCATAGAATACAAACATCTGAGTGAGGAAAAGGAGTACAAATATTATCTATGATTTGTATTATTTATACATGCACACACATTCTTTATACATAGGAAAATTCCTAATGCCTAAAAAGTTACAGATCTATATTTTAAATTATCAGAAATCACTAAGCAGAAAATTATAGATATTATTTTAACAAAAAGAAAATCTTTAAAACTATTTCATCAGAGCCTTTGCAGGAGAACACCTGGAAAAGAACAGTTTGATTAAAGATAGCTAGCACTGATTCTGGCAGGGGATTGCCATACTTATCTAGGCTGCTGGAGTTCTTTGAAGATATTACTGCTCTAAGTGACAAGGGGAATTCAGTGGACGTAATATACTCAGATCTTCAAAAGTATTTGACAGGGTTCCACATCAGGGATTAGTGGAAAAGATAAAAGCCATGGAATAAGGGGTAAATTGGGCTGCAGGAGGGTGGGCATTGTATCCAGCCCATGGAGCCCATAAAAAATGTAGAAAATTAATATTTATCTGCTCCTGGCTACCTGTCAAAGATAACAGGAGACAGGGGCAGTAGGACCCAGGGGGAGCCAGCAGCAGGATGCAGCAGCCCAGCCCCATCCCACCCCTAGCCAGCTCCTGGCTGCATTGCTGGACCAGGGAGCACAGGGCTGTGCCAGTACCCCTCAGTGTGTGTGCATGCATATGTATGTAGGGAGGGACGTGTGTGTGTGTGTGTGTGTGTGTGTGTGTGTGTGTGTGTGTGTGTGTGAGAGAGAGAGAGAGAGAGAGAGAGAGAGAGAGAGAAAGAGAGAGGCGGGAGGGAGGGACTCTGTGTGTGTGTTTGTAGGTCTCCATCAGCTCCCCCCTCTCACTGCCATGCATGCAGACCCCCACACCCACACCTCCTCACACACCTCCCCAAACCCCATACCCACCCACTCCTCACATATCTACACACATACCCACATACTCCCTCACCCCACACCTACACCCCCATACCTATCCATCCCCCACAGACAAACACACCCCTTCCCTACCCCCCATATACCCACACACCCACAGCCCCCCACAAACCTATACATCCCACACAATATACAAGAGTAAGACTTCATTTTAAACTATTATACAATCACCTGTATGTACTCCACACAAATGCATATAAACCAGACAAAAATATTTTTTGAAATCAAATTAATGAATGTTGTAGATGTTCAATTTTAGAATATTTAGATAGTGGTAGTGGATGGGTTGGTATTGGCCTGGAAAGATGTGGGCAGTAGAGTTCCTCAAGCTTCGGTTCTTGAACCAGTGCTGTTCACTGTCTTCATCAGTGACTTGGATGAGGGCATGCCCAAATTCATGGATGATGCCAAATTATGGGGTAAAGTAAACACACTAGTGGGCAGGGAATGAATCCAGGTGGATCTGGACAGGTTGGAGAAATGGGCAGAACAGAATAGGATGCAATTCAACAAGGACAAATGCAAATTTCTGCACCTAGGGAGAAGGAATCATCAACAAACTTACAGGCTGGGGCATGGCCCTAGCAGCAGCATTGTAGCAGAAAGGGATCTCGGAGTCATAGCTGACTCCGAGATGAATATGAGTCATCAATGTGATGAAGTGATCAGTAAAGCTAGCGGCACTTTTATCATGCATTAGCAGGTGCATCACAAACAGGTCCAGGAGGTGATACTTCCCATCTATGCAGAACTGGTGAGGCCACAGCTGGAGTACTGCATCCAGTTTTGGGTGCCACACTTCAAAAGGGATGTGGAAAACCTTGAGAAGGTCCAGAGGAAAGCCACTCGTTAGGGCCGTGCGAAATTTTGCTGGCTGTTTCATTTCAATACTGTTTTGACTCATTTTGAGCTCAAAACAGCAAAATCAAAATGAAACAAAGGGCTCCAAAACAGCCTCAAAACAAAATGAGGCTAGTTGAAATGTTTTGAAAATTTCAAAATGTTTCAAGTGTCAAAGCAGCCAGCAGCCAGGTGGTGGGAGATGGAAGAATCAGAGCTGCGCTCCCAGCAGCTCTGAAGCCCCATGTGGCTCAGCCAGGCTATAATCAGGCTGGGGAAGGGAACTGAGCCCAGCTGAGCTGAGTTCCCCTCCCCCATGCTAGGATCAGGCTGGGGAAAGGAACTGAGCCCAGCTGAGCTGAGTTCTCCTCCCCAGACCGATCATAGTGCTGGGGAGGGGAATTCAGCTCAGCCCAGCTGAGCTGCCTTCCCCAGCCCGATCATAGGGCTGGGGAGGGGAACTGAACAATCGGCTCAGTTCCCTTCCCCAGCCCAATCAATCTCAGCATTGGGGAGGGGAACTGAATGATCAGGCTTGGTTTCTTTCCCCAGCTGTCCGGTCCCAGGTGGCAGCACCTAGCTATCCTCCCCATTATAGCCTATGGGCAAAATGTCAAAACAGCATCAAAACAGCTTCACTATTTCAATAAAACAAAACTGAACAGCAGTTTCAAATTGAATGAAATTCAAAACGAAATGCTGTTCCATTGAAACCTCAAAATGCAAGTCAAAATGGAACAGTGCCGTTTCGCACAGCCCTACCACTCATATGGTTAGGGGCCTGCAGGTAAGGACCTGTGAGGAGAGATTGAGCAACCTGAATCTCTTCAACCTCCACAAGAGAAGGCTGAGAGGGGATCTTATGGCTGTCTACAAATTCATCAGGGAGGGGACAGCAAGGGAGATCCTCTGTTTACCAGGGAACCCCTTGGAGTAACTAGAAATAACGGCCACAAACTTACAAAGAGCAGATTTCGGTTAAACATCAGGAAGAACTTCTTTATGGTAAGGGTTGCCAGAATCTGGAATGAGGTTCCAAGGGAGGTGGTGTTCTCCCCTACGTTGGGAGTCTGAAGAGGAGACTGGACAAGCACCTGGCTGGGGTCATCTGACCCCAGCGCTCTTTCCTGACCAGGGCAGGGCATCCTGCCTGGGACAGGGGTTTCAGACTCGATGAGCTGCTGAGGTCCCTTCCAACCCTCATGTCTATGAATCTATGAATATAATGTGGCATTTTTCTGGTTCCAAGATGGCAAAACCTCTTGTTGAAAGGAGTACTTCTGGGGGCAAGGGGAAGGACTTCTGGTGGCCAAAGCCAGGGGTTAGGGGGTGAGACTTCCAGTCACAAGATGGTGGCGAGGGGGCAGAGCACCTGTCATGGGGCAGGACTCCCCATGCAGCCCTCAACAGATTGCCAAAACTCAGTAAACAGCCCTCCACCCAAAATAATTGCCCGCCCTGGACTACAGGATAATATACTGGTTTGAGACCAAAGTATAGCTACAGATGGAAATGTTTTCAAATTGGAGGGTTTGACAGGAGTCAGTTTTAGAAGGCATATGCATAAATATAGAAATACACAATTGTTGTAATTGTTAAAACATCCATCCTAAAACAAATTGAGCAAAATAATTAATAAAAAAATAAAGAGGAAGCCTTGTAATGGTTCAAACAGGGTAACATAAAGCAAATGAAAACCAATGGAGAAAAACATTAAATAATGTGACAGCAAGTGAGAAAACAACCTGAAAATAATAAAAAGCATGTGGCGCATTCATTGGGAAAAGATAATTAGGCAAAATAAAATTGTTAATATTAACATATAGCAGCAAAACAAGTAAGCAAAATGTGAGATGAGGCTGCTGCTGTTGTAGGATTTCTTACCAATGAAATAGTATACAACATTACAGAAAGTAAGTAGCTGCACATAAGATACTCATCAGAGTCCTTTTGGAATGTTGCACACAGTGCTCATCACTATAGTAGAGAAGCAATATCAGTATTTTGGACAAAGAGTGAATAAGATAAAAATTTGAGCAAGTCAAAAAAAATATAGAGGATGTATATCAAAGTCTTCTGTTTCTTCATTAAGAAAATTACCATGTAGGCACTTTCAAAAAACTTTTAATGGACTGTTGGATATGAGGAGTTTGGAGGTAAGGTTTTTAAATGGGGAAGAAGTTAAGAAACAGGGGAGTCCTCTAAAAATTTAAAATTTGAAAGCAAGAAGAAGGTGGCTTTTAGGTGTAAAAAGTAGGGCTGTGTGAAGCCTTGGTCCCTGATTTGATTCGGCACCCAAATCTCCAAATCCAAATTGAATCAGAGGACCCTTTAATCTATCTGAATCAAATCAGAGCTCTCCGAATAGATTCAGAGAGATTCAGAAAGATTTGGCGATTCAGACATAGGCACAGCTTTAATTTTTTTTCTACATACCTCATCATTTTTTTGAGAAAACTCAGTTTACATGACTTCTGCATGAGTTATGTTATTTGCTGCCTTCCACTGTAAGGAGCAGTTCATTTTATTACTGATCAAAATGATGTGGGATATATATAATTGCATAATACATAATCTGAAATTATTTTCTGAGTGGTGGTTCCGTATTTGATCTTATGTTTTACTGAGATCCATAGGGTCGCTATGACTGGGAAAAATTATTTGAGCCCGCATATAGACATTATGGGGTGCATGAACTGATGGAGCCAAAATGAAGGCTCTATTTAGTTACTACTGTTCAGAATATTCATAGAGTACAGCTACCCACAGTTCAAGCTTAGTTTTTGCACAGGTAGGTTCAAGGTGCATTCAGCTTTTGTACTGATACTGAAAATTTTTAATGTTTCCTCTTTTGTATTGCAGTGATGGCAAAAGTGGTTCACTTTTTCCTTCATGCCCTCTTCCTGATGTTTTTAACTTGCTTGTAGCAGCCGTGCTACTAACACAGAAGCAGGATTTGGCCTTTGAAATTGCACAGATGTTTCAAGTAGCAGTCGTGTGTGAGACAGCTACATCATATTCCTTTTTGATACAATTATTCAAGCCATTAAAATGTTTTGCAGTATCTTTATATTTCTGGTTCATCTTTCAAGCCATAATTTCAGTTTAGTTCCAAAGCAGCAGTATGGTAGCTGCAACAGGGTACACAATAAACATCTGAATTGAACTGATCAGAGCTTAAAATTCCTGCCTTTTGTATATCTTTAACTATTACTTGTAAACCTAGGAAACCATGAAGCTTCACAATGATAGTTAATGCTGATGAATAGTTAGTGAATGGCTTTGATGATTCATGTGATAATGTTACTTTACAATACTTTACAAAAAGGACAATAGCTCCATTAAGAAGTGTTTCGCATGAGTTGGCTATGTTTAATCATAGTTACAATGCAAGAGAGCTCTGCTTCTCTTTATATAACAATATTCATTCCAATGCAGTGAATTGGGAATTTTTGTGTTTTAAGTTTCTATTTTAATAGTGACCTTTTATATCTTACTGTAACAGGGCACCAACCAGGGACCCAGTTATAGTCTGGAATGCTTCCCCAGACCCAAACACGGAGGGGTATTTACCTGTGAGTACAAGGATCGTAGCGCAATGGAGATAGACACTCCAGCAGAGTCCAGGATGAACTTGACTGCCTGCACGCCCAGCACGAGGGACGGGGGGTGGGGCATAGAACCCATGGAACTCCGAGGCCAGCTCTCATTGGCTCAGGAAGACTGGACTGGAAGCTAAAGCTGGGCCCACTAACAGGATGATTCTCCAGAGAGGGGAGGCATGAGTGAGCTGTAGCTTGTGTGTGCCACACGGAAGCATGGGCATTAACCAGAGGAGCTGGTAAGGTAACTGGAAGGTCTCCACCAAATAGAAGGGGGAGCAAGTACCTTTGAGAAAGAGATGGCATAGGAATCCTTAGCTGGGGATGAAGGAGCGGTTGCCTCCAGTAAGTAAAGTTTACCCTGGAGTCCTCCCTAAAGGAAAAGAGGAGGAATGGGGGTGATGGGACTGAAACCTCAAAAGAAAAAGAACTCTGTTTTAGATGGGTAGATTAGTAGAAGACCCCAAATGGACTTAATCTGATTTGAGGCTTGACTGAAATAGAGACTTGATTGAAAAAGACTTGCAGGCCAGGGGGCTCTGAGCAAAAAGGGACCAGAACGAATTGATTAAGAGCCATTGGATTATTAAATGGAACCTTGGGAATGGGAAGGTGTCATGGTGCAGGGTCCCCAGGGATGGCTGTGATCCCCCTAGGGCTTCGTGACCGTGTCAATTCTGCCCTGCAGGCACCTTCTTTTCTTTTCTGCAACATCTTGTTGGTATAAATAAATAAAAGGGAGGCTGCCCATGAGTTTCTGCTTGGTCACAGTCCTGTTGGACCCCACTAAACCTGATGGGTTCTTGGATCCCTTGCTGGGTCCTGCTCTATGTTGGTTCTTCATGGAACACCCCAAACCTTATGGGCTAGATGCGTGGCTCTAAAACCTCCTCTTTACCATGCCCCATGCCTCTCAGGTGGTATATTGATATGGTCTCCCTAATAAAGTCTGGGCCTCACTTGGCCTTCTGGGGTCACTGGGCTCTGCGGCCCCCATCGCTGCACCCCTCTGGCACTGTGCTCTCTGCAGCCTTGTCATGGTGCCCTCACTGGCGCTGGGCTCTCTATAGCCCTGTCACTGTGCATCTTCTGACATCAAAGACTAGATGAGTAAGCATTGAGAGGAGTAACTGGAGAAGAAGGGATAGTGGCTGATCCAGTGTTAGCAAGAATGAGATCTTCACACTTAACCATACTACAAAAATGATATATTGTTGATAAAGGGTGTGCACCACAAATATAACTGAAATGATTTAATGGCAAGTGTGGACAAGGAAAAGAAACTTGTTCACATCCTTTTAGAAATGATGGATAACCATTTAACCATGATGAACACAATTTGGCTTTGTCTATACTTTCAATTAATGTTTGGTGCCACACATGGATGACATGATTCATAAGCAAATGGCAATTTTAGTAACAGACATAAGGTGGCAGCTGTGAATATCAGCTTGTCTTCCACCCAATATTGGACTTTTGTTAGGTTCACTCAAAAAAGAGAAGACAGTTTACAAATACTAAAGGTTCAACAAGATCAAGTTATTGTGACTCTCCCTTTTTGGGCTACAATTCTACATTTCTTGCATAGCCTAATTTCCGCTGATGCAGGTGAGATCTTCTAAAACTGTGGGGGCCAACCTTTTCCGCAAACATGCCACAAATTAGCCCTGCAACTTCTGTAAGTTCCACTCCAATTCCCTTCTCTTGCCCAATTTGCTGCTTTGCTTTCTGCTTCCTGCCTTGTGCTCCGTCCCCTATCTGATGCTCTGTGTTGTTTCCTGCCTTATCTGTTGCTGTGCTGCCTGTCCTTTTCCTAATCTGCCACATGCCACATGCAGAAGCTGTCCATGCCACTTCCAGCATATGTTTTCCAGGTTGGCCTCTCCTCTTTAAAAAAAAAGTTCTCTCATTTTTTATCTTATAGTCTAACAGAGTATGCATAGTAAAGCCTCATTTTAAAATGAAACAGAAAAAGGATTATCACACAGCTGTTGTCAATATTGGAAATGTATTAGCCATCAAAGTCTCAATACTAGAAGTGTTGGAAAAAACAGACTTTTTATTAGTTAGTGACTTACGTAGTATTAAAGATAACTGTTAAGAAATGTATGCTTTTGGTCAGCAGAAGTGACATAGGGCTTCAGCTTCCAAGAAGCAATTTGTTAAAAGACTATACTGTAGTGGATAGCTAACTCCAGAGGACTCTGGTGTTCCATTTCTTTCTGCCGTTGGCTGCTTCTGTGACTGTGTATGAGTTTTGTTGAACCAAATACTCAACCTTCGCAGTTCCAGAATAAAAAATGGGAAGAACAGAGCCTCTTTTAAAAGGTGCAAAATACAATGTTAACTATATAGTATGATTGTTTCTTTTCCAAAAGAAAATATCCTAAAAATTACAGGTTTTTTTTTTTTTTACCAGTTACTAGTAACCAAAGCTATTAACCTGGGTTCTTAGTGTTACCGTGTCCTGCCTGGCTTAGAATTTTTTGTCACGTAGTAACTCAAGTCAATTTTCAATTATGTACCACGATGTAAATCTTATAAGACACAATTTCCAGAACACAGTAGTATACTTTTTTAGGTAGTTCATCTTAAGGCCGCAAACATGCTATTGCAGAGGCGGGCAATTATTTTGGGCGGAAGGCCGCTTACCCAGTTTTGGAAAGCTGTCGAGGGCTGCATGGGTAGCCCCGCCCCTTGACAGGTGCCCTGTCCCCTGGTCATCATCTTGGGACCAATGTCCCAATGTCTTGGGACCAATGTTTCAGGGCCAGCACCAGTGGGGCCCAGAGCAGGGAGCAGGCTGGCAGGGGTCCGTGGAGCCAGGCTGGGCTGCACCAGCAGGGAGATGGAGGAGCTGGCCCGGCTCCATAGACCCCTGCCGGCTGGGGCCCTGTACCCCTGCCGCCCTGCTCTGTGCCCCGCTGGTGCTGGCCCTGGGACACTGTGTGGGCCCTGTATTCCTGCTCACTCCCAGTGCCCCCAGCTGGCATGGGGCCTAGGCTGGCTGTGGGGGTGGGTTACAAGCTGGTGCTGAGTGTGGAAAAAGCGGCCTCTCACCTGCCCTATGGCCAGCGCCCAGCACTGCAGCTGATCGCAGCCCACATGGGGCTGCCTGGGCCTGTTGAGGACAGCCCCGTGCGGGTCATATTTTACTCACCCCTGTGCTATTATGTAATTCATTGCCATGACTAAGGATAAATGATAAACATTTGTGTCTTAAAACAAAGGTTTAAGGACTCTTTCC
>NW_005841954.1:3477788-3480047 GCF_000455745.1 Alligator sinensis
GCAGTTAAAATTGTGTTAGTTCCACTTCTGTTAACTGACAATTAACTAGAGTTAAAATTTTAGTATTCAACTTTTCGATTTTAGTCTAGTCAGTGCTTAATGCTCCTCCGCTAGCCATACAGAGGTATGACAGGTTGCAAAAAAAATCAGTGTCAGTGGACTTCCAGTTAGTTATGTCCTACTGAAGAGATACCAGGAGAAACTGTTAGAATCCCATCAGTAGCAGAAACCCTATCTACAGTAAGGTTTTAGCTTTGGATGAATCAATCCAATTTAGCTATACTGGTACAACCCTTGTACAGTGAAATTTTGACCAGCTTAGAATGAGTGGCAAAACTCTCACTGACTTCAAGAAGGCAGGTGTTCACCTTAGTGTAAACTGGTATATTAATGAGGTTTTCACTGGACAATCCAATGTAGCTGAATGCTGTTGTAGTCTGTGTGGATCCCTTTAAGAGTGTTATGTATAAGTTGTTACATTTGCCAGGAGAATGCAGGAGGGAACAGAAGATCAGAAGGCTAAAAGGGCTCTCTGGATAAACATGTTTTATCATTTTATAAGTTTAACTCCTTGGTCTTTTGAGAACAACACATAGTCAAGCACTATTGCAGAGACAGCATGGGATATCATATCTCAAGATCTCATTCCTCCTAAACTCCAGTAGGAAAAGAGTGAGGAGAAAGAACCTGATGTATGACTCTGGCGAACATGCCACCTGGAGATGAGATGGAAATGCAGCTATCTTCTCCCTCAGTGTCACTAAGTCTCAAATATTGTACCAGTTGTCAAAATTGTGAGCTTATGGAACCTCAATTCCAAATTTCCTGGGTTCATAGATTCATAGATGTTAGGGTCAGAAGGGACCTCAATAGATCATCGAGTCCGACCCCCTGTATAGGCAGGAAATAGTGCTGGGTCTAGATGACCCCAGCTAGATACATATCCAATCTCCTCTTGAAGACCCCCAGGGTAGGGGAGAGCACCACCTCCCTTGGGAGCCCGTTCCAGACCTTGGCCACTCTAACTGTGAAGAAGTTCCTCCTAATGTCCAGTCTAAATCTGCTCTCTGCTAGCTTGTGGCCATTATTTCTTGTTACCCTCGGGGGCGCCTTGGTGAATAAAACCTCACCAATTCCCTTCTGTGCCCCCGTGATGAACTTAAAGGCAGCCACAAGGTCGCCTCTCAACCTTCTCTTGTGGAGGCTGAAAAGGTCCAGGTTCTTTAGTCTCTCCTCGTAGGGCTTGGCTTGCAGGCCCTTAACCATACGAGTGGCCCTTCTCTGGACCCTCTCCAGGTTATCCGCATCCCTCTTGAAGTGCGGTGCCCAGAATTGCACACAGTACACCAACTGCGGTCTGACCAGCGCCCGATAGAGGGGAAGTATCACCTCTTTGGATCTATTCGTCATGCATCTGCTGATGCATGATAAAGTGCCATTAGCTTTTCTGATGGCTTTGTCACACTGCTGACTCATGCTCATCTTGGAGTCCACTAGGACTCCAAGATCCCTTTCCACTTCCGTGCCACCAAGCAGGTCATTTCCTAGGCAGTAGGTACACTGGACATTTTTCCTCCCTAGGTGCAGCACTTTGCATTTCTCCTTGTTGAACTGCATTCTGTTGTTTTCTGCCCATTTGTCCAACCTGTCCAGGTCTGCTTGTAGCTGTTCCCTGCCCTCCAGCATGTCCACTTCTCCCCACAGTTTTGTGTCATCCGCAAACTTGGACAGAGTACACTTCACTCCCTCGTCCAAGGCACTGATGAAGACATTGAAGGGTATCGGTCCAAGGACTGAACCCTGCGGGACCCCACTGCCCACACCCTTCCAGGTCGAGACCGACCCATCCACCACAACTCTCTGGGTGTGATCCTCTAGCCAGTTCACCACCCACCGGACTGTGTAGTCACAGCCTGTTAACTTGTTCACCAGTATGGGGTGGGATACCGTATCGAAGGCCTTCCTGAAGTCAAAGTAAATGACATCAACCCCTACTCCTGCGTCCAGGTGTTTTGTAACCTCATCATAAAAGGAGACTAGATTAGTCAGGCATGATCTGCCTGCTACGAACCCGTGCTGGTTTCCCCTCAGCAGAATTTGTTCTGCCGGGCTCTCGCAAATGTGAGCCTTGATAATTTTTTCAAAGACTTTGCCTAGGATGGAGGTGAGACTGACTGGCCTATAGTTGCCCGGGTTCTCCTTCCTCCCCTTCTTGAAAATGGGGACCACATTGGCCCTTTTCCAGTCCTCCGGGACTTG